>NW_024354911.1:5379702-5919422 GCF_902729225.1 Pteropus medius
GTCAGGCTGCGGTTGGCATACACCTGACGGCACAGAACCTGGCGATGCTGCATGCCCAGGCCACAGGTTTTGCTGCACTCTGACCATTCCCCGATGTCCCAGCTGGCTCAGGAAGGAAAGAGTGACAGGGACAAATCGCTTCAGTCAACAGAAATTGGGCAGGAACCTGAGCGGACTCACACAGAAACATCAGAATCCTTGTGAGTGATCTTTCTCCCAGAGCGTTGCTCACCAGTCAGCCTAAGGGCTACCTGATTTTAAAGAAATTAACTTTGTTCAATATGCTATTAGCCGATGATTAGGGCCCAGAGTCTATACAATTTAAGAAAACTGAGAAGGTACCAATGATTTTTATTTAGTAAAAATAAAATAACTCCAAAGCTTAGTTTCATTACTTTGTAGAACACTAACCCTCTTTGGAACTTACTTAGAAATCTTAGTCTGGCATTCTTTTGTTTTTCATGAACTATTTACATTTCCTTTTCACATACCCTCTTCTGTCATCCTGCTTTGTCATTTAGTTAAATAAGACATCAGTGCATGTTCATCATGCATGTGCATGGGAATTTTGTTTTTATCACCTTGAGAATTAAGTTTTGACCATTTTAATGACCTATTCCTTGAGAATTAAGTTTTGACCCATTTTAATGACACTTTCCTCTGATCTTCTGAAAATGTCCTGTTTATCATTCAATAACCAGTCCAAGGCCTCTCCTGAGATGCTCTTCCTGGCTTCCAGACAGATGTATTACGATTTTATTATTCTCTCTCTGTACAGAGCTCACCTACAAGTACACCGACTACATTGAATTACAATTATTTGCTTCCTTCATTGTTTTCCTTACTAGGCTAAACCCCAAATGCCTCCAATTTCCCAAAAGGTGGGCCTGCTAGGGGTATGCTGACCTGCTAAAGGCTACAAACTCCTGTATTAATTCTGAAAGACAGGTGCTTTTGCTAAACAGGCTGCATTTGATGCATAGATCAAGTCTCATATATCTAAATCAGATGTAGACTGATTTAAAAATGAGATTCTATCTGCTACTAGGGTCCTACTCATGAGCAACCAAAAGTGACGTGATAGAAGGCGATGGACAGGAAGAGAGGCTGGCTTACAAGGCTGGGCAGGGGAAGATGTTGCACGGCTCTTCCTCAGGGCTTGGCTTCATGCTGGAGTCACAGTAGCCGTCAGGAACCTCTTCATGGGTGCTTCTGTGCACACAGCGAAAAATGGGATACTGCGATCCTATAAGGACAAGGAGAATGTCTGAAGGACAGTGCCTTGAATGTCGGTCTGTGGCGGAGGTGCACAGAGATCCAGGTGCTGATGACAAGAGGCTATAGAAACAGAGCAATTCACACACACACACACACACACACACACACACACACACACACCTCCATGTATGCCACACACACCTCAGTCATGTTTACACACACCTCCCATGCTAGGGCTTTGCTCAGCACTGTGGGTGTAAAGAATAGTAGAATAGTTCTTGCCCTCAAAGAGCTTATAATCTATTTGTGGACGTTCGAAAGTGCTTAAAGGCAGATAAAAACAAATTTCACAAGTTTAAGATAGCGCTAGGCAGGGGAATGATTATAAAAGAAGCACAAACAATAACTTCTTCCATGTTTTCTGGAGACATCAAAGAGAAAGGGCCCTGGAGAGTTCGAGGTGCAACCTGGAGAAAGGGTTGCACAGCTCCTCCTCGGGGTTTGGTGAGCGCACCTGTGTCTTGGGCTGTTCAGGTCACTGAACGGGAACAAAAGTGCCCAACAAACTGAACTGCAAGTGCCAGATATGTTTAAGAGACAGGTTGGAGCAGAGAAGTCAGAAGATTCGAGAAAGGCTACAAGAACAGCTGGCTTCCCCTTCGGAAAGCATGCTACACGTTCCCTTAATAAAGTACTGATTCAGTGATATTTTATTTGAGTATATGTCTGCTTCTCATGAGACAGTGAGCTTCTCAGGGACAGGACTAGTTCTTGTTCAGCCTTGTATCCGCAGTACCTAGCAGAGTAGTAGGTTCTCAATAAAAGTTTGTTGAATGCATATTTATCAGAGGACTAATGTTTATTTTTATTACGTTGCTAAAAAATCATGCTAATTGCCTCAAGTTTTTTTTAAGTACACAGCTTAGTTTCATTGGCTAAAAACGGATACATCTGTTTTTTGATAAAAATAATTTGTTCAGTGGAATTTCTAGTTCTCAGAACAAACAAAAACCAAACAAACAATCCAAGAAATAGCAAATCACAATTCTGTCTTCTTCTCTCTGCTACCCCCTGGTGGCAGCACCGAAGTATTATAATGGATGTTTACAAAGTGAGCAATGTAACCAGATGGGACCCCGCGACTCAACTGCTGGAAGAATAAGATGCTTCTTCACAAAGAACATAATTCCTGCCCGGCAGAACACTATCATTTATTCTAAAGCTCTGTCTTAGCTCTGTTGCTAATTGGTCGGGCATTTATAGTTTCTAAACTTCCAACTCGCTACAATTTTAATTGCAACTAGAGGGATAACTTTTAATATGTGTTTCCATATTTCATCAGCCATGAATAGTGAGTGTTTCAATGCTTCTTTAAACTGACCTTGTGTGACACACTGAGCCAGAGGGTAGTTCTTAAAAGAAACTGGACAGTTTGTAAGACAGTTTTGAATTCGAAACAAACATTTGCTTAAAGTACCCTGGCAGTAAAAATTTATGAAGTAGCTATAACTTGAGACCATTATTTAAAATGACGTTCCAATTAAGCATAATTATTAGCCAAGTAAAAAGAAGTACTGACTATAAAATTAATAAGAAGCAAAAACTTTTGTGGAATTAAGTTTTGGCCAGCGTCATCTCTGCTTCTATTTAAGAAGAGCTCTTTGATTAAATTCAACATGCATTAAGAACATTGTACTGAGTTATAAAGATGAATAAGATTCAGTTCACGGCTTGCAGGGTCCCCTTTTGGGACCTAGCTACTAAGGGATTAAGTAAAAACATTATTATTATTTTTTTAGCCTATCCCTTTCCCTTCAGACCACATGGGTTTGACATTTTTACTGACAAGTCTGTGGGTTGGAAAGCAAAAGTAACTACCCAACCACTTGGCACTCGGGTAAGGGGGAAATTTAATATCTCTAGCTAAAAGGATACAGGTTACCATAGGAATGTTCTGTGTCTCGCAAAGATGGGTCCTGCTTGGAGCTGTTTGCACATGGCCTCTGCCTGCCTTCCCCTACCCTCTTACTGCTTTTACAGTACACTCGTCTATGGTCCAGCTCCACCGTTTAGCCAATGAAATAAATTTGGAGGCTCTCTCTCTTTCTCTGATGGTGAGAACATACCAGATCTGTAATTCTTGACTTCAGTGACCATGATTTCTTTCTTTGGGAAAGTTTTGGTTTCTGCAGAAAGGGAGACATCTGGCCATCTCTTCACTGTTCAAGCATGACATTCGATATTCTTCTAATTGCCAGCAAACAAGAATAAGGTGGTGAGGTCGGGAGCTGGCTTGGCTTCAGGCAGCAGGAAAAATCTGGGGTCAGTTTGTTTGGATTATATGTCAGGCGTATTGATCAAAACAGAAGTATGTTACATTGGGACAGGGAATCATATCACAGGTAGAGAGAGGTCAGTTAAGGCATTATGGAAAGATGGAGAAAATAAGGAGCAAGGAAAAAAATAATAACTCTAGTTGGAACTCCAGGAATCAACCAAACCAAGCCAAGAGTTTGACCAGGTAGACAGAAGAGGTCTTGGCAATGACTGGATGGAGTCCTGTATGCCTGAGACTAGTCCTTGATATGATGATGACATCATGATGTTGAAAGCATTTATAGAAAGGGATATTTTAATGGGACAGACATAGAAATGTGTGGTCTGGTTAGTTTTACCAGAAAGGACTGGAGGAGAGTCTGGGAGAGTGTCAGTGTGGGGACAAATGACAAGGGGGAATGGACTTGGGTTGTACAGAAAAGACTTGGACAGTACCAGCAGGCTCAGAATTTCTTGTCATGGGACACTTGTCACTACTGATGACAGTGAGACAAATTCAACATTTGGTGCATCCACTCTACCTCACCTGCCCTGCCTATCTGACTGGGTGCAAACCTTAGAGGGGACAAAGGTGGGGCATCTTTGGGCTACTATTCTTTGTCATATGGAAGAAAAAGGGGACTAGGAGTAGGAGAGAAGGGAGGGGTAGAGGAACAATACATCTCTGTTTTTGTTCTATTTCCAAGGCCCCTCTTTAATATCTCTTTGGCCTGAGAACCAGTGATGTTTTTCAGGAGAAAGAAGTGGGTAGACATGTCATCTTAGGCACATGAGTGGCATATGCCAAGTGTGGGTGTATGTATGTGTGTGCATCCACAATGCAAAGGAGAAAGACTATCTTAGAACATTAATCAAAATAATATGGAAACTTAGAGAAAAAGATTCTTCAGTTTTTAACACATAAATCCACATTCTTTGTGTGGCTGACAACATGGGTAAAGGCAGATAGACTTGTATATCTAGGATGTTATGAAGATGTAAAAACTACATTTATGCCTTTTCTAATAGCTGATCTATCTATCTATCTATCTATCTATCTATCTATCTATCTATCTATCTATGTAGTGACAATATATCTATTCATTCAGGAAACACTTGAGGAGTGCCTACTGTGTGCTTGGTTGAAAGGGTACACTCAAGGAGATAGACAGTCCAAGCACAGCTGGGACAGAACTGTGTCCCAAATTGCTGTGAAGTCCCAGGGAAGACATGCCTACCTCTGCCTTGCGGCATCAGGAAGGGTTTCATAGAGGAGGAGGCACCTGAGCTAGATTGTGAAGTGTTAAGCAGGAGTGTGCCGGCCAGATACCAGAGAACGGGAGGGAGGTAGATTTTTATTTCAGAGTGGACAATAAAGACTGGGGTGGCGAGGGGACAAGATTACCAGCATGTTTGGAGTCCCTCCATGATGTCTGGCACATAACAGATAGAGACCTATCGAATGACTTCCTGGATGAGTAGGTGGCATCTGTCCAGTGAACACAAGACTGTGTGAGCATGAAGGGTGAGCTGACAAACAGCACGTGCTTTTGTCCTCATCCCATTATGTCTACAATGCAATGCCTTATGGTCTCTGGACAGAGCTACATCTCACCCTACTGGAAGGGCTGGGCCAGGCTATCTTTAAAGACATGAAATGTAAGAGAATCTTGTACACATGTCACCTTTGATATAAAACTACATGACAACAATTTTTATCCTTTTTATAACTTTCTCTTGTTTTCACCTAGTTCAGAGTGTATCTGGTTCCTTTAACGGTCATCACACCAACCACCTAAAAGGTACAATATTTCAGTAATAATACATTTTGATCTTGGCGTCTTATGTCAATTACGTTTCATATCGTTTACCTTTATAGTGTCTGGGAATGGTCCTCACTAAAATGATTTTGGCTTTAATGTGTAATTATCTCTAGCTCTCTGCCTCTCATTGCTGATTCTAATCTCTTATCTTTTCACTCTAATAAATTGTAACCATGAGCATAGCAGCTTTTCCATCTTGTAAGTCCTTCTAGTGAATCGAAGAGCTTGAAGGTGGTCTTGGGGAACCTCGACACAACATCACACTAATGAGCCATGTCATGGCCAGGCTTATGGAGGTGAGGGTTTGCCATGTCCCTCGGGCCCAACTGCACATTACTCACTCAGGGTTCTGCAGAGCCCCTCCAGGTGCACCCATGAGCTCACCTTTCCCACAGGTCGTCGAGCACTCTGTTGTCCCGAGCTGCTTCCAGTTGTGATCTCGGCTTCGTCGTGGTGGCTGTGGTGCTGGTGGCACCAAATTGTCTGGCCGATGGGAAGAAAACCTATCTGGATGCCTGACTGAGAAGGTCTGTGTTGATTCCGAGGTGAATATTTCAGGTGTCCCACGGTGCAAGTCTTCCTTCTCCTCGTTCCTCTCCTTCTCTTCTCCCTCCTCCTGGCCCCTTCCTTCTGTTACCAGCTGGCCGTTGAAGGGCTCCCCTAGGAGAGGCCAGTGCACATGCGCGCGTGCATGCGTGCGCGCGCGCACACACACACACACACACACAAAAGTAAGATCGATTTGGATGTTGAGTCGTAAAGAGGAAACTGCTTCAACATTAGAAATCAAGTAGCATGAGATGATTTCTAATTCATAGCACATGTATTTAAAATAAGCAGACAGTAATTTCCCTAATATTTGGACATTACTAAAAACAAGTAAGAAAAAGATTAACATCCCAATAGGAAAAGAAGGCAGGGTCCAGGGAGAGGCAATTCACACAAAAGAAAATACAGACGGCCAAGAGTCACACAAAAATGCTCAACTTCACTCATAATTAAAGAACTACATGTGAAAACAAGAACAAGAACAACATCTCTGTTTACCTGACGATAAAGATTAGAAGCTTTGAAAACTCTTATATCCCTAAACCTCTAGTTGAAGGTGCTGAAAAACAGTCTCATACACTGTGGGGGAGGCTGCAAATAGATGCAAATTTTGGAGAGCAATTCGGCAATATTTATCCACATTTTAAATGTACATAACTCTGACCTAGGCATTTCAGTTTCTAGGACATTTATCACACAAACATTCCCATTCTTTTACACAAAGCCGTATATACAAGTATGGTTGCTTGGCTATTTGAAATAGCCAAGCTGTAGAATGGACTTAAATGTCCACCAGTGGAACTGGTTAAAATAAATTATGCTACAACCATCAATGGAATATTATGTTATTTTTTAAAAGAATGAAGCAAATATATGTTCTGGCATGGAGATTTGACTCTGATCTATTATTATTTGATGAAAGAAAAAAGCATAGCAGAATTCAGTTTGTATACACATACATGCATACAGAGAGGTGGCAGGATGCTTTCTGAGAGATTAATTTGTGGTTCTTTCTTTATCTCTGTTGCTCCTTCTCCTTCCTCAGTCCCAAAGAAGAGTCAAGAGCTTAGATTTTCTTCCCTTGGAGTTTTGTCAGACAGAAAGCAAAAGCTGCTTCAAGTCAACAGCTCTTTCTCCCCATAGTGAAAGTCTAGTTCTCAGTAAAGTTGACAGGTCCCAGAGGGACTAACTGATGGGAAGAAGGGAAGAAGAAGAGAAAAGTGAAGAGTGTTTTTTGTTTGTTTGTTTTGTTTTGTTTTGAGAGAGAGAGAGAGAGAGAGAGAGAGAGAGCGCGCGAGAGCGAGCGAGCGAGAGAGCGTGGCATAGGTTTCCATGGCGAGGAGAGGCCGGAATGAGAGGTCTTGGGTTTCCCGACCACCACAGACCCTTACCTGTGTCAGGCAGGGATTTTTACTTATACCTGCAGTACGTGCGTGTGGGGCGGGGTGGTGGTGGTGGTGGGTGGTGGTGGTGGTGGTGGTGCATAGTAGACTGAGATTGAATTTCTACCAGTTTCAGAGAAGTTCCATGTTGAGGTTCGATTTACATTGACTTATAGAAAACAATAACTTGTGATGCTCCTCATACACTTAGATTATAGACAAAGATTCACATTGGCTGCAAACACCTTTGTATATACATAGAAAAGGGCTGGGCAGAATTCCATTAAATGTTAAGAAAGATTCCCTCTGGTAAGGGAGAAAAAAGATGGGGAAGAGGTTGGGGAAGATTCTTTTTTTTTTTTTAAAAGCAGTTTTAGGTTCACAGAAAAATTAAGTGGAAAGTACGGAGAGTTCCCTTGTCTCCACTGCCCCCACACATGCACAGCCTCCACCAAACAGTACATTGTTACAATTAATGAACCTACGCTGACACATTATTATCACCCAAAGCCCACAGTTTACCTTAGGTTCCCTCTTGGTGGTGTACATTCTACAGATTTGGACACTATATAATGACACGTGTCAACCATAATAGTATCATACAGAAGAGCGTTGCTGCCCTAAAAACCCTCTGTGCTCCACCTCTTTATCCCTCCCTTTCCCCTACCCCCGGACGCCACTGATCTTTACCGTCTCCATAGTTTCGTCTTTTCCAGAGTGTCATGTAGTTGCAATCATACAGTATGCAGCCTTTTCATATTGGCTTCTTTCACTTAGTAATAGACATATAAGTTCTCTCCATGTCTTTTCATGACTTTTTATCTCATTTCTTTTCAGTGCTGAATAATATTCCATCATCTGGATGTACCACAGTTTATTTATCCAAATTCACCTACCGAAAGTTATCTTGGTTGCTTCCAAGTTTTGGCAGTTATGGAGCAGGTACATTTTACTTGACATACTTTTATTTTGATTGAATAAGGTTCAAGCACATATTAAATACAAAATAAGGAGGCAAATTCTAGAGTTACTGTAGAATCCAGTTAAAGCTTAGGGCTTTCTCTACCCCTTCACCAGTACTTTCTTATTTAGTTGGCTACTTACAATAATTTGTGGTTTAAAATATTACATGCAAATTAAACCGATAAAGACCAGGCCTATTGATACAAATGGGACTGTCCAAGATGTTATTGGCCAAAAACATTTTTAAATCTTTCGAGTACTTTGTATGCACTGGGCACTAGGATTGACAGCTAAGTTATTTAATCTCCTCCTTTGCTTTGGCTTTCCCCAAAACAAAACAAAACAAATCAAAAAATTTGGATGTAGTTTCTTTCCCAATCTATTTTGTAGATTGCAATGTGTTCAGAGAAGTTACTGACTTGCCTGAGGCTGCACAGCAAGAAAGTGGCAGATCTGGATTCAGGCTCTGGCCTCCTGACTCTGTTGACACAGAGGATGAAGCCTGGAGCAGAATGCCCCTTGTCACCAACTTTTTACAACTGACCCCTTTTGGGCCTTCCCTGTCCTAGGCAGCCGATCCCGGAACCCCATGCTACCTGTTAGGTGAGACCCATCAGACTTGTTTCAATCATCGTCATCCTAATATGATTTCAAATAGTCTGTCTAATAACCCTTATAAATCAGCATCGGACTGCAGTAACCTCAGTAGTTTGCCATATGAACTCGGTTCTCAGATTGCGTATTGCTCCTTGAAATGGCTTAAAAATTCTGTCGAGCTGGGTGTGCTGACTTGAAGTTTGGATAACATATATACACCCCATGTGCTGGGCACACACTAGGCTGTTTTTTCCAGGCAGCCAGATAGCTCATCCCTGACCTGTGATGATCAGATAACTATCTTATCGGCAGCCTAGAGAAGGAGGGACAAGCTAGGTGTCACATCTGTCCCCTCGCTTCCTAGGACAGGCACTGGACCAGGCAGGCAGCCTCTGGGCAGTATAACAAGCACAGGGACAGTCACACCGGCTGGCCTGAGGTCACTGTGGGACCTGGGCAAGTAACCTAATCTCTCTAAGCTTCCATTTCCTTATTCTTAATATGAGCCTGATAATAGCACCTTCCTCTGAGCAATCCAGTGAGAATTCGATGAGCTAATCTGTGTGAGGGGGCTCAGCAGTCCGGCACACAGCAAGGACTCAGTGCACACAAGCGACTATCATCGTTAACATTTCTGCAGACTTTCCTCTTTGAGAGGTAAAAAAGGCAGTCTCCATTTGAGTGGGGGGTCCATCATCACATGTTAAGGAAATGTCTGTGCCATATCCAGCAGCAGCGAAGTGAAAGCTGCCTGTTCTGTCCATCGGCAGAGCCCACAGGGAAGAGGCAGATGGCTAGGTGTGAACTCAGTATCCTTTTCCTATATATAGGTCGAAGCAGTGTGAAGAGAAGCAACAGGAGACCAAGAGAAAGGGCACTGGCAGACAGAATCATGGCCCTCAGAAGATGTCTGTGTCCTAATTCCTGGAACCTGGGATATGTTCCCTCATGTAGCAAAAGGGACTTTACAGATGTGATTAAATTAAAGATTTCGAGATGGAGAGATTATCCTGGATTGTCTGGATGGGCGCAATTAAGAGTCCTTAGGAGAAAGAGGAAGGAGGGTGAGAGTCAGAGAGAGATTTGAAAGTGTTATTCGACTGGCTCTGAAGGTGAGGAAAAGGGCTGTGAACCAAGGAATGCAAGTGGGCTCTTGAAAAAAAGCAAAGAAACAGATTTTCTCCTAGAGCCTCTGGCGGGAGCATGGCTCAGTGACACCTTGGTTTCGGCCCAGCAAAATCCATTTTGGACTTCTGACCTCTAGAACTACAAAACAGTAAATCTGTGTTGTTTTAGGCCACTAAGCTTGAGGTAATTTGTTATGGCAGCAATACAAAACTAATATAAGGCATTTCAAAAGGATGAACCGGAAAGAAAGACCCAGGATGTTTGTTCACTTCATTTTTGAGTCAAGTGAATGAAACACTCCTATCAACGAAGGCTCCGACTAATGGCGAAGCATAGTCTAATATCTGGGCCACCAACTCTGAAATATGTGTCTCTGGGTTTTCTCTGTGTTGATTAAGAGATAGAGGGTAGCTGCACAAGAAGAGAGAAGGGGCTTTAAAAGGAAATGACTCAAGTGTTTGGCAGCAAAACCAGGGACTTTACCTGGTCTCCTGTGAGGCGGTACCTGTGGGCTGATGGCGTTGGTTCCCATGATAACATACTCGTAGTGGACTCCCGGGTTAGGTTGCTGGTGTATCATCTGATAATACAAAAGTCAATGTCACTGCACTGGCACACATGCAATCCTTTCCTCCTGACACTATCTATAAATGGGTGGGTTGATTTACATCTAATGAAATTAGTGGACCTGCGACAGATTAAATGGAAACTATTTCCAGATGGCTTTTTGTTATTTGCTTTTGAAGAATGAAGAACTTAGAAGAAAGCTAGGCTAAAAGTCAAGATTTTATAACTTCCAAATAGGAAGATGGGCAATGGCAGTGGAACCTTTCTGTTGGCTCTCAACCTTCCTACTTAGATTTCGCTGTTAAAAAATGTCCAAAAGATACATGTTTACACTGCAGAGAACCCATTTGAACACAAGGTGGCGAGATAGAGTCATGCAAAGAAGGGCTAGACCTGTGGCAGCGCCTACTCCGGTCCTTTAGTTTTCCTTCAGAGTTTTCTACCAGGCCAGTGAGGCTAGCTCAGGAAGGGTCTGCTCCAACCTTCTTCCTCATTGACTTTTGGGTACCACCCCTTCTCATCCGTGGAAAGCTCCAGAACCACAAAAAATGGGGTAAGGAAAACAAGTATAGGGGAAGTAACTATCTATGGGCCCTATTCTCAGGAACCAATGACAAAAGGAGAATGACAGCAAGCAAGAAGCTGCATAGGGCTGTGGAAGTCAGCAATGACGCCGGTCTGGGACAAAAACGCAAAATAAATCAGCATGGCCCAGAAGAATAAATCCCTCCCTATAGGCTCTAGAGCACAAAGTCCTTTTAGCTCATGGCTTTCCTGGTGGGCAAGAGGGTAGGGGGCTAAATGCAGCGGCAGAACAGAAATTTACAGAGTAGATATGAGCCAGGCAAGGAGACACTGTCACATTTTGATATTTCTGACTCCACTGCTTTACAAAGGGGCTCTCCTGTTGATCAACTGTGTAGCCTTGAACAAATCCCTTAATCTCAGTTTTTTGACTTCTTCGTCTGGGAAGAAGAAAGTTAGAATCACAGCTGATCTCTTAGGTCCTTTTAGCTGTAAGTGTCTCTGAGTGATTCCAGCATGGGTGGGTCCTGTTCGGTTCCCGAACGTGCCTGCCATGTCTCTTACCCGTTCCTTATGTGTGAAATGGGGCCTCCGTTCTAT
Organism: Pteropus medius; assembly: GCF_902729225.1. NCBI lineage: Eukaryota > Metazoa > Chordata > Mammalia > Chiroptera > Pteropodidae > Pteropus > Pteropus medius. The sequence goes on from NW_024354911.1 coordinate 5,391,371, forward strand.
AAATCACCTGACAGAAGGCAGGCATGAGAACCACTGGGCTCCTTACGCTCAGAAACCATGGTGGTATGCACAGAATCCCCGAGGGACACAGTGATGTGACCTCGGGTTCCTGCTGTCTACCCCTCATGCCCTCACTTCTCCCTTCACAGAATTGGACAATCAGTCTGAGGCCGGAAACCCTCTTTCCCTCTTCCGTGCCTCTTCTGCGTGAGCATTCTGCCAGTGCAAACCTTGTCCCGTTTATGAAATTATTGTTGGCCGCCACATCCTAGACCACCCACAGTAGGCCTCTAACAATCTGGGTTTTTAAGCCTTGATGCCATTTGAAACTTACCCAGAGTCCAACAACTGACTGGACAGTGTAAAAAAATATTCAAAATTAACTATAACAAGGCTTCCTTTATAGTTTCTAGTCCATGAGCCACTAGGCCCACGAGGCATGAACATGTAACTGTATAGTTGGAGAAGTAATATGTATAAAGCTCCAACATAGCACACATCGTGTAGGTTAGTGTGGCTTCGGAGGTGGTAAGAGAATGCATATCTGTGGGTGAGTTCATTCTTTTTATCATAAAAACCTGATTTCAAGCTTTTATTTCTTGTCACCTTTTATTAACTGATCTTTTAAAGAAGACTGGATTCTAGTGGTTTCTTTTAAAAACAAGAAACATTTTTACTTTTGGGTAATTTAATTTAGTTTCTCGTAAAATAAATTGAAGTTTTGTCTTCTGTGAAGCAGAGAACTTCTAGTAAATCTCTGCATTGTTATTCTGAGCTTTATTGTGTCATCTGGAGTATTCTGGAATTCTCCTTTCTTCATTTGCTTTAATAGAATTTGAAGAGGGCTGGGAACTGTGAGCTGGGTCTTGTCTTGCTTTAGGCATTTGCTTTCTTTTGCCATAAAAAGAAAACATGCCAAATTAGCATTAGGAGGAAAGTGCCTGGAGGAGATCCAATGCTCATGAAATAAAGGATATGTTTTGCCTCTGATTTGGTTCAACAAGTAAAATTGGTTTTACTGCGTCAATAAACTCTGAGGGTTATAAGCATCTGGTAGAGTTTAAGGTTTCTGTAAGCTAGGTACATTTAGGGCGAATGGTAAAGATGAATGCCAAGATTTAAGGGCACCTCAAAAGACTTCGCTCAAATGGTTTTATCGAGGATGGGCAACGATGTGTTGCTTATTTGTTCCAAGTATGGCCCTTAGAAGCAACAAGATACAAAATCCAGGGAACACCCCGGAAATATCCAAACTCACATAGACATCCAAGATCTCATTAGTGGGACCTTCGGCCAAAAAGGACTCTCCGGCAGTACTAGAAATCTCATTTGGACGCTTGTAGGTGAACATTGTCCCTCCGCCCTCGTATTTTCCAGGCCGGTCAATTGCCCAGTTCCCGTTGATGATGGAGCGGCCAGAACGACTTCGCAAGGCTGTCGAGAAAAATGAGACAGTTTCTCAGGTAAGCCCAGGGTGTGCACAAAAATCTGAACTGACACCCTTTGCCCCAGTTGCTGGCTTATTTATTCATCAAGTTTTTCATTAGGATCCACTGTGTGCCAGGTGCTGATCTAGGCCGTGGGGCAGGATAAAAACTGGTTTAATCACTTCTTCAACCCATTTAGATCCCTTCCACCACTTGGACATAGAAAAGAAGGGTGAGAATGGTTAGGTGAGAAGGATGTGGAAAATGATGGGGAAAGGAGAAAGTTAGAGGAGGAAGATAAAAGCAGGGGAGGGGAAATGATATTATATCGCATTATCTAGGTGAGAGGTTGCACATTGGCAGCTCACGGGCTGATTTTGGCCCGCAGATGGGCTTAGTTTGGCCTTTGTAGTGTTTTTTAAAAAGTATAATTGAAAGTAAATTTAAGAATTGAGAGATTTCACATAAAAAATTTAGAGTTCTAGCTTGTCTTGTAAAACAAGAAGACATGTTAACATTGGCTCCATTCCCTCAAGGCAGCACTCAGTTGGTGCTGCGGAGGACAAGCATCTTTTAGTTGGGGCCTGCATGCTCTGGTTTGCCCTAATCCCCACCACTCCCTAATACTTCCCAACACTGAGGCTAAGTCTGTTTTTTACCCATTTATTAATGAATATGAGTTATTTATTTTGTGATCATGCTTGCATTGCTTGTTTCTTATAACTTTTCTACTTGTACGTCTCCTCAAAATGGCAAAGCTAAAGATAGGCCAAGAGGTTTCACATGATTTTCTCCTGCCTGATCAGCTTCATTTATTTATAATCACCTCCCTGACTTCTGTGGGCTTTTGAGGCTGTGAACTATGTGAGGTACTTCCACAAACACTGTCAAAATTAATCCTGGCAACATTGCTAAGCAGATGCATAGCCTCGTCTTTCAGGGGCCAGAGGGAATTTGTTCAAATTCACTAAGATGGTAAGTGGAGTCCACACTCAGAAGGGAGGTAAGAAACAAGGATCGGGGTTACTGAGAGAAGAAAAGACAGTACGTGAGAGCAGACTTTCTTCCCTTAGACATGTGGCATCTTGAAACTCACAAGCCAATGGCAGCTTGGGTTAAAGGAGATCCTGTTTTTAAGTGCCATATACATAGCGGGCCCCATGATGGTCACTGGCTCTGTGAACTTTCACTTTACAGAGTTCCTAAATTTATTTTTTTACAATGCATTGTGGAAAAATTTATACACAAACAAAAGTAATGAGAATAATATAACCTCCTCCAGGTACCCATTCCCCAGCTTCAACAATGATCAACTCATGGCTTATCTTGTTTCACTTTACAATTCCCAGACACCATTTGTCCTTACATTTTTCAGTAGGTGTCTCTAAAACGTAAGGACTCTTGGTTTATTAAACCCATTTTCAACAGTGATTCTACAACGGACCTTCCCAGGCCTGCAGAGTCAGAGGCTGCTTGAAGGGGTGGATGAGCCTCCAGTTTCAAGGTGGCCTCTCCTGCGGACACTACCCTTGGCTGGCTGGTTACCATGGCTACCAAGAAACACAGCTGTGGAACACTGATTACCGAATTATAAAATGAATTCAGCTTACAGAGTGGCAAAGGAGGTCAAGAATAGAGATCAGGAAAAACAGGTTTGGGTCTGTTTTCCAGGAAAAATCACACTTCTCGAGAGTGGTCCATACAGTGTTTTCACTTCCTCGCTTCCCGTTCATTCCTCAACCGTCTCTTATTTGACTGCTGCCTCCATTATTCCATTAAAAGAATTAAAATTAATGTCCTCAAAACCACAATGTTGCTAAACCCAATGGGCATTTCCCAGGCCTCTTACTAGACATTTCAGCAGCATCTGACACTACTGACCACTCCATCTTACCTGAAACATTCTTTCACTGGTTTCTGGATACCGCACTTGACTTGCTTTTCACTTGCTCCCAGGCTTCTCTTTTATTTTCTATCTCATCTTTCCTACTTGGCTACTAAATATTAGCATCTTTTAAGGACTAAGAGTAGATGTGATTTGGGTGCTGTATTTCTTTCACGGGCCATTTTGCCTATGCCTATGGCTTTAATTACTATACCAGTAACTTCCAAATTTATGTTTTCAGTCTGGACTTTTCCTCTGGTCTCATACTTTTATTTCTAATTGCTTACTTGACAGCTTCACTCAGATGTGTTGTCTAAGATTGAACTCATCCCTGACCTCTTCCAGTGTTTCTTATTTCGGTAAATGGTACTACCATCCATCTATTTAGAAATGCAAGAATCATCCTGGACACCTCCTCTCTTCTTAATCCCCTATATTCAATCCATCATCAAATTTTAATTGACCTTCTCTATATTTGAACTCATCTGCTTCTTTTCATGTCCAGTGCTATAATCAAGGGCCAATCTACCATCAGAGCTCATCTGGACTAGCTCAAAAGCCTTCTAATTGGTCTTCCTGTTTCCCTTCTTTTCAGCCAGAGTGATCTTTTCACTTTGGTAGATTTGCTTACCAGCTAAGGCTCAGAATCTATCAATGGCTGTTTATATCTCTAGGGGGAAAAACTCCTAATCATTAATGGGGCTAGGGCCCCAGGTGATGTGATCCAGTCTCACCTTGTGTCACTGTCCTTCTCTCTGTGCTCTGCTCTGGCCTTCTTTTAGCTCATCGAATACATTGCGTTCCCTCCATAATATTATTCCTTCTTCCAGAAGTGCTTCCCCTAACCCCCAATCCTATTTGTTCTTTAGATGTCAGCTCCTCAGGGCAGTCTTCTCCCACCCCCCGGTCCAGGCCTGTCACTTCTCTCATGTGCTCTAAGACATGCAAGAGCCTTTCCTTCAAGATACTTAACTCAATGTGTACATACACCCATTCAGAGCATGATTTATGTCTGTTACCCAGTACACTGTAAGCTCCAAAAGGGCAAAGACAGTGGTGTTTCCTCACTGTTATAGCTCTAGAGACCAGCATAGTGTTTGCCACATACTAGACGCTTCATTATTCGCTGAATGAAAAAAAAAAAAAAAAAATGTAGTAAAAAAAGGCAGCAGCTCAAAGAAGGACAGGCAAAGAATGATAAATAGGCAATTCACAGAAAACCAAGTATAAATATCCCATTAGCAAATAATAATATGCTCTACCTTCCTTGTAATTTAAGAAATGCAAACAAAACCACAATGGAATATTCTTGACCCACCAGGTTGGCAAATGTTTTAAAAGTGTTAATGCTGCAGGAATTGACAGGTGTATGAATAAGCAAGAACCCAAAATGTTGTTGGTGGGAACATAAACTGAGTCAACCATATTGAAGGGCAGTTGGTTACGCCTTTAAAACTTTAAGTGCCCATACGCTTAACCTAAGAATTATACTCCTAGGAAACTACTTGAGTGATACTCTTCTCTAAATATACAAAAGGGTTTGTAACAAGAATATTCTCTGCAGATTTTTTTAGATGTAAAAAACTAAACCTGAATATCCATTAGTAGAGGATTGCTTAAGTAAGTCGTCATACTGGGTATCCACACAGCATGGCCCTAAAACCAATGAGACAGGTATTTGTGTGTGGGTATGGGAAGCACCTGAGATACATTTCTAAGGAAACAAAAATGCAGAACAGTGTGTTTGGTATGATCTCATTTGTGTATACCTTTAAATAGAAGCATGCGTATAAAACATATAGGCACATGCATAAAACTTTTTAGAGAAAGACAGTCATAAAACTGTTAACATTTGGAGACAGGAACTGGTGTTTAGTTTGGGGTGAGAGATGAGAAGGGAGCCATTTAGTTTCCATTTTATATCTTTTTACTACCGTCTAAAATTTGTTTTACCAAATGCCTATATGACTTTCTTCAAGGCTTAAAATTTTTTAATTAATATAAAGGACACAGTACAGGTAGAAATACTCCTGAGAGATATATACATTTTTCCCTTTTTACAACTTCTTGTTAAAATCCCATTCAGAGCATCAGAAACTCAGAAGTGAGGTAGGTTCTGGCTAACATTTTTATTACTGTTAATGGCAATATTGTAGAAGATGTTACTATCTGGAAATCAAAAAGTCCAGTAAAGAACCACTTGAAATACTGCATGGGAGAGGGCTGCAGGGGCCTCCCAAGAAATGAAACATGGGGGCCCTGAATCTTTTTACCGTCTACTACTATTCCGCATGCATCCCCTCTAAGGGCTTAGATGAATCTTTAATCATATAACAGCAAAGCATAAAAAATAGCCATATCAGATTTTTAGCAAACATGGTCCTGATTCCATATGCCCATAGGTTAGCTTCTGAAATAGCTCTAAAACTATCATCAACCTGGTTTGGCATGTGAAAACAGCTGTATCTACAGTTTTAGTGTCTGTAAGCAGCTCTAGGGCTATAAATGGTGTCCAGGGCTACCCCACAAAAAGATGCAGGTGACTCATGATTATTGCTAGTGGGTGTGTTCACTGAAGGTCAAGCTTTGGTAAAGCCTGTTTGAAAGGCAACCTCACAGCTATGTCAATATGAGGAAATCTCTACTCTCGTTTGACACTCGGTTTTATTCCACTTTTAGTTGTCAGCACTGGGCATACATATTTGGCCTAAACTATCTGTACCAGCAATGCCTTTCTCCAAGATTCATATAGGATTCACTTACATATCCAAGCCCTGCTTCTCACATACTGTACCCCATAATCTTATCTTAATGTCTGTCATTGACCTCTGGCTTCCATCATCAAATAAAGAAGCTGGTTTTCTTACAGCAAACAGATCACTGTGATGTAGACGTGTTTCTTCTTTTGGAAAGTGAAAGTTAAGTTTTTTCTAGTAGCAAAATTCCAAGCTTCCTAATATTTCAGCAGTTCTTAGAAGCTGTTTGGGAAGTATCACAACAAACTCAAGGGCAGAAGGATCTGACGTCACTGGCCACCGCCGGGTGGAGGTCTGAGACCTGCCATTTTCCATCTAGTTTATGAGCTTCCACAGAAGCCTACGTGTGGGCACAAACCCAAGTGAGTCTCAGATATGTTAGCTAATCTGGATAACCTGAAAATGCAACACAACTATTCACTTCATACTGCCACTTTGGAGGGGTCTGCAAATTAAATCTTTATTTTAGCATTCTTTCTATTATAAGTGTAGGCAACAAAGCATAATAGTATTTAGCAGTACTGTGACTTTGTCACCAACAGAAATTATATATGACATTGCAGATGTTACAGATATTTTGAAAGATTGTTTAAAAATTCATCACTATTTTGAAATTACAGTAATTGTTAGACCGTCCATGAGCTCTCCTATTTTAATGTGAAATAAGCACATGTTACTATATTGCAAATTTGTTCTCTAAAAATAATTTGATAATTATATTTCAATATAATTGGTTTCCTTTGTACTCTTCTATATATTTATGGATTTAAAAATAGTATTCTGAGAAGGTATCCCTAGACTGCCAAGGGAGTCCATTGCACAAAAAAGTGAAGAATCTCTGGTTTAACGATTGCTGGTTTTCATAACACAACTGTAATAACTTTCTGTGGTGACAGAAGGTAACTGGACTTATTGTGGTGATCACTTTGTAATGTATATAAATATCAAATCACTATGTTGTACACCTGAAACTAATATAATATTATATGTCAATTATATTTCAATAAAAACAACCCACAAATGAACTCATAATATGAATACCAATCCTATAAGGCAAGCAGGACACATATTACCTTTCTTATACAGAAGAGGAAATTGGCTCAGAGAGATTAAGTTGTTTGCTCAAGGTCGTAGACTATTATGCAGGGTTCAGGACTTGAACTTTGATGCTCCAATTCCATATCCTTTCCCTTACACCAGTAGTTCTCAAATCGTGGTCTTTGGACCAGCAGCATCAGTATCTCTGGAAGCTGTCAGATGTGCAGGGTCAGGCTGGATGAATCAGAAACTCTGGGGTGAGGTCATCAAGCACCCCGGGTGGTTGTGGTGCATTTAAAGTTGGAGAATCACTGCAGTGCACCTTCCCTCATCTTTTATTTTTGAGTCCCGATCAAAAGAGAGGGCTTCTCCATCAAGGGAGGAAAGGTTTTACCTCTCATCTTCTGCTCATCCTGAGCAACAGGATGGACACTGAGCAGAGGGAGGCAAAAGGGCCAGTCTGTGGGTGGCAGCCTTCATTGTACCCTCCTACCAAAGTGCTCATCACATGCCCGCCCTTCCTGTCTGCGAGCACGTGGGATTTCTAGAGCCAGTTTCTTCATAGTTACCAGCAATCGGTCCTAGAGGACGCCTATGACTGTGTGCCTTCATATGCAAGGCTTCAGCCATTAAGGGTTTGGATTGTGACTAACCCTTGGAGAGGGGGGTGGTATAAAAGAGAGTCTAGTTCAACTCAACACAAAATTCTCTCCAGACACTGAGTAAGCCCACATACTGCATTGTAAATCCTAAGATGCACAATTTTCCCCATTTTCCCATTACCGACGCTGGATGTGTCTTACAACAGAAAAGCAGTAGCTGCCAGGCAGATGATTAAGTTCTGATGTAGTTGTCATTTCCTGAACACATGTGAAATTGGTCTGGTTAGGTCATTTCAGTTGAGTTAATTGCATTGGCAGCCCGATTTGTAGCTGCATTAAAATTTTTTAAAAATTAGGATATAACTTATATATAGCAAAGTATTTAAATTGTAAGTTTATGACTTGATTTTTAAAAATATTTGTATCACATCTGTTACTACTACCTGAATAAAGATATAGATCATTTCAGCCCCCCAGGAGACTCCTTTTTCTCTCCTCAAAATCATTACCCGTGGCCCCACAAGCCTCAAGGGTTACCACTACTCTGCTGTGTAGCACCATAGTTTTTCCTGTTTTTGAATTTCATATAAATGGACTAATACCACGCATACTCTTTTGTATCGAACATCTTTTACTTAACATATCCACGAGACATGGTCACATTGTTGTATTTATCAGTCCATCCTTTTTCATAGCAGTTTCGTATTATACTACACGAACATGCCACAATTTATTTACTTTTTCTTTTATTGGTTGAGTTTTGGGTTGCTTCCAGTTTTTGACACTTTGTGGGTAATGCTGCTATAAACATTCTTATATGTTTTTGGTGGACATAGTCCTCATTTCTCTTGGGGATATACCCAGAAGTAGAATTGCTAAGACATAAGTATATGCATGCTTGGTTGTAGTGGGCATGCTAAACATTTTTCCTAAGTGTTGTCCCCTGGGGCTAATGTTGTTGGGAGCCAGGGACCTCCCTGTGGAAAAGGGGACATGCAAATATGGAACGGGGGAGGGCAACACAGAACTGTGGTAATGGATTTAAATTTTGAGCAGCGTGAATTTATGATCTTGAAATTATGTATGTGTGCATGTTTATATGTACAGGTATATATGTACATATATGTGAACATGCATATTTTTATGTATGTGTATGCATATATATATATATGCATATACTGCCTAGCTCTGTCTGATAAGAAAGCTAGGAAGCAAAAACACTCCACTAGTAATGAGCATACCTAGCAACTTAATCTTGGTCTCTAATACCATTCCTCATCAAAAGGCACCATTTCCTGGGAAATGACTAGTTTTAGGGATGGGGCAGCCTAGGTACTAGGTAAGTCTGGACATGTTTACAAAAACAGTGGGGACATGTCACAAGGGCGTAGGCATCACCTTGAAGGGGCTCCTGCTGGCCACATCTGGCACACTTTGAGCATCCAATTAAGTATGATAATGAATTATGATTTTTTTAAAAAAGGAAATTTATGAGTTTATACCAACAGTAAGTAGATTATAAGTATAATAAATACATGGGGGACAAGGGAGAGCCCTTCCATTAGAGGGATTTCGAGGGCTGGCTGGTAAATATGGAACGCTGGAGTTGGAAAATCATTTTGCGATCGGATCGGCAAGAATCATCAACGGATGTTAAACTTCGGGGGAAATTTTGATGTCCCTTGGTCTTCTTGATCCCTCAAACTGCTTATTAGTTGCAAGGGAGAAAGAGAAAGAATAATTATCCAGTGGAGAAACCGGGCAGCACTTTACCAGGTGCTCAAAATTAACATTGCCAGTGAGAAAAGGTGGACATCATTTACCTCCTGATGTGGTATCTTGAAAAGGACACACAACCACTAGGCAGTGTCCTGGCTCAAAGGGCATCATTTCATTAGACAATGAGGAACATTCTATTTTTCAAAAGTAGGGTACCTGTATTCTTCAAAAACATCAGTATCATGAAAGACGAAGAAAGTCTGTGGAAACAGATTAAATGACGGGAAAGAGAAATGCCAACTGAATGTAATACCTGACCCTAGAATGGATCCTGAAATGGAGGAGGAAAAATGCTGTAAAGGATATCATTATGTCAATAAACAAAACAGGTATATGGTTGGTAAATTAAATACTTTTAAGTATTGTATTAATATGAAGCTGTTAGCTGTAGTATGGTTACATAAGAGAATGTCCCTATTCTTAGGAAATTCTGAAGCTGAGGTATTTACGCATAAAGGGCCATGATATATATAACACCCTCAAACGGTTCAGAGGAAAAACATATAGGTGACTCTAGATAAACGAATACAGGGGTTCTTGGTACTATTTTTATTTTTCCAACATTTTATGAACTTTAAATTACAGATACTCCTTGTCTTACGATGGGGTTACATCCTGATAAACCCATGGTAAGTCGAAAACGTCGTCCACTGAAACGTGTTCAATCTACCGAACGCCAGCACATCTGGGCTGCGCCTTACACCTGCTCAGAACACTTACGTTAGCCGAGAGTGGGCAAACTCATCTAGCACAGAGCCTGTTTTATAGTAAAGTTTTGGCTGTTTCATGTAATATACTGAATATTGTATTGAAAGCGAGGAACAGAATGGCCGTTTGGATCTTCACCATTAACGTGCATAGCTGAAAGCACACTGGGCTCGAAGACTGTTTGAAGCACTGAACTAAAACAAAAACGCCGGCAGCACAACGCACCGCAGAATATCGCTGATTCCCCTGCTGATCCGGGCGGCTGGAGCTGCGACTGGGAGCTGCTGCGACTGGGAGCTCCTGCCACTGCCGCGCGCCACGGAGAATCATGCCGCATACTGTTAGCCCGGGAAAGATCAGAATTCAAACTTCAAAGTGTGGTTTACTGTATGCGAATCGCTTTCACGCCGTCGTAACATGGATTAAACGAGGTCGAAAAATCGTTAAGTCGAACCATTGTAAATCGAGGAACGTCTGTATTTCCAAATAAAAAGATTTTAAAACATACAAGTTGACTCCTTCTCCCTCAAATGCTCATGCCTGGGTCTCACCTCCCAGAGGTTTGGGTTTAATTGGTTGGGGTACAGCCTGGGCATTCAGTGATTTAAAAGCTCCCCAGGTGATACTAATAATAGCCAGAACTGGATTAGATAACAGAATTTCCAAAGCCAGCAGAAGCTGATGCCACTGATTTCTGCATCCGCAATCATTACTCTGTTGCTCCAATTCTATTTTTCAAAAGCTTTGAGCTAACCTTTAGGAGTAACTGCTAAAATACATAATTTGATGAAGGGAAAACAAAGCGTATAATCAAACAAGAATCTCAGACAAGCCCCTGTATTCCTTAAAATGCTTCGTACTTCTACTACTAGGTATAAAAATGCTAAAGAAAGGCCATGTGCACAGATCACACAAAACATTCTGTCACTGTTTTGCTCCACAAAACTGCCTCAGTGCAAAAGAGGTTCAGAATGACTTTTAGGATCTGAATAAGAAGGCTTGGAGTCCAACTTTGATGGTGATAGAAAGTCACATCTATATATAAATATATGTTATAGCTGGTTTTTATTATTAAGTTTATTTCTCTGTGCTAATATTATATATTTATATACCTGCCTCGCTTGCTAGAGAGTGAGTGCTTTAAAGGCAGATACTGTGATGTATGCATTTTTGCCCACTACTTGGCTCTTGGTTGGCACTCAATAAATGCTCGTTGCATAGAAGTAAATTATGGGCTGTATTGTTCTGATCTATCTTATTTTAACCTTGGAGTTCAGATAAGAGAGTCTTGGAAACTCCTTAAAGTCCTGTTTATCTGGATATTCCTGTTTAAGAATTCCAATCTCAAAAATGTCCTCCATTCATTCTGACCCAAATGGTAAACACACACAGTGATGCATTAAAATTCTGTTTTTTTTTAAAAAAAGAAAAAGGTATTTCTTTTTACATAGATCCAGGCCCAGTTTGATAAAGTGTCCAAATTATGGTTTCTGTTAAACAAATATACGCACGTATCATAGTCATTTTTTAGTTCAGATTTGCTTTGGCATTTGGGGTTTGGAAAAAAATCGAACTTGTGTGATTTTCTAAAATATGATGTAACACATTTGGACTGAAAAAGTATAGGAGAAATAAGGTTGGCTTTCTCTTTGGCATTCTATGATCCCATGTTGTGAGGGGTTTGAATAAAGAGAAATGCCAAGTCTTTGTTCTTATTTCATTGCTAAATTACAGCTAACTACGGCTAATTCTCATTCTTTAAGATATTAACATTTGATTTATTTTAACTCCAAATTTCCTTTGAATACTTACTATTAAGAAAGTTTGTGTGTTTTTAAGCCCTAAATAATATTGTATGAAATAGATTCCACCTATGGTTGAAATAAGAAAATAAACTGGGCAAAGAAGTATTGAGAGTCTGCAAAGATAGGACACAGCCCTCGACTTTGGGAACTCAGACTAATGCAATGTGAACAGATAGGCTGATAAAATTTCCATGGGGTGGGCAGAAGAATCTTGGACAGGAGGTGGCATTTGAGCAGGAATTTAGGGTGGGTGAGGAGCAGTTCACCAAGCAGAGGGTGGGGGGAGGGCATCTGGGGACAGAGAAGGGCATGGACAAAGGAGGAGGCAGGAAGACACCCTTGGAGGGGTGGGGGACAGTCTGGTATGCTAGAGAAGGGGAGTCATGCGATGCTGGGGACTGGAGTGGAGTAGGGGGTGTGGAGTGAGAGCCCCTGGAGATGAGTTTGGAAGGCAGACCACAGGTTGACTGCGAGGACTGAACTGTGGGCACTGGGAGCTGTGAAAGGGGTTCGATCAGGATAGAGACCTGGTTTTTGGAGATAACATTGGCTGCTGAATAGGAAGAGGTCCAAAAGTTCATTTGCACCATGATCCCTGAGCACCTACCATGCCTCTTCCTGCTAATGGAAAGTACCCACTGTGCCGCTGTAGCCGTCTTGAGGCCACGCTCTCCCCTCTAGGCTGGAATGTCTGCTACCCACAGGCAGGGAAGGACCATGTCTGCCTTTAAGAAGGAATTCCAGGAGTCTCTTACTCCAGTGGGGCTCATTATAGTACAGTTAATCGAGAGATAAATCCACTGTCTTTCTCACCATAAATAAGCCTACTTCCTAACCCCTCCTTTAAAAAAATTATTATTCCCCCATTACTCAGATTCGCAGATTCAGTTTTGGCTCTTTCCTATCTTTCTTTCCCCTTAGCCATTCACTCATCAGGCATAGTGTATCCTCTGAGCCGCTGCTGCATTGGTCTCCCTCCCTTTCCTCCTCTGCCCAGTTGCTCCTACATCCAGGTTCTCTCTGCCTCACACGTGGACCATGACAGAGAATCGCGGATCTCTTTGCATGCTCTTGAGATGAATATTTCAAAGTATACCTTTCCTCCTGTCTCTCCTCTGACCCTACATTTCCAAGCCTGAAGGGTAAAGCCCACCTTCCCAATTCACAGTCAAGGTCTTGTGGATTTCACCCTACCTTCAACCACCTCAACAGCTCCCTTGTCTGCATTCAACCAAGTATGGAAAACGTCAGTAATCTGTGTCTCTACTTAAAAAAAAAAATCTACCATGATTTTTCATAGGGGACAAGCCCTGTCGGACATTACCCGACAATAAAACCTCAGTAGATGTTGTCAGATACTCCCAGCAACCCCTCTCATCCTGAAGGTCCTATTTAAGTGTTCCTATCTTCTGCTTCTAACTTCTTAACCATAACCTTAGTGTCTCTCTATGCCCTGCTCTTTGAGGCTTAATCAATTGCTGTCTTGATGGTTTTACTATTCTAAATGCTGATTCTAAGCTCCTCAAGATTTCTTTTAACCTTAGGAGTGGGAAGCAGAATTAATCAGACTCTTCAGTTCATGATACTTTACAGCCCACCTCTCTTGTCTTATTTTAGTTTTCCTTTCACGCTGGATTCCCACTGCCATCACCCCCTGCCCACCCCAGGAAGCACCTACACTACTGTGATATATATGTATATGCATAATTCGCACAAGTGTTACGGTTTTTCCAACAAGCCTCTGCATTCAAGATCCACCTTTGTTGCTGAAATGTCTGTCTAGATAATTGTTTTCTCGCTGCTGAATAGTATTCCATGGCATACACCTACCTCGGCTTACTGATCCGATTCCCCAGTCCTGTGGGACTAGTTTTTAAATTTCTTCTTATGGTCCACGGTGTCAGCAAAGAACTGGTATTTAGAAGAGACTCTATAGGTATTCGTTGACAAAACACCAAAGCCAAGAAGGCCCATTAAAAAAAAAAAAAGCAATCATCAATGGCAAAAGGAGAAGTATTTTATCAGGGCCCACATATTTAGGTAAAAGGTGGCAATATGCTTGCAAGAATGTGCTCTCCTCTTGGCACAGACAAAGAAAACCAGAGTTGACTAAAAAAAATTGTATGTTGGAAGTAGGATGAGAATTCAGCTTTTCTAGCCTCCCCATCCTCCGGTCAGCTCTGCCTCAAAAGTTTTCAGCAGAGAAATCTGTGGTGAACTCATGGAGATGTATTTTAGGATCCTACATTAGAGGATTCACGTAGGTGACCAAACGTTTCCAAAAAGAAGCATCCTGCATATATAGCAAGAGGTGAAACCCCACACATTCTATAAAACAGGAAAGTGTTCTATGGACAAAAAGATAATGTCATCAGTACTGCTGTGCAATTGTGCATGCTTGACATCTGCATAGCCACGCAGATACTGTACTGGGCTGAACGAAATTCCCCCAAATTTATGTGGACCCAGAACCTGTGACTATGACCTTATTTAGAAATAGAGTCTTTGTAGATGTAACCAAGTTAAGATGAGCATACTGGATTCGTGTGGGCCCTAACTCCAATATGTTTGGTGTCCTTAGAAAAAAAAGGCAGTTTGGACACTCAGACACAGAGATACACTGGGAGAATGCCATGTGATGAGGCAGGCAGAGATTGGAGCAATCTGGCCACAAACTAAGGAGTGCCAACAATTGCCAGCAAGCACTAGAAGCTAGGAGGGCGACATGAAATAGATTCTCCCTCTGAGCCCCAAGAAGGAACCAGCCCTACTGACTGACACCTTGATTTTGGAATTCTGGTCTCTAGAACAGCAAAAGAATGAATTTCTGTTGTTTTAATCTACTCAGTTTGTGGTATTTTGTTATGGCAACCCCAGGAAACTAATACAGACACCTATTATATAGGTATCTAATTTATATGTGTGTTTCAGGGTTGTAAATAGTGGTTGTAGAGTGGTGCACTTAGATCATCTTTTGCAAGATAGATTATCTTGCAAAATGCCAATATTTGAATTCAGAGTTTTAGTATTAAATAGACCCGTCATAAATAGAGAAAAAAGCCCAGAGCCTAATTCCAATTTCATAGCATAAAACTGTGGCTAAACTGGAATGACATTGGGGAATGAGTAGAATTCTCAACATCATGGGACAGTTAGTGTTTTAAATTTTATTACACTATGAGCCAAAATTTTTTCCCTTTGATTTCACACACACACAAAATGGCTCCCATATTCTATTCTAAGTACATGCTCTATTTTTTGTAAAAATATAAACATATAATTGTACTTAGTTGCATTCTTATTCTAGGCACTGCGTATCCCAAAGGCCTCTCCAAACTTAGGATTTGGGTGATTTTTTTTTTTTTTTAATTACAAAAATTCATGGCTAAAAATAGGAAGCTTGAAGCAGAAGTTTGAATCCAATGAAAAAATAGAAGATCATGAGGGAAATTCCAAATGACTGATCCAATGACATTGTTGCTGAGGGTTCCAAGATGTTGGCATCAATTCAGTCTAAACTAATGAACTGGTAATGGCAGAAGAAGTTAGTCTAAAAAAACACAGGATATACTTAGATGCTAATTTAATATAAAGGTTTTATTGTAGAGACGCAAATGAATCCAAACCTTGGTGTTTTTTGAGTATGAAAACTCTGAGCAATAATTGCATATCAATTTTATGTCCTTTGAGAGCAAACTTATAGAAAGAAATTCCTGTTTAATTATTTTCATGGTTGAGCTATGATTCTTGCATGTGATACTCCTCTAAGATTGAAATGAACAACTTACATGCCTGGAGTTATGAGTTATGTATCTAATCTAATGATGGAAACTTGTCCATTCACTAGTTGAACAGGTAGGAAACATTTTCTCAAAACGATAATAATTTAACTAGAATACAAAATCACATTTGGAAGATAAAATAAAAAACCTCCAAGAAATCTGGACTTGCAGGAGAACGACCTTGGGCTAACTCCTTTGTCTCATGTAAGTATTAACTTTAGTTCCTAGGGGTTTAAAGGAAAGTTCTATGAAGCTCTGCTGGAGTCGATTTCTCTCTAGCCATCTTGAGAATTTGAAAATAGCATTTTAATTTTTCTCTCACACACATCCATCCTCTGCTAGGCTCCTCTACTTTACGATCGTGGTTTACTTTTTAAGAAAAAAATTTTTTAAAATGGAAAATGTTAACCATATTAAAAATAAGCAAAGTGGTATAATTCTCATCACCAAGCTTCGGGAATCATCAACATTCAGCCATTCTTCATCTATACCTCTCTAATAGCTTCCTTTATCTTTTTTACTTTTTGACACTTTTCTTAGTGGGGATAATCTTGTTCTTTTCCCCACAAGTATTCACTCAATTCAGACTCCAAGAATACAGGTAGATTTTTTTTTACTTTTCTGCTTTAATTCCACTTGCAAATTTGGTTAAGGAATATAAGGTAGAGCTCAGAATAGAATTCACCCCATCTTGGCACTGCTGCTACACTTGGGATGCTAAGCACCCAGCGATGATAAGATCTAGTTAGGGTGGCATAGGTCTAGAGCCACGGTTCTCAAAGTGTGGCCCCTGGACCAGCAGCATCATCAGCAGCACCATCTGAGAACTTGTTAGAAATAAAACTCTCGAGCCCACCACAAACCTCCTGAGCTGGAATCCCTGGAAGTGGGGCCTAGAAATCTGTGAAAGCCCCCCTGGTGATTCTGTTGCACACTCCAGTTTGATAACCACTGCTCTAGAGGCTGGGCTACTTGAGTCATGGACGACTGCAAGAATCAAGGATATGATAACCAATCTATATTCTCTTAATACCCGTGTGTGCAAGTGCATGAGTATAAGCATATTTTTATTTAAAATGGCCTAAAAACTTATTTTTACTTGGCAAATGGGATACAAACTTGAGGAATATATTAACAAATAAAAATCCCTAGGCAAAATCTAAGTGTCTTTGCTGCTATATTTAATTTCATTGATTCTGCTTTTAAATTCTATTACAAGTTATGTGCAGTTGGCATCTCTGAAGCTTACCCATTTAAGGTATTAACCCGCCTTGAAACACCTGACGCCTGCTATGGTAATCAAGACAGTGTGGTAATGGCAAAAGGATGAACACATAGGTCAATGGAACAGAAGAGAGTCTAGAAATAGACCCACACAAATATGGCCAGTTGATTTCTGACAAAGTTGAAAAGGCAATTCAATAAAGAAAGGGTAGTCTTTTAAACCAATGATGCTTTAACAACTGGACATCAATATGCAAAAAAATGAATCTCAACCTATACTTCCCACTTTACACAAAAACTAAATGAAAATGGATCATAGAACTATATGTCAATATAAAACTATACAACTTACAGGATAAACATAGGATAAAATTTTTGTGACCTTGGGTTAGGTGAAGATTCTTTAGTTATTATACCCAAAACTAGATCCATTAAAAGAAAACACTGATAAACTGGACTTCATCAAAATTAAAAACTTTTGCTCTGTGAAAGACTCTGTATAGATTCTGTATCCAGAAGATATAAAGAACTCTTGAAATTCAACAGTAAGAAAACAAAATTCCATTTAGAAATTGGGGTAGAGATTTGAAAAGACACTTTGCCAAAAAAATATGAAGGTTATCTATAAGCAAACTGATTTTTCTCTATTGCTTTCCTATTTTCAGTTTCACTGATTTCTGCTCTTTGTTATTTCCTTCCTTCTGCTTGCTTTGAGTTTAATTTGCTCTTTTTTTTCCCCTAGTTCCTCAATGTTAAAGATTAAATTATTAACTTGAGATCTACTTTTCCAGTATAAGCATTTAATGTTATACATTTCCTCTAAGCACTGCTTTGGCTGCATCCCACAAATTTTGACATGTTGTATTTTCACTTTTATTCAGTTCAAAATATTTTCTAAGTTCACATGAGACTTGTGGTGTTTCATTTCCATGTGTTGTTTAATTTGAAATAGTTGGTAAGTTCCCAGATCTGTTTCTGTTAATGATATCTAGTTAAATTACATCACGGTTGGAAAAAAACCCCTATTTTATAAGATTATAATTATATTAAATTTGTTAAGGTCTGTTTTATGGTCCAGAATATGGCTTATCTCGGTGCTGTTTTATGCACACTTGGAAAGAATGTGTATTTCTGCTGCTGTGGGGTCAAATGTTGCATAAATGTTAATTAGATCAAGTTGTATATTTGCTCTATTAATTTCTTGAGAGGAATACTAAAAGTCTCTAAGTATAATTGTGGATTTGTCTATTTTTCCTTTCAGTACTATCAGTTTTTGCTTTATGTGTTTTTGGGCTTTTGTTTAGGTGCATGTGCATTCATGACAGCTACATTTTCTTGGTTATTTCTCCCTTTATTATTATGTAATTTTCCTCTTTATCCCTGATAATTTTTTCTTGTTCTGAGGTAGACTTTGTGTAATAGTAATATAGCTGTTCCTGCTTTCTTTTGATTAGTATATCAACGGCATATCTTTTTTTTAATCCTTTTACTTTTAGCTTATTTATATCATTACATTTAGAGTGGGTTTCTTATAGATAGCATATCAGATCTTTTCTCAAAAAATCCAATTGTGCAATATCTATCTTTATTTGGTATTTTACGCTATCTACACTTGACATAATTATTGACTGGATTTAGGTGTATCATTTTATCAGTCTTCTGTTTGTCTCTTCTGTTTTATGTTCCTGTTCCCTATTTTCTTTCCTTCTTTTGGATTTGAATCATTTTCAGTATTCTATATAACATTGGCATTTGGTCATATCTCTTGTACTATATTTTAGTTGTTTAAGAATTATACAAACCTCATTTGTCACAGTTTAAGAGTTAATATTTATCACTTCAAGTAAAATGGAGAAGTCTTAAAAACGTATCGGTCCTCTTACCTTCTCTATTTGTGTTACATTTGCCGTATGTATGACATTTAATACATTGAAATTCTTCCAATGTTATATTTTTCTTTCAATAATCATGAATATTTTATATAATTTAAGAGGATATGACCTTGGCTTACTTTTTTTGACCTCATAATAATCCTGTGAAATTGGTAGCAGGAATAACGAATTCTGTTTGAGAGAGGAGCAAACTGATAAATTCAGTGACTTGTCTGCATTCATGCAACTGGCTACGAGCAGAACGGGGACTCAGCCTATTGGTCCTCATCTCCTATCCCTTTCCCTGTTCTTAGGTGGCCATGTGTCAGTTACGGCTTTGGTACAGAAACTAGTCTGTGTGACACAGAGTTACCATGAAATTGTAAAAAAGAAACTGAAAATGAGAACACGTGGGTTCAAGACTTACTCTGCACACTGTAGAACACGAAGAAAGAGCTCAATCCAGGTTGAACCTCAACACATGAGTACAAAACCTGGGAACTTTAGCAAATAATATTTAAGCATTCTTCCCTTTGGAAATAACATGGTGAGCTAGAGGAGGTGAGTCTTAGATCCCAAGTGTGGCACCAAATAACAAGCAGATATAGACCTGAGTCTGGTTTCTAAGGCATTAGCTGTTGCTGTTTGTGTTCCCAACTAACAAATAGTTTAGGTCCATGATCATTTACGTTGGCTCTCCTCCATTTGGGGTTTGCTACTTCTATTCATCAAAATAATCAAGATTCCAACTACAGATGGCTGAATACAAAATTCATTTCTATGGAAATCCCTTCCCTTAAATTGGTGTTTTTTTTTAAACCGTGTTCTCTGGAGTCCTAGAGAGTTTCATTAAGTTTCCAGATTTCCACGAAGTGTCCTCAGGGGTCATCATGAGAAGAGAGTAGAAGGGATGTATGTAGTGGGGGAAGGGAATCTGCCTCCCTCTTCCTTTGTTTGTTTTAAATACTTAATTTTATTTGAACAAATAGTTCCCTGGAACTATTAAAAAAATTTGAAAATCTCCACCTCAGAGCATTGACTAAGCCTCTCGGGATAGGTGGGCACTTGAGATGTGGCTCCTTTAGTCTAACCATCCATGGAAAGCTTGACTTTGTCACCACCAAGTGACACCCAGCCTGTGTCTGGGCAGCATCAACGTCAGGGACTCTCCACACCTCTAGTAGCTCATCCTTTCTTTGCTTAGTTCGACTGCTCTCAGTTCTTCTGTAGATCACTGCTTTGAAAACTTGGCTGCCCATTGCAATCACCTGGAGAGTTTAAAAAACATCGATGCCTGGGCTCGCCCCCCAGAGATTCTGATGTAATTGGTTCGGGGTTCAAACCGGACAATTGAAGATTTAAAAGCTCCCTAGGTGATTCTAATGTGTAGCAAAGTTTGGGAACCATTGCCTTAGATGAATTGAGATCTGGAAGGCAGCTACGCTCACCACTATACCACCAATGCCGCACGAGCTGGGATCTGTACCTTTGAAGTGTCCACCCTCCCCTGGATGCCACATATAATGAGTCAAATCTGTCTCCCACATAGCAACATTCACAAAACCCAAAGAGAGCTTTCACTTTCCTCCCAGAGTTTTCCCCTTCCAGTTAAAATTCTGGAGCTCCCTAGATGTCTCTTCCCACAACATGTTGTCTGGCTGGTCGACATTTCCCTTAAAGCGAGGAGCCTCCCCTGGCATGCAGTACGCCAGGACGGATGTGATCATTCCTCAGGAGAGTAGCACTAAGGTGTCCCTCCTCCTCACACTCTGTGGTTTTCTGCGAAGCCCTAGCACATGGCTGATTTGATGAAGAGCTTTTTTTAAACAGGTGCTGCTGCTAAGCTTTCCTCCCACCTTGCCTTTGGGTGCTACTTACTAGTTACTGGCTAAGGCCATGACAACCTGTAGATATTTCACCCTTAAGTCTCTTAGTCTTTTACAGTTCCCAAAGTAAATTCACACCCTTATTTCAGTTACCGCTCCCCACCCAGCTGTCCTTATTCCAATCCTATTATTCAGGTGAGAAAGCTAGTTTTAAAACAAAAGATTTGTGCTTGAAACCCCCAAGGTTAGTAAGTAGTCGAGCTGGGGGTGCAGTGCAAGGCTCCTGCGTCCATATTTAGCGATCTTTACACCGGGCCACACTGCCTCCCATGTAACCGCACGGAACACGGCAGGCCAGGGCCGGGACCTCACGGAATAGAAACCTCTGGTTACTGCTGCTGCTCTAGCTGGCAGTGTTCCAGGGCCACCCAAGCTCTCTGCACAGTGTGTGTGGAGCACCATAACCACAGGACAGGGGGTTCTGCCCCAGTGTCGAGAAAATAAGGCCAAGCTTCAAACATCATTATATGCCCCTCGCTCTGAATGCTGACAAAAATTATGTGGTGACTTAATAACCTCCTTGGAGGAAGGCCCCATGTGCATGGCTGAGTCAGAAAAACAATAACAAAAAACAGGTCGGAGAGTGGCAACCATCTGGCAAAAATTCATAATCCATCTCGTGATGGATCTCTTCCTGTATTTATTTACATGTGATGCCTCTTTTTTTTTTTGGTTCCTGACTTGCCTTTGCCCTAGGATGAAAAACTTCCTTCTAGCAACTGACACCGTAACTCTATGCTCTTTTAATTTCAAGCTCAGCTCTGACTCTGGACTTTGGTTTTCTGGCTGCATGTTTGGGATTTCTCAGAACTTCCTCATTTCAGACTCCCATGGCTAACCCTACTATGGGTCTTAATTTCACTGATTTCGCTGATCGGACTAGAGACAGTGTGACATCCGTGGGCCAGGTAGTCGGGGTGGCCTGTCCCAGGTGCAGGCAATGAGGTGGTGCACTAACTGTAGAAGATTTAAAAACAGTATTAAAACTATCACTTATTATCATCATGATAAAATACTCCTGCCTCTGTCCCTCCTCCCCTACTTTGGTATGCCACTGGCAGCATTCAGTCTCAAGAGTCCATCCCAACCTGCCACAGCCCTGAGCTCCATTTCTGCCCTACCCATTGGGTAGGACAGGTGTCATGACTAACCAGGCTCAGTGGGACTTCCACAAAACTTCCTGCACAGTTCAGATGGAAGAGAACTCTGTTAACTGTTAAGAAAAACATTCTTCTAGAAGATAGCGTAGTTTCTATGGGAGAACTTGAAGACCAGAGAAAACTGGATTTTAAAAATCCCCAAGCGTCTATGGTCATGCCACCCTGAACAGGCCCAATCCCATCTGATCTTCAAAGCTAAGCAGGGTCGGGCCTGGTTAGTACCCGGATGGGAGACCACCTAGGAAGACCAGGTGCTGTAGGTGTAAAAAATAAAAAAATAAGAGATCGTAAGCTGACAAGGTCCTTGCAATCTGTGAGGTCAACCAAGGGTTGCCTCACCTAAAAAGTAAAATAATTAAAAAAAAAACAAAAACCCCAAGAATGTCTTTTACACGACACACTGGATAGTCCCAAGCACTGGTAAGTATCGTGCTGAAAAAAGAGGGCATGAAAATTGTTTTTATTTGAAAGTCATTCATTTGAGAAAACGATGCTTTTTCCAAGCAAAATGTTAGCCTTGCCTGGTTAGAAGTTAATTACAGTATTTATTGCTTAAAGCCAGCCTGGAATTTTGGCTTGAATTCTTACAAGCCTATGATTCAGGGGGGAAATCACCTATTCAACCCAAGGCCAGTGAGCAAAAGGTTGATCTGATAACTGCCTACTTCAAAAGAGCCTGAGATAAGAAATAAGTCCCAGAGGGTGTAAAAAACAAAGCTGTGGTTTTAGATCCAGGAATGTTATCAAGGAGCTACAGGAATGTTTGTTACCGAGATTGGAGCTAAATGAGGAAATGACTTAAAAGGATCAAGTGGTTAGTTGCCTTGATCCCCAAATTAATAATGTCCCTGTTCTTTTGATATCTTCAATATTTACATACTGGTTTAATTAAAATATTTGGACTTTGAAGTCCAGTGTAAGCAGAGAAATCACGCATTTGACATGTGGCTTAATGGACGTTAGCTTTATCATTCTAATCTGTCTCATGAGCAAACATTATCCATGTAGGTCATCTTCCTTCAGCCCGTCTTCTGGGAGGGGTATCACTGACTGACCTGTTTGGGCCTCTGGACATCATGGCTATGTTTTCCTGCTGTCCCTTCCTTGGTCCCTATTTGACCTTGGACTTTGGGTTTCTGCCAGAGCTAGAGCCTTAGCCCTTTGGTTTTCTTCTTCCTGTGTGACTGACTTGATCCTAGGGCTTCGGCACTCACCCCCCGTCCCCCTCTATGATTCTCCAGCCCAGCCCTCCCACCTCAGCTTTAGAGAGACTTCAATTCCAACTGTCAACAGGCCATGTCCTCGACCTTAATCCCTCCTGTCTCCTTCTGGATCAGCTTCCATTAAACATTCCTTCTTTCTTCCATCTCTTATCTTGCCCTCTCTCTGCCAGCTCCTCCTCATCTTCCAATAAACATGTTTAAGTCTATCCAAAGTTAAAAAAAAAAAACAACAACTCAAAATGAAACACAAGTGGTCTCAGCCCTGGCACCCCTTAATCTCTCACCTCCTCTTCACTGTCAAACTTCCTAAATAACATTTACTCTGGCTGCCTTGCACCTGCAAAAGTCAAGAGTAATGTTCTAGTCTCTAGATCCAGCTGCCTCTCCTCAGACGTCATGTTTGCAGCATGTTAACCCTTTTTCCTGGGGCACAGATCATTCCCTGTGGACTTCCTCTCATCCTTCACCTCTGGGGTATTGCATCCCTGACCCCTTCCTACCTCTAACCCGCCTCAGGTCCCCTCTGCCTCCTTCTCTCCAAAGGGAGCTGCTGCTACAGCCTCTGGTCAGCTTCTATTTCTCCTCCATTCTATCTCTTGAACAACCCCAATTATCTACTCTGAAGAGGTGACTCCCAGTTTATATCCTTGGTCCTGACTCCTTCTTGAACTCTAGCACCAGTTTCCATGGCCTGCTAGAACTTTCCCCTGTACCTTTCATAAACGCCTCCAGTTCAGCATGTCTCAAAGCTACCACACTATTTTCTCTCCCAGCCCTGCTGCCTCCTGTTTCCGGCCCATGTGTCCTCCCAGTCATCCGGCTGGAAAACTGTTTCCCCACTGCTCTTCCTTTGCCCCTGGCATCTAATCAACTACGAAATCTTATTTTCAAAGTGAACTGCAATCCTCATTCCACCAAAAGTCAGAACTTCCACAGCTCCAAGCCCTTGCCTGCACTGTGCTGTGCGGGAAGACCTGCCCTGTGTTGGGGGGACTCTGTGTGGGCACAGGCTGCATTTAGGTAATGGCTCCGTCTCCAGACTTGCCAGTGGCTCATCTCCTCACATACAAAATAAAGGGTTAGACAGATAATCTGTGAGGCGTTGTGATGCCGGCACGTCCACAACCTACTTATCTTTCAAGATTGATGGTAGTTGCTGCCTCCTTCCAACACTTTCAGACTCCCTCCCCACCCCATCTCATCCCACTCCAACTACAAGTAACTGTGGCTCCCTCTGGATTCCTGTCACAGATTACTTCTTATCTCCTCCCAGATTAACTGACCACACAAACACTCTTGGAAGGAGAAGCCTGAGTTTAGTTTTTCCTTCTTCTTTAAACCCTCCTTGTAGATAGTAGGCAACCTGAAATAGGCATTGAGTGAATGAATGGATGAATGAATGAATGAATGACTGCAAAATCCTTTCCCTTGATGAAAAACACACAATAGCTCCAATTTCCTCCTGGATGCTGTCATGCAATTAGGACTGGAATTGCTTGGCTACCCTGAGTGCTGGAATAAGGAGTGGGCCAGCCTAGCAGCTGCTTGGGGTGTGAATCTGTGGGGAGCTCTCAAAATCTCTAGGACAGCAACCTCTTACCAGAGATGTAAAGAAGAAGCAAATTTTATTCACTTCAGCTCCTCTCGGGGACTCCTGTGTATGGTAAGAGTATCACCCTGGATGAGCTACTTGGGGTTAGGGGAGAGCTCTCTTCTACCTGGGGCAACGCTTCATTAACAATGGACGCCACCCAAATGCCTTCTAAAGTAAGTGGGTCTGGTCATGTTCGATTTTGCTAAATAGGGCATGGAAATTAAGGGTGCTGCCACCATTGGTCTCCCTTTTCTCACACAGGGCTCAGCCTCTCCTCAAAATGAAAAGTGAATACATATCTGAAGACACAGTGTGAGGGACTCCTGGCTGTTGGCTGGCCCTGGGTGCCCACCCCTCTGTCGCTGCTCTTTCCCAGCGGGACCTTTCACTCCAGTTCTGCCAGTTCCTTGACTGGCCTTTCATGGCTTAGGGTTTTCTTTACCCCTCGGCTTCGGCTTTTCCCCTTCCAAGTTCTACCCATTCTTCAAGGCCTGGCCCATGTTCCACTTCTTCCACATCTCCTCTACTCCTGATTACTCTAGATATCTTCTTTCTTTCTGTTTTGAAGACCTAAAGTGGACTTCTTATACCTTCTCCAGGCTGAGCTCTTTAATCAGAGTCCACAAAGATGGCATCACTGCCTACTTCTCAGAGATCTAGGGCTGCCACATTTGCACAGCTAGCAGTCTTGGAGTCTGGATTCAAAGATGCCTTTAGGCTCTAGTGCTCTTGCTACTCTCACTGCATCCTGCTTCTCCCCGTTCCATCATATAAGTCATTGTAGGCAGAGGCTGTGTCGAAAGTGGCCTTTAGATCTCCAGAGTTGAGTGCCTGGTTCATAGTGGTTGCTGGATAAATGCATAATAACTAAATAAGTACTTAGCTCTGAATTATATAATTTAGTGTAACCTTATGCACTAGCTTTAGTTCGTCGCCTAGCAATTTCCACTCTAAGAAAACTGTGGTTTCTTCGGGGGACATCACTTTAAGTTATGTTAAAAACTTTGTAAAGTTTTTCATTATATAGTGGCTAAAATTTACAAAGATCCTTTCTCCTCGCTGGACAGGAGGGCAGAAGTCAACCCTGACAAGGAAGAAAATGGAGGCTCCTAGAATGAGAACTTTTCCATCTCACCCCCAAGGCTGTGGTGGAGCCGTAGGCCTGCAGCTGAGCCCCACACCTGGACCTGCCCTCTCTCCAGATCCAACTTGCTTCTCTTGTGCCATTTGCCTGCACCGTGGGCCCAGATGAGCCCTCTTCTGTGGAAAAACCAGCAAGAGGTCAAAGTGTGGGGTTGGCTTTAGGCATCTGTCAGAGCACAAAGCCCTGGCAATCCTGTCCCTGGTACTTAAGACCTAGGTGAAATCTATCTTCTCTCTTTTCCACCTGCCTCAGGTTACAACCACTCAGAGGTTCCCCCCATTGCTGACTCCGGCTACTACACAGCACAGAGTAAAACATTAAGAGGACAATGGACAGCTGAACAAACAACATAAGCTATTGGAAATATGTTCGATCTCCATTTTAATCCACACAAATTAAAATAATAAAGTTGTATAATTTTTTACTTCCAAAAAAAAAAAAAATAAAACCTAAATGATAATACACATTCCATGGATTACTCAAGGAGACAGGAAGCTTTCAAAAGTAGGTGTCAGAGAGGCCCCATCAAACTTTTTGAGCACCTACTATGTTTCAGGCACTAAGGACACATCAAAGGAGACATGGAGGCTGCCTTCTGGAAGGAAACAGGTTGCTAAAAGGGGAAATGATGGGGAGGGACCAAATAGACACACAGGGCAAAGAATACCTGAGTGTAGGGGAGGAGCCGATTGTGGGGGAAGAGCCCAGTGAGGAGGAGGAGCCCGAGCGTGGAGGAGGAGCCATTCTTGTGAAAAGCAGGGATGCACAGCCTGGAAAGAAAGTACAGCCTGTGCAAATGTCCGAAGGCCAGAAGAATTTGATTTGAAAAGATGACAGAAGGTCTGGCTGATGACTTTTGTTCTCATAAAGAGAAGTGGCTATGGTTACCCTTCTGGTGGTGGGCGGGCAGATGATGGCAGTAACATTCTCAAATGGTAGCAAAGGGGCAGGAGTTTGCTCTCATAAGAATTAAAAATCTTACAGGGCTGAGCCTCGAAGTGCAGGATCTTAAATATAATACGATTTATTAACACTCCTTCTCTGGGCCTCTGATTCCTTATACATAAAATGTTAGGATTGAACTGAATGATCTCCAAGGTCTCTTTAAGAGAAAAGTTCTCTTAAAAGATTAAATTTAATTAAAATAATGAATTCAAAATGATGGAATGAATCATTAACTAAGAGTTGAAACATAACGATGAGCTCCGTAGACTTGGTGGCTGCCCCCTCCTGCCTTTTCCCTGGTCCTGTTAGAGTACTGGTGGCTGCGGGGTTACTGTGAGGTGTGTGTGGGAGCCTGGATGAGGCATCACCCTCCACGAAGAATCCATGGGGAAGTCTGACCCCGGGAGGGCAGTCACAGAGCGCTTTGCAGACAAGTTTTTGAAGATCTTCAGTTCAGAATACTTCAGGTGGGGCGGAGGCTGGCAGGGGGCATCTGGTCCGAAGACGCTTTTCAGATTTGATTTATAGGCTGTACAGCAGTGTTACCTCGGGCAGTTTTATTTTCCATATGTTTTTCATCAGAACAATTGGACTTTTTTTTTTTTTTTTAAATCACAGAGGTAATTCATTTTTTAAAAATTAAGTGTCCTAAAAGAAGTGGAAGTTATCACTTCTACCTTTACTTAGTCCCAAACCCACTTCACTCCACAAGAATAACCACTTGTAATAATTTTGTGCCTTTCCTTCCAGACCTTTTGTTCATGTTCAGAAACAGACATATACAGGTTATATACACTTTCATATGATGCATTTCGAATACAAAAATGGGATTGCACTATAATTTTTCTTTTTAAGCCCAGCATCCTTTCAAGGATCTTGATTTTACGTCATTAAATGTAGAGCAACTCCATTACTTTTAATGGCTGAAGAGTGTTTCACAGGATGGAAATATTATAACACAATCACTTTCCTATCGTTGGGTGGTTAGAGTGTATTTAATTATTTGGCATATAAAACTGTTTGCAATAAATATTCTTGCACAAGTCTTTGCACTCTTAAAGGAGTATTTTCATAGGATAAACAATCAGAAGTGAATTGCTAAGTCAAGGGTGTGCACTGCCAACTGTTTTTGCCTCCTCTCCGACACTGTATTTTTACCAACATTCAAATTTATGCAATTTGCTAGGCAAAAATTGTTCTGCAATAGTTTGCGTTTTCCAAATTAGTAATGGGGTTAAATATCTTTTTATATATTTTTAGGTCATTAGCATTTCCCTCCTCGAGAATTACTTGCTTATATCATCTGCCTGTTTTACACTGGGTTGTTTTATTTCTTCTTAGTGAATTGTAGGAGCTTTTTCAAATATTAAGAATATTAGTCATTAGCCCTTTGTCTTTGTATGTTCCGAAATATTACCTTTTAGTCTATCATTTGTCTTTAATAGAGTCTTTAGACATAGAGGAAGCTCTACTTTTTTTTATTAAGTTAAATGTATAAATCTTATTAATGTATACAGAGGCCAAAAGCGTTTAGAGTCATGTTAGGATGTCTCTCCTTACTATGTGATTTGAAAATATTTTCCTCAGGTATTTTTATAGACTTTACTTTCCTATATTTTCTTCTGATATATATATCACATATAGTTCTGATATATATATATTGGTACATAATGTGACACAGTTTTTATATTGGTACATAATGTGACACAGAAATCTAGCCTTATTATTTCTCCATAATGATAACTAATTATCTCAGGTCTGATTATTGAATTGTCCAAACTTTCTTCAATTATTTAAAATGCACCTTTTATCATATACTCTGTTCTCAGATGCACAGTCTATTTCTAGACTATTTCATTTCACTGAAGTCTCTTTGGTACATGTTCTCGCTTCATCTTTATTCAAAAATTGATTATTCTCACACACTTGCTCTTGTTCTTCCAGATGAACTTTTGAATCAGGTGATTTTCATTAAAATTCTATTGGAATGAGGATGAATTTTTTTCTATTAAATTTATGAATTAATTTAGGGGAACTTGATGGATTTTTAATATGGCGTTGTTTTAGACATAAATATGGTATATATTTTCAATTTATTTAACTTTTCTTATATATACTTCAGTAAAGTTTCATATGGCTTCAGTTTTCTGAAGCATTTATTACTTCATTTATTTCTAAATATTTTAAGTTTTTGTTGCTATAATAAATTGCATCTTTTAAAAATTACATATTTTATATGAGTATTGCTTACATATAGGAAAACTAGTGATTTTTGAATACTTACGTTGATTTGGACACTGTAATGAACATATGATTAGGTTCATTAGATGTAATGATGCTGGTAAAAATATTGTTAGTGAAAAGTCATGGCATACGTAATAAGAAGTTTTATCCCTTTCCCCCCAATATTTATACCTTGTTTATTTTTCTCATCTTATTTCACAGATGAGGAACTTCACAGCGATAGTGAAGTTCCTTTTCCCTAAAATAGGACTGCTTCTCACATTCCATCATTAAGTAGACATTTCATATCAAATTAAGGAATTTCACTTCTATTCCTAGTTTATTAAGAGTTTTAATACAGATTTTGTGGAAAATGTTATCAAGTGACATTTCAGCACCTATCAGGATGATTTTTTTCTTTTAATACATTATTATAGTTACTGATTTCCTAACATTAACTACTTTTTATTCTCCAAATAATTTGTATTTTAAAAATTAAACTACAACTTTTTACTCCTCACAAAGCCTTTTTGATAAGATTGACCACGAAATGACAAAGATTGTCTTATTAACATGGAAATCCATGCCATGCAGAATGCAGGATCTGCTGCCTCTCAGCCAATTTCTGCTCTCTTTGGCCCTCTCAGGTGTGGAGGGTCCTGGTGACATTGTAGTATGTCACACTGTAAGACCTTGGGTGTGGGCTCTATGAAGGTGGCTTAGCAAACCCTGGGCTGTACCTGTCAACCGAGAAATGAAATGTCCAAAACAGAGAAACAAAGGTAATGACAATGCTATTTTTAAGAAGAGAGAGGATAATAGACACTAAAGGTTAATAACATTACTAAATACTGGAGTAAAATATTTTCAGAAACCTTGCTTTTGAAAGTGAAGAAAAATGACAGACAAGATATGAGATATAAACGTTCTTAGCTATGAAAAATATCTTACTATCTAGCTTTGCTGCTCCCAAAAGAAACACTTCTTGGGGTTTAGATAAGGTCTTATAAGAGACCGTAGTCCCAAATGCTGTCTTGAATCCCTTGAGGGTGACCAGGCTAATCCTGTCAAGTCGATTTGGCAAAACTGGACGACAAGGTCCCCTTCTTCTCGTATTGCTCCTGGACTTCCTAATTCACCTCATTCAGCCTTTCCAGTCTCAACTTCCTCTACCCTTCACAGTCATCCTGTGATTTGGAAGTTTCACACACTGAATTCCTAAGTATTTCCAGAACATTCTATGCCTATTTACACTTGAATACATTTACCCAGTTTGTTCTCTTTGCCTTCAAAGGTGTTTCTCCATTCTCACCTGGTGAACTTTGCTCTTCGCAATCCAGCTCAGAGGCAGCTCCTCTGAAGGCCTTTTTCTCTCCTCTCCGTACCCTACAGGCAGAATTTATTGTTCTTCCTTTGATTCTGCCTTATACTCATCTCATTGTGTTGTGTTTACTCTGTCTTCCCTCTACACTCTGAGTTCTCTGAGGGCAAGAAATGATGCGATGGAAAGATGTGATGTTTTATGAATATCCAATATTTCCCCCAAATACTTAACTGAAGTGCAGGTTTTGCAAACGCCATTATTTTCAAAACCCCAAGTGTTAATGAGTACTATCAAAGTTGCTACATCTTCCTTCTCTCATTTTATATGGTGCATTTTGGAGTCCGGGGACCTGAATTCTACATCATTCCTAGTCTGTGGTGTCGGTAATCATCTCTTTCCCCCATCTCTCCTTTCAGCTGGGTCCCAAGTGCACACTGTTTCTTCACAGCAGAGCTGCTCGGATGTTTCACCTCCACCCCTTCCCTTGCCTGTCAGCGCTGGGATGCTTTGGCGGGGCCTGCTGGGGAACAGGTGTGTTTATGTCTATGTGTCTAGGTGTCCACTTCCCCTGAGCAGGTGTTTCCCCTCGTTTTCCTGAAAAGAACACCCAGTCTGACTAAGAGAGCTTGCGTTCCAGCGCGTTCCGCCCTCCTGATTTCATGCACCTCATAGATCTTCATTTCATGTCACCGTCCTTGACCGTCCCCTTCCGCTTTGCCGTCTCACGCTTCTGGGACAGTCGCTCCACCTAATTTCCCCATTCGTTTCTTTTCAAGGACTCCTGTTTCATATTCCTTCTGGCATTCTCCCTGGCACATCTCTCTTCAGACTTCCCCTTTCCTCATAACTTATATCCGTGTGCCTTTAACAGTGGCTGCCCTATTTTTCCCCTTTGCATTCTGCTCCTTTACCAACTGATCACCCAGGGGCACTTCTCCCTTTCTCTCCCTGTTTCTCTCCCCCAGAAGCTATGTGTTAGGAAGACTGTTCCTTTAAGTCACACACACTTATGAGTCCCCGAGTCTGTGCTCTGATCTACCTGGATATTTTGTTTAGTATCCTTGGTCTTAGAGCTGACTTAGTTCTGCCTGGGGCCAGTTTTAGATCAATCAGAGGCCTCTCCGCTGGTCCCCTTCTTCTCTCTTCCTAGAGATTCTCTCCACGTGTCTCTGCTTCCACACAGTGGGGCAGGGTGAAACTTGGTGTTCCTTTTCTTTTTAGTTACAGTTACTTTAACATTTGGACGTTCTCTGTTCTCAGGCTATGCTGAGGGTATGATTTTCACATAGCGTCATTTTTCGCTTTCTTGATGTTCTAGATTGTTTGCGGAGGAAATACTGGGAGACAGGCACCTACTGCTGCCGTGATCTTCAGCTACCTGGAAGCCCTCATGTTTTTCTTTTACACGATAATAGCTACATAAAGCAGCTGTTTTTCAATAGGCCAGATACTTCATATAATAATAGTAAAACTAGCTAACAAAGATTGAGAACCTACCATGCACCAGGCATGTCCTAAATGCTTTACCGGTAGGCACCTCTATTATTCACATTTTATGAAGAAGTTAAGTAACTTGCCCAACATGCACACATTATCACATATAATCTTCGCAAGGTCTCCGGGCAGGCATTATTAGATCCCCTGTATAGATGAGGAAGCAGAGGCTCAGACAGGCAAAGTAACTTGCTCAAGTTTACGGAGCTACCAAGGAGCAAAGCCAAGATTTGAACCTGGTTCTAAAATCCTTCTTCTCGCTTGTGAAGGAGGAAGAAAGCAGCATCTGTGCTGGCTCCTGAGGGTGTGGTGCTGGAGCTGTGCCTCGCTGTGGGGACTGTGCTGCTCGAGGTATGGTGGGAACCAGGCTCCCTTCTCCTGGCCTCTGTCACATCACTCCTGTCTGACTCTTCACGTGGTGGCTCAAGGACAGCAGTAAGGATAGAAGAGGAAGAGCCTGTCTGGAACTCTTCTGCTCTTGCTGAGACTGTCTCCACCCTTCACAGAGCTATGAGTCTGTCTTCTTTTGCAGCAAGGACATTCCGTGTCTCAACGGGCCCTTCTCTGGAGTGGCAAGGGTAGGCAGCAGATACAGGAGCAGAGTTGGAGGGAGTCTTTCCGGGGGAGAAGCTACAGTCTGCCAACCTCTTTCCTGAGCTTGCTCTACTATGGCGGTATCAATGTATGGACTGGAGTCTCACTCAAGGAACCCACGGTACCCTGACTCTGTTTAAGCCTCTGATTCAGCTGTCAATTAGCAATAAATACAGAGGACAAAGGAACGTGCTAAGTTGCACTACAACTATGCAATCGGTAAAGCTCACCACCACGGGAAACATTACAATCAAATACCGTGGGTCGTCCAGCAGGTAAATCGTTAAAAAAATAAAACAATAGACGAGAGAATCTGTAGGTAAAGAGAGGCTTAAAGGACCTAAATAAAAATGGATAAGACTAGACTCTCAGGTCCAAGAATGCACACTTGGGCAATAAAATTATAAGTAAATGCAAGGAATGATTTCTATACAAGTCGGGGGGAGGGAAGGAGCAGAGCTTGGGACAGGATATGTGGAGGGACTTCTGGTGACTCACACGCCACTTTATTGTACCTCTCTGCCTCCCCTGGCCTACTCTACTTCTGGCCTGTCCTGGCTGCCAGGTCCACATGGGTTCCCCGTGGATGCCGTGGGGCGTTCTGTGTGATTTGCTGTGGTCCTGCGGGGTCTAGCGGGTGGTCTCTGGCACTATGACAGGGCTATGACCTGCCTCAGAGTTGTGCTTCAGGTTTCTCCGGATTAAGTCATACATAGTTATGGCAGTGTGTCCCAAAAACCTAAGTTCCATTCCTGATATCTGCATTTTTTCTTGGGACATCCTATTAAGAAGCAGCAATCATTAAGCTTTTTTTTTTTTTTTTTTTTTTAAGTTTTTAATGGCTCTTTTGTTTGGGAGCAGAAGTTTTCACTCAGTTAAAAACTGAAATGATATTTGTATTATTTCTTC
Organism: Pteropus medius; assembly: GCF_902729225.1. Taxonomy (NCBI): domain Eukaryota; kingdom Metazoa; phylum Chordata; class Mammalia; order Chiroptera; family Pteropodidae; genus Pteropus; species Pteropus medius. The sequence continues at coordinate 5,424,744 of NW_024354911.1, forward strand.
TAATCGCATGTTGAACCCACAGTTATTTCAATAAAAATTTCAATTAAATTATAAATTACAAAGGAAGGGAAAAACAAGTTGCTAGAAATTTGAACAAATCGAAGGATGTAATTCTTGCAAAGCTTAACCATGTAAAAGAAAATATGATGACCCAAAGTCATGCATAAAGGATGCCAGACTTTTATTAAAAGTCATCAGAAACTGATCTGAAGGCAAGTGGCGAAAAGCTAAAAACAGGTTGAAATCTGTATTGTAAGGTAAAATATAATAAATATAAAGAACAAAAAAAACTGAAAGAGGAGAAATCTAAATATTCAGAACTTGTGACAGAATGAGAAAGAGAAAGTCACTAGACCATGAATGAAAATCCATTCTATGGCTGATGGCTTCTCCAAATAGAGCACCTGACAGAGAGCATCTTCCAGATGGTCTTCACCAAGGAGTCAGCCTTCAACTGAAAAGAAACCTTTGCATTCGCCTCTACTCAGAGTCCCGCCCTCACACAGGCTTTGTTCCTCCACTTCTCCCTCTAATTCAAGATCTCTGTGGCCAGTGGGCCCAGGAAGACAGGTCATGGGACTTGGTATGAAGGGACCACCAGACGAATGCTTCCTGTGAAGCGATTTTCCGGGCCTTTCACGCTTTTTGGTCACAAATGTCTACCCACCGAGGGTTTTCTGATTTTCCTCTCCTATAGGCTAGGTTTCCTTACGCCATCCCACATCCTGAAATTAACATGAGTTAACATCAGAGTTGATTCAGTCTTCAAATAAACCTGTGACTAAACATTTAGAACCTAAGCGAGGAATCTGAAACATTTTGGTGTCTTTTCAAAAACAATTTCGCATTTACTCATCACCATTTTAGGAAACTGCTCTCTCTTCCTTAAATGTTTATTTTTGTCTGACTGAAAGTTTTATGGGATTATAATTCCAGGATAATGACTTGTAAATCAAGTTTATTCAACTACTTAAAAAGTAGTTTTAAATATTAAATATTACCCAAGTCAGCATTTCCCAAACTGTCTATACTGGAACGTGAGTCCCTTCAGATACCAGGGTGTGTAGCTGGATTCCTTACTGCCAGGAATAGAGCCAGCAAATATCATCTGCAGCCACCTCAGTGCCACTCCTCCTCTCCTCCCCACTTTCGCTGCCTCTTCTCTAAGACATCCCAGATGTCAGAGCTACACGTGAAATCAGGGATCTCCTGGACCCATCCCCAAGCACAGAGGAGGAGACTGAGCTGGAGACTTTGGCTCTGATAGCAGAGCTGAGTTCACCATGGCCACCTCCAGACTCCCAGCTTGCTGCTAGCTCTCAGCATACTGCAGAGCTCAGTCTTACAACTCAGTCGATGACAACGACGATAACAACAATGACAACAACAACAACAACAAATTTCCAGTGGAAGAGTACATGTCCTGCCATAAAGTATAGCTTTTGTCTAGCTAAATCCCCTTGGCATCCAGCAAAGTGAAAAGAGGAAAGAGAAAGTGCTGAAGTGTTTTGAAGGATGGCCTGGGAGCATAATTCCAGTAAAGTGACCTCATAATCTCTGTAATTCTTGAAACCCAGCAATTCAGTTTAGAATGATGGAAAAATCAAAATTAGACTCAAATGTTTTCTTATGCGCACACACACCCGCATCTCTTTCATCAGTTTGTGCCTGGATGTTCTGGAACACTCATTTGTATATATTAATGTCCTGGTATTTTGTTACTCTTAAACTAATTATGTGGGAAACCGGTCCAACTGAGGCTCTAGTCACTTGAAGAAAGAACACACCCGTGAGATTACTTGTTACTTTTGGTGAAAGTCCCAGTTGGAATTTTGTTACCCTTCGTGGAGAGGTTAAACATTCATCTAACCACACTGCTGTTTTTGGTTACTCAAGTCTTTCACCTGGATGGCGTGATCTTTGGGAATCTTGGTCCTTGTTTAGTTTTGACTTCCCTGCGGATGTGCCGGGCCAAGCCTTCATGTATTCACTGCCCTTGTGGAACAAGTGTCCAGCTGCCCAGAGTCCAGCTGGTGGTCTAACTACCTGCAGTGGTGTCACTGGGAATCCCCAGAGCAAGGCTACGCAGTACAAGACGGGAGAGAATGTCACTCTTTCACACCCTAAAAAAGGAGAGACTCTTCTCGGAGTCAGTAGTAAAAAGAGGTCATGTGTTGTGAGCCTACTGGGTGCCAAGTACTCCACGAGGAGTACCTTATGCAGTTTAATCCTTTTGTGATGCCCATTTTATAGCTGAGGACAATAAAGTTCAAGAGGGATGAAGCTATTTGAACAAGCTGTGCATCCAGGAAGTGATGCCACTGGAACCCAATACAGCTCTGCCTGGATCCAGAGTTTGTGCTCCTTCCTCTCCAGATAAGCTGTCCTTAAAGATGAGTTAGCAGTCTCGGTCTCCAGCCAGGTGATAGTAAACAATGAGACACCCATAGTGGGTGTCTCTAACAAAGGAAGGGGAGTGTATTAGTTTCCTACTGTTGTTGCTATAACAAATTATTATAAACGTAGTGACTTAAAGCATCACACGTTTGTTATCTTGCTGTCCTGTAGGTCAGAGTCTGAAATGGGTCTCACTGGACTAATATCAAGGTGTTGGCAGGTGTTCCTTTATGGAAGTTCTAGAAGAGAATCCATTTCCTTCCCTTTTCCACCTTCTAGAGCTGCATTTCTTGCACTCCTTGGCTCATGGCCCCTTCTTCCATCAAATTGAGCAGTGGAGCACTTTAAAATCTCTGACTTCTTTTCTGTCGCCCTCTTCCACTTGTAAGACTCCTTGTGACTACATGGAACCCACTGGATAATTTCCCCTTTACAAGGTCTTTATTAGAAACTTTAATTCCATGTGCAACTTTAATTCCCCTTTGCCACCTAACCTACCTTGTTCTTTGGTTCCAGAGGATATACATGGGCATCTTTGGGGTGGGGGACGTTACTCTGCCTTCCACGGAGAGTATTCAATAAGATTCTGCCTCCTTGAAATTTTACTTGAGGCTGGCTGATGGTGGCACGCAGGTCCCTGTATCCTCCTCTGTCATGTGTACTGACCCCTGGCTCTCATCCCACTAGACAACCTTGTCAAAGCCTAGAAATATAGAATTGTGCACCATCCCAGGAGGCAAGGTTGGGAGTGACAGCTCCTCAGGCATCCCAGCTTCTCAGCAAGGTTTCTGAGCTGATTCTCAGTAGTGCCAGAAAGGGAGCCAGCAATATAAAGAGGACAGTTGCACCAAGTGGTCTCAAAAATAGAAGGCTCAGGGTCACACAGAGATGCAATTATCCAACCATCACAAAACCTGGTTTACACTTGGGGTCAAGACAAAGGGCAAGGATGGCTCTTCTTCAAAGATCCTTCTGGCTGACTTTTTGATTAATTTTTTCCCTTTAAGATCGACTTTGATGTTTAATTGAACCTGATTCTAGTAGGATAAAAAATCTTACTTGGAGAAAGGCTTGGGACATTTATTATTCTATTTCATGCATTATCAGTGGGAAGCTGGAAGAGGCAGATTTCGATTAAATATACAGGACTTTCGAATGATCAGAGCTACTCAGGGCTGACAAGTTCGCCTCATGAGGCAGTCAGCTCTGTGCTCCTACTTGTGTTCAGGACAGTGGGGCATGGTCCAGAGAGGATTCTGGACTGGGAACCCAAACTGGAGGGAAATAACACCTGGAGAATCCCCTCCCTGGTCCAGGTGAGGTGCTAGTCATCTTAAAGGCACCCTCTTCTTAGGACCTCAATGAGGGTGACAGTTTTAGCTCCCCTTTATAGATCAGAAAGCTGAGGTGAGGCACAGAGACTCGCCCCTGCTAACAGCTTGTCCAAGGCAGGACTAGGAGGACAGCTCAGTCTCAGGCCCCTCACAGAGTTTGGAGAAACATGATGGAGTGAGAGACGTCTCCAGATTTTCCCCCTTGAATTAGGTCCCTGACACGTCTCGGGTTGGGCGTGAATCCTGGATGCTCTGATTTTCTGATAACTCCGAGAGTGGAGGTAAGAAAACAAAGTTTACTTTGCATATAAAGGCAGTTTTATATAACATCTCCTTTAATCCTCTCAATATCTCTATCATCCCCACTCTATATGTGAGGAGGAGATACACAGAGTTTAAATTATATATCCAAGATCACAGAGCTTCCTCAAGGACCGACTGAGGCTCCAAGTCTGTGGCTCTGGCCTCTGTCCTTCAGATGCTGCTTCCGGAAGCCCAGAGCTCCCCAGCACCCCGAGGAACCAGCTGGTGGCTTCAAGAGCAGGAAGAACACACCAGCTCCAGAATCCATCCTGGGTCTGACAGTACACATCTACTTGAGGAAACTAAGAGAATAAAATACTTTTGGAGGGTTAAAAACACTTTGTAGACATTTCCAGTAGGAGTATTATTATTTTGGGGCCATGTTTCAGATATACTATTTATCTCTCAGACTCTCATTGAGGAGGAAGTAAACCGAAGATCTCGGCAGAGCTTCAGAGCATAGGATCCCTGGTACCTGCCAGCACCCACGATGGACCAAAAACTTTCATGTGCCTCGTCTCGTGGGCTGACAGGGAAACCAGGCGGGTAAAGGGCCTTTTGCTCTCGAGAAGAGCCAGATGCACATGGTTCTGGGACATCCGTCATAGCTGGGGATAGAACTGTCAAAATAAATGACTAAAAGGAAAAAGAAGAAAGAAAGAAAAAAGGAAGAAAGAAAGAAGAAAGAAAGAACATGGGGTGATTATTCCAAGATGTTAACATTTTGCCCTCAAAAACAGGTTTTTAAAAATTACAGGCAGCTCACAAAAAGGAAAAAAAACAACCAAAGGTATTAAACAGGTAACTTAATAGAAGAGAGTTATTCTTTTTAATTATAAAGGTTTTAATTTCCCCTTTCTTCCTATTATTTCTGCTAATAAGCTTGTCGACTGGGCTGGAACTGATTATGAAGGGCTGGGAACAGATTTTATTGCCTGGAATAACATTTTTACACATTAACATTTTACTTTTCAGTTTTATGAATCAAATGCAATATGGAGTTTCTTTAAAAGGGCACAATTCTGAATATTACCTCAGGATTACTTCGTTTGAGCATATAAATACACTTATCTTTAGGGTGAAGTCTGGGTCCTAGTGATGACTCATTCTACACAAACCTTTACAGGCAAAAGGGAAATGTTCTTTGCAACCTTTAGGAACTCTAGGAAAATTAAGAGAAGAATTCTAGATGGGGTTTAAGACAGAGTCTGGATTATAAAGGCTTCTCACCAGTCAGTAAATAAAAATCATGTGCTAAGTGCTTTACGGCACACAGCATCCAGTCAGGAACTGTGGAGCGTTATGAAGAAAAGGGAAAACACAGATTTGCACTCAAGGATCTTTTATTATTAAAAGGGAAGGTAAAAGAATTTATTATATAGAACACACATGAACACATGTGAACAAAACAAACATTTAAAAGAAGCTATAACTGAAGTTGTAACTGCAGCCTAAAACAGACTTGCTTCATAACGGACTCTCAGTAAATGTCTGTTGAATGAATGAATGAATGAATAGGCATATTCCATATTTGATACACAGGCACTCAAATATTTTTGGCTGATTGATGATTGATACAGATGAATTTTTGAGATGTTAGTTTTTAAGGTTAGTTTGGGAGCTCAGTGGCGGTTCACTTTCCTCTGATGGTCTTTTCTTAAACATAGAAAGTGCTGTCAGGAAGAAGTAAGGATTTTCTGGTATGGTCTCTTGGTCCAAACAGCTGAGACCCCATAACTTTGAAAAATTAAAGTGGGTCAGTGTAATTGTTTATATAAAATAAAATTCTTATTTAACATAGCAGAATACAACTACATTAAGAGGTAAACTAAACACTTCTAAAGAACAAGCAGTTAAAGAAAGTGAACACCTTGTAAGAAGTTGGTGACTTAATTTTTATTTCCCAGTGGTTGCTAGCCACCGTCTAGCTTTATGCTCTATGCTCAGAGTTGACTATGAAACTTTTCTCAACTAAATGAATGAGGAATGAGCCCAGCTTTGGCACTTATTAATAGGTAGGGTAAATGACTGTCCATTGCCCTGGTTACTGTTCATATATGTGTTGGTAGAATTCTCCTTTAAGATGGTCAGCTGGTGAAGAGTGAGCTATTTAAAACTCTTAGCCTGTTTTCAGATCGACCAGGCATTCATTTAGTGCAGGTTGGCAAACTAGAGCCTGCGGGCCAAATTTGGCTTGCTGTCTGCTTTGTAAAGAACGTTTTATTGGAAACCGGTCACTGCTTTCACACTACAACAGCAGAATTGAGTAGCTGTGGCAGGGACCATATGGCCTGCAAAGCCTAAAATATTTATTTTCTGGCTCTTTATAGAAAAAGTCTAGTATAGTGCTGGAACCCTCCCCTTTACCCTACTGCCACTTGTGCTCCCAGAGATTGAATCGATGTGCTACGATATCATCATCACCATCACTACCACCACCACCAGCATCACTGTCATCACCACCATCTCCTTCAGTTTCTAGCAAGCACGGCTTTAGACATTCTTCCTTGCTCTGTCTTTACGACCCGAGCTTTAAAGTGGGTAAAAGGCCATGTCATCACTCTGTTCCCAATGTGTTCTGGTTTCGTGGTTTATACAGAAACACAGGGACCATTGAAGTGGTGAGGGAAGATCGCTCTGGCCATCTCAAGACAAAGACATTCTTATGTGAGCACCGGACAGCTGTCTCCTTTTTTGTTTGATAAAAACCCTACGGCTCTGACTCAATCAATGACAGAGGAAGAAAAATGTCCCTACTTTTCTGGCTCGCCCAACACCTGAAATTGTACAGATCACATTCTCCAAAACAATAAAATCAGAAATTAACAGCGCAAATATAACTACTTGAACATGTAAATATTGACAAATGCCCTAGATAATTTGGATTAAAGAATAAATCGAAATTACACATAATGAGTAGAGAGCTTCAGTTCTGATAGATGAAAAAAGTTCTGGAGCTGGATGGTGGTGATGGCTGCACAACATTGTGAGTGTACTTAGTGCCACTGAACTGTACACTTAAGTGGTTAATGTGGTAAATTTTATGTTATATATATATATATATATATATATATATATATATATATATATATATATATATATATTGCCACACTTAAAGTTAACATTGGGGAGGTGGATGGAGGGTAAATGGGAACTCTCTGTATTATCTTTTCAATTCTTCCATAAATCTAACATTATTTGAAAATAAAAAGTTAAAAGAATTATACATACTCCATCTACTTAAAATGGCATTTCTCAAAGTGCAGTCCCTGAGACGCTTTCAAGTGGTCTGTGATATCAAATCTTTCACAATAACACTAAGATATTATTCGCTTTTTCTCTCTCACTCTCTCATGAACATAAAAACAGGACAAATTTATTGATATGGTTTCATATTCCATGTTACAAGTAATCTTTAAGAAACTACTACAAAAAATTGTATAGTTTGGTATAGTATCAAAAAAAAAGATTCACAATTATCTGAAGACTACTAAATCAATTCTTCATTTTCCAACTACATATCTATGTGAAACCAGATTTTCTTCATATATAGCCCCCCAAAAACATATCTCAGTAGATCGAATGCAGAAGCAGATATGAGAATCCAGCATCTTCATTAAGCCAAGGATTAAAAGATATTTGCAAAATTGTAAAACAATGCTACGCTTCTCAAAACTTTTTTGCTTTGGGAAATAGTTACTTTTCGAAAAACTTATTATATAATGAGCTTATTATTGTTATTTAAAAAATAATAAATAATTTTCAGATTTCAGTTTAAATATTGAATACTGTAAGTATCAATAAATACAACTCATATAAACAAAGGTTCTTTAGGGTCTCACATAACTTTTAAGCATGTACAGCATGAGACCAAAAAACTTGAGAATCGCTGACTGAAAAAATAAAAATAAAACAAACACATACTGAATTTATGAGATGTGGTCAAAGCTATAAATATTCATTTTTTAAAAAAATGGAAGTTAAAGTGGAAATTTTAAAACAGAAGTTTATAAATTCAAAAAAAAACAACAGTTGCATTAGAAACTGAGAGCTTATTCTCCAAAAAAATATTTAAATAACTTTAATAAAGAAAAAAGCAATAAAGTCCAAATAAATATTACAACTAAAAAAGATAATATATCAGAATACTTTTAAATTGTAATTGAATTCTGTGTCTACATCTATATTATGACATTTAAAATTGTCGATGAAAAAGATACATTAAAAAAATTACCAAACTGGCCTAAGTTGAACAAGGAAACACGAAGGATTAATAGCCAAAGAAGAAATTTTAAAAGTTATCAAAAAAAATTCTTCCTAAAAGATTCTAGGGCCAGATATTTTTTATTGGTGAGTTTTCGTCAAATTCTAAAAGAATAGGTAATGGTAAAACCCTTTCTAGAGCGTATAGAAATCGGAAAGCTAACCTAACCCAAGCACAGAATGAAAGCGATTGGCCTGTCTCACTCATGAATTATAGAGTTTTCAAATTTTAAGTAAGGTACCAACAAATAGAACATTAAAAGAATCACTGAGCAAGATGAAGCAGGTTGTATTCCAGGAATGCAGGGATGATTTAATGTAGGAAATTTTTAGGAAAAAATAATTTAAATAAATGCCAAAATGGCATTTAAAAGTCATCCTGGTAGAAACATTTACAGAATTAGAAACAGACTTTCTCAATCTGATAGTATGTAATCATACATTATTTTAAAATATGTATTGAGTATACATTTATCTTTCTTGATAGCGAAAATGAAAGGTATGCATATTAAAACCAGAGTTAGGGTATAGATGTCTGCTATCACTTACTCACAATTATTTCAGAAATTTTGGTAAACTTTTGGTAATATATCGTGAAAAAGAAATCAGAAGTATAACTATAGGAAAAGAGGAGGCAATTTTATCATTATTTCTATATGGTATAATTATATTATTAGAAAATCATGAGAATCAATCGAGAATGCTCAGAATTAATAAAATTTCAACAAAGTGGTGAGGTAGTAAGAAATCTATAACTATTCTAGATACTGATAATAATTTTGAAGATTAAATAGCAACAGAATTCATTCTCCATTGTTGTCATCATCATCATCATCATTGTTACCACCACCACCACCACCACCATAACACAACAAAATAAAATTAAATATCTAAGACCAGTCTTCACAAGAAACGAGGAGAATCCTCAAAAATTAAGAAAAGAATTACCATATGACCCAGCAATCCCTCTTCTGGGTATCTACCCCTCAAATTGAAAACGTTTGTCTATAAAGATATCTGCACCTCAATGTTCACTGTAGCATTATTCACAGTGGCCAAGACCTGGAAAGAACTGAAGTGCCCTTTGATAGAGATACAATGGAATATTACTCAACCATAAGAAAAGATGAAATACTGCCATTGCGACAATATGGATGGATCTTGAGATAATCATGCTATGTGAAATAAGTCAGAAAAAGCTGAGAATCATATGATTTTAGTCATATGTGGTATATAAAACTAAAAGTAACAAATGAACAAGACAAAGAAACAAAAACACACAGACAACAGTTTAGGAATTACTCGGAGAAAGGTGGGACGAGGTAGATAAAAGGTAAAGGGGGTCAAATATATGGTGACGGAAGGAGATTTGACTTTGAGTGGTGAACACACAATGTAATATACAGATGATGTATTATTGAATTGTACACTTGAAGCCTATATAATTTTATTAACCAGTGTCACCCCAATAAATTTAATAAAAGAAAGAAAGGCAGAGAATCTGTACGGGAAATATCAAAATTTTACTGGCAGATGTAAATTATTTAAATAAGTGGAAATAAGTGCTATGTTCTTAGGCTGGATGTTTTAACTATGTTTATCCCTCCCAAGTTGAGTTAGAGATGTAATACACTTTTGGTAGGATGCAGGTTTCAATTCAAGTGTCGCCTCCTCTGAGAGATTGTCTCACATCACCTAACTTGAATAGCACTCTGCTCCTCCAGCGAGTCGCTTTTCTCTTTTTCTCATTTTCTTTTCTTTATAGCACGTATTGCCACCTGAAATTATCTTTTTGTTCTTTTGCCTCCAGTCTTCCCCACTCGAATGTAAGTGTCATCGGCATGGGGGCGTGCCTTGTTCTCTGCGGTATTCTCAGTGCCTAGAACAGAGCCTGGCACACACAGTAAGTGCTCAATATCTATTTATTGAGAAGACTTAACATCATTTACCACATGAAAACGCCAATAAAAATTTTTTTCTTGAATGTGACAAAATGGTTCCAAAATTTGCCTGGAATACAAACATGGTGGATTATCTAAAATGTTATTAAAAAGAAACAAAACAGGGAGAATTATCATGCCAAATCTTAACACACATTTTAAAGCTGCAACAGTCAAAATGTGGTGCAGAAATTATTTGACAGATAAATGGAACAGAACAAATAGCCATGAAACAGACCTAGGATAGAGATAAAGATTTAGTGTGTTCTAAGCTTTCCAATGTTAAGTAAAGGAATTCTTCAACAAACTGGGCTGGAAAATCAGTTGAATATTTGGGGAAAATCCATAGACTCATTTTATACTATACTCCAAGTTAGATGTGAAAATGTTTAGACCCTCCCTCCCCAAACGCCAGGTACGAAACGGTGTATGCTATATTGTATTATTTCATTTACATAAGGTTTTAAAAAACCAGGCAAAATGAATCCGTGATAACAGTCGGGGTAATGGTTCCTCTTGGGGATGTGGGAGGATTAGTGACCAGGTGCGGGGAGCTGAACGGGCCCCTAGAGTGCCAATAAAGTTCTGTTTCTTGATCAGAGTACTTGTTACGTGAGTGTGTTTACTTTGTGAAAATCCATCAAAGCTGTATAATTTAAAAATTTTTTAATTTCATTTTTAGTTTCAAGTATACAGTACATTGGCTAGACATTTATATAGTTTATGAAACGATCCCCCTGATTGCTCTTTCTCTCCTCTGGCTCTAGACACAGCCATTACCTTACTGCTGTCTGCATTCCTTATGCCATGCTCAAAGCTGTATGATTTTGAACTGAGGACTTATCCTATGTATTTATATTGAATACTTAATAAAAAAGCTTATTTAACACATAAATAAGTGCTAGGTCAGCTGATGGCTCTGGCCAGAGGTTAGGCTTTCTGCACTTAAATATGCATTTCTTTTTCACTCGTGCTTTGAGAAGAGGGAATAAAGCTCTGTGAGGAAAAGTTGAACTTATTTAATTGTAATCAATTAAGCAGGTCCGTATAACCTTGGGTTGAAAAGTGACCTCACCCCTTTCAGGAGGGGCCTGTGTCACAGGGGCTCCAGGAGTCCCCAGGCTGAACAATACTAAGGATCTATGTCCTTGACTCACTCGCTCACAGCAGGAATTTCATTGTTCTGTGGGTCTCTGAGATGCAGCTGAACATTCTAAAAAAATGACTCATCACAACAGAAAGTCAGAATTCATATTAAAAGTAGAACATCTAAAAACTCAATTCTTATTGCTTGTCCAGACCTTAAGTATGAGTGTTGATCAACTTCTGATTGCATCTGTGAACATCTTGGTAACACCTGGAGCCAGTGAGCTCAGTTTGGGGACACCATACGACTGGGTACAATCCAAACAGCTCTTCAGATCTGGTTCACTGTCAATTATAAAAGCATGTACCATAAAACTTTGATTTCGCTGTTGGCTTGGTATGATTAGAAAAAGGGTCTTAGCTTGTGGAAAGGTATTTATTGTCCAGACAAAACCTCAAAGCACAAATATGTGGATCTATAACTATATAATTCTAGAATAGTCTATATAATAGTAACAACAATAAAAATAGTAATGATGCCTGATACTTGTTAAATAAGTATTTTGTGTTAGAGTGCTTTATTAGTAGATCTTATTTAATTTCCAAAGACCCTATGAGATAACTACTATTGTCAATTCATTTTATAAAGAAAATGACATATGGAGAGGTCAGATGACAGACTGAAGGCCATAAATCCAGAAAGTGCTTTGCACAACCCGCACAATCCTGCTAGTATTGAAATGTTTGAGACTTTGAACATTGGGTACTTTTGCCAGTGAAACTGGTGACTAGTAATATATCTTAAAATTCCAGGTTAGTCTTAGCTGTTCACAAAGGAGAGGCTGACCATAACCTGAGTGCTCATCAGAAGAAATCTCAAGTCAATCGATTAGATCCTTTTGCTTTGATGAACGCATTTCCACCATAATAATAAAAAATTATCTTAAGGGTTAATATTGGTCTTCTTGCAACAATTTTGGAAACTTATCAGATATATGATTTATTTGGGATAGTTGAACATAGGGGAATTGAATTTAAACAGAGCATTAAAGAAGGATGGGGACAGGATCTCTGCTGCCCGATGAGAACTTGCTGGGAGGATGAGGCCATTGCCATGGGTAAAGATCTAGATAACCATTTGGCTTTGGTGTCCCCAGAACACACTGACAAGGAAAGGAAGATTGGCTAGGTTTCAAGATCTGCTTTAGAGATGAGGAGAGAAACTTAGCTTCTCTCAAATGCAACTCAAATTTCCCTTTGTATATTGTCCCGTTCTCTAAATAGGATTGATAACTTAAATTTCCAGCTCCTGAAATTACTCATCTGCCCCTTCTACTATCATTTAGTCCAGATTATCTCAAAATGCTAAATGCATATTATCATTCCATGATCTAGCAATACTTTGGTGTGTATTATGTTTTTGTATAATAAGGCACTTAACCTGAGTCACTGATTGAAGACATACATACACAAACTCTGGTTTTCAATTAAGGTTGAGATCATTGTTTGGAAACACCAAGCCCACTGATATATCAATATCTTTGTCTGTTAGTCATTTCTGGTCCTTAAACTCTTGGTATATAGACCTGGCCTTTCTGAAGCGATTGCTCTCTGTTCCCCTCTTCCCCTACTACTGCCCCCAAAAGATCTCATTGCAACCCTTCTCCAGCCCAACATCTTCACTGGCTAACCGCTGCCCAAAGATTTCATCCAAAGGATGGAGTTTCAGATGAAAGGTCTTTCATGGTCTGGCCTAATCCTGCAGTTGCAATCTCAAATGTCAAGGCTGCCCCACTTGTTTTTAAGACACCAAATCCAGACATGCTCCACTTCCCCTTTCTCTGTACCTTAGTTCATGTTCCTCCTTTGGATTGAAACGCTCTTCCCCCTTTCTTCTGGTAAAAGCCTACCCATCCTCTAAAACAGGGGAGGCTGGATTTGGCGATTGCCCTTTTTTTGGTAAATCAAGTTTTACTGGCATACACCCAGATATCATTCAGATATCATCTAGCACTGATTTTGAACTATGACTGCAGAGTAGTTGCAGCTGTGACCGAATGGCCTGCAAAACCTAAAATATTTACTATATGGCCCTTTCCTCACAAGAGGTGGCCAACCCCTACTCTAAAGGCCCAGTTTAAGCACCATCTCCCCCTGTTCCTCCTCAGATCATCCTGTTAAAGGTAATTTCTCCAATCTTTGCACTCTCATAGTTCTGGGTTTCTTATCGAAGTCATTGAAGGATTCTTAAACAAATTGTAAACGCATTGTTCAACTTCAGGTCTTTGCAATGCACTGCACACAGTAGGTGCTTTTAGATATTCATTGAAATGTTTAATTATTTTTGCATGAATATCAAATCAGATGAAGAACAATGTTTTATTTAATCAGATTATGTAACTACATAAAGGGGGAAATAAGGAGACAAATTTTGCACCCAAAGCATAATAAGTGGATCTGTCAGGCTACGAAGAAGTTGGAGGAGTAGGGCTATGTGAAAGTATATTGTCTATGGAAGGGCATAAATATTGACTCAGAATTCAGACAGAAGGAATGGACCTTTCCCATACCGACATTTATATGCTCTCTAATCCAAGGCATAGTGCCTGGCTCGGGGAAACGGTACAGGAGAGTTAGGAGATGCCCAAGTTCTTTACTTAGCTAAAACAGCTGGGGAAGGGCTAACAGAGGCAGCCCACAATCAGGAGGAGAAAAGAGGCTTTTCTTCAAAGCTCATCCTTTCAGGGATTTATTGGCAAGAATGAAAGTTTCAGAAGAAGAGCAGAATCTGACTGGAGTTCTGCTTGACAAGAGAAGGGAAAGGGGTGCTCAATTTCTCCTGTGGGAAGGAGAGGTTAGGAGAGAGGAGGGTGACCATCCTAAAAGGCAGATTTCCAATGTCTGGAGCTACAACCCTCGAGAAAGTAAGGAACCTACCAAAAGACAGCAATGACCACACAGCGGCAGAGGGTGGGTGGCCCCAGCTGCTAGTTAAGAAACCCTTGAAATTATTGTTTTTCTCAGCTGCCATTTTTCTTTCGTTAAGTCAACTATATTGACTAAATGTTGTTTAAACCTTAGATATCTCTTCTTGAGGCTTAACTCGTATTAATTCCCTAATGTGGAAGCTCAGCAATCTAACACAGTACAAAGCCTGTCCTTGATTCAAAGAGAGAAGCCTTAGAGACACTTGCAAGTGAGTTAGGGAATGGACGGACTCGGGACACAGTGGACTCACAGAAAATGGGTTCTGAGAGATCACCCGAATCCAGGTAAGAGATCTGGGAGTGATCAGCAGCCCTGCTGAAGACGCTGTCTGGAGGTGCTGCCGCACAGAGTGGCTCAGGGCTGTCAAACCACTTCCTTAAAAATCCACGACCCAGCCTGCCCCACAGCTGTTTCCTGATTTTAAGCAAAGCCTCCTATTAGGCGTAGAGAAGCAGGTATGGATGATTTGCATATGTCTGAGACAGATAATACAATTAAAAGCAAAAAACAAATTGCAGCTTAACCATTCCCCACAAAACCAAAGGCAAATCTGAGTATGGACAGGCACACCCAGTCTTACATCTCCAGGCCACAGAGTGGTAACTAAAAAACAGGGTTCGCTTTGGTCCAGCAGATCTGAAAGCTTTTGAGGCAGAACGACAGTGACAGTGAAAAGAAAGCCCATGTAAATCGGTGTAAGGACATCAGAGCTTTCCTGAATCAAAGGGAAGTGCTGTCAGACACCAGGTGGAAAAATTAAGTCCAGGAGTATGAAAACAAACAACAGCATCTTTCTAAATCACAGCAAGGGGGAACTGTCTCTTTGGCAGGGGACCTTTGTTTTGTGAAGATTTAGCTTGGGACAGGAATCATAAAAGCTTGCTGCTGAAGACAAGGTGAGAACTGAGTCCGAATAAGAAACTAGCTGCTCGGTGATCACCTTCTCTTACGCAATCAGAAAACTCCAGTCACAGGTCAGGCTAGCGCTTTGATTGTTTGTGGTTTGACCATCTCCTGGGGCTGCTACTACCTGCAACAGGTAATGGAGCAGGGTCACAAAGCCCATCTCAGCATCCTGTCTTGATGCCCGAAAGCAGACCACTGATGCACGTCATTTCACCCGCTTAAACAATTTTGAAAACACTCTTGACGTGTTGGCAAGGACGTGGAGAAATTAGAACCCTGGTGCATTGCTGGTGGAAATAGAAAACATGGCCACTGTGGAAAACAAACAGTTCGGCAGTTCCTCAAAAAGTCAAACATAGGATCACAATATGATCCAGCAATTCCACTCCTAGGCGTATAACCAAAAGAACTGAACGTAGGGACTCAAACAGATTCCTGTACGGCAGTATTATTCACAAGAGCCAAAAGGTGGAAACAACCGGATTGCTCTTTGACAGATAAACAAAATGTGGTACATATGTGAAAAGGAATACATTTCTGACACATGCTGCAACATGGATGAACTTGAAAACATTACGATAAGTGAAATAATCCAGACACAAAAGGACAAATACAGTATGAGTCCACTTGTATGAGGTACCTAGAATAGGCAAGTTCACGAGACAGAAAGTAGAACAGAGGTTACCAGGGGTTTAGAATAAGGGGAAATGGACAATTACTGTTTATTAGGTACAGCTTTGGGATGCTGAAAAAGTTCTCGAAACGGATGGTGGTGGTAGTGGCATAATATCCTGAATGTACTAAATGTCACTGAATTACGTACTTAAAAATCACGAAATGATACATTTTATATTGATATTATATCTATATTTACCACAATTAAAAAGAAAGGAGAAAAAAACCCTACATGTTTCATTTCTCCAATATGCTCTACTCTCAAGAGCTGAATGTTTTTCGAGATGCTAGTTTCAGAAGCATTCTGCTGAGGCAGATGGTGAAAGTCTAGTGATTAAGACAGAACTACGGCAACCTAGGCCAAGGATTCGAATGTGAGGGCAGGGGTGGAACAGCGTGGAAGGGACAAAAAGGCTGAAAGAAATTAGGAAATTGCCAATGACCACGGGCAGGTATGTACAATGCGGGTCACGGGGAAAGACCGTGCCTGGATTTGGCTCCTGACTCAGCTACTCACAAATTGTTCACCTTAACAGGTCCCTCAACCATGCTGGGCTCAGTGTCTTCAGCTATCAATGCAGATGCAGATACTACTATCTCCCCTGTCCCTTTCTGACTATGTGAGTGCCATATTACATAAAGGAGGCAGATCTTGGATTCCAACAGTCTGTGAGTAACGTGTGTGACCAAGGTGTCTGAGCACAGACCAGCACAAGCTGCACAGCACAGTGTCGCCTCGGGAGAGCCAGGACTGCTTTGGTTTCTGTATCCCCACTTCTCAGCATAGTCGCTAGCACATAAACGGTCCTTGAGAGAAGGAATGTCTAAGGCTGGAATGCTTGTCTTCAAGGAGTGCACAACCTAGCTGGGAAGAGCAGACATCTAAACAGATAAATTACCATAATATATGGTAAGTGCCAAACTGGAGATAAGGTCAAAGTCCTATGGGAACCCAGAGGAAAAGTCTTACTCTCTTCGCTTTGTCTTTTCTCCATCTATCTTTTATTCTCCTGCCATGTATTAAGCAAGCAAGCAAGTACTCCGAATGCCAGAAAGGCAGACTATAGACAGGTGTTTTAAGCTGGAATTTCTGTTGCTGGGGCTGCAACCCAGGGGCCCACAGCCAACAGATTGAGTTGAAATATTGAAGGTAAATTGAAGGAGGGGACTTGGGTTGGAAACTAAGAATTCAGAGTGAACTGATGAATGCAAACTTAAAGGTAGATAAAACAGTCATTCTAATAGCATCTTAGACATTTATTATTATTTTTTAGGCAACATTCTGAAATAAGTGACCTATGAAACTTTAGCACCACAAAGGATCTTAGTGATGACACAGGCCAGGGTTTCTCATCTTCGTGTTATTGACAGTTGGGGCTGGATAATTCTTTGTTGTGGGGTTGTCCTGTGATTGTAAGATGTTTAGCAGCATCCCTGGCCTTTCTTCACCAAATGTCTGTAGCATCCCTACCCCCATCCTACTTGTAACAATCACAGACGTCTCCAGATAGTGCCACATGTATGGGTAGGCTGTGTGTTTAGGGAGAATAGCCCCCAGCTGAAACCCCTTATAATAAAGAAATGGTTTTTTACCCTGAAAGGGCATTGGACTCACCTAGGCAGCTTAAAAAAATCCTGATACCCAAGCTGTATTCCAGATCAATTAAATCTACAGGTGGGAGCTAGACATTGGCATATTTCAAATAAGCCTCAAATATCAGGCCACCTATGATTCCAGTGTGAGCCCAGGCTGAAAACCCCAGATCTAGGGAAATACGGAACCTAACAGTTATTGAGTACCTCTAAGATGCCAGGTATTTTACATACATATCTCATTTAAAGTCAACAGCTCTATGGAGTTACAATTGTTTTCCTATTTTACCTATGAGGAAATGGAATTTCAGAAAAGTTAAAAAACTTGTCCAAGAGCATCCCAGACAGAAATGGTAGCTCTGCAGAGGGTCATTTCAATGGGCCTGCTGGATGATAAATGGAAGATGAGGCCAAGAACTGGAGGCTAGATGGCAGTAAGAGCAGAGAAACGTCACTCAAAGCACTGGACGCAGTCTGGGGTGGAAAGGGTAAGAAACGTTGTTATACATTTATACTCTAAAGAAACTGTTTTCTGATAAGAATGAGTCAGCACAGGGGAGATGCCGAACACATGTGTCCACTTTGTTTCTCTTTTTGTTCTGCTGAGAAGAAGAAACGACTAGAAGGACAGCGGGGCGCAGCAGCTAGAAGGACACACAGAGCAACTGAGTTCAATGAGGTAGGCTTTTGACGTCCGAAAAGAAAGGTATCAAATTTCACAATTAAGCCGGCATAATCCTGGAAGCTTCCGGCATGGTGGTGGAAGAGAAGGCTGTTTTTTCTTTCACTGGCTCAAGGAAAACTAGAGATTTGATAAGCAGTCATTTGTAAATATTGGCACCTTGGATAAGGTAGGGAAAATAGGTATTACACTCTTGTCATGTTAGATGCTTCATGTGCATTAACCTATTGAATCCTTGCATAAGTCTCCCGGTGGGTTTGATTCTATGAGAGTGGTCTCTATTCTACTCCCTGACTGCACCTTGCCCATGTACACTCGGAGGAAACCTGTCTGAGAGCAGATTGCCAGCATACTGAGGTCTGCTCTGTTTGAAGGAAAGGCTTGTGGCAGAATCAGAAATAGGTAACTATTCTAGTCTGTGCGGGCTGCTATAATAAAATACCACAGATGGGTGGCTTATAAACAACAGAAGCTTATTTCTCACAGTTTTAGGGGCTGGGAAGTACAGTAAGTCTTCACTTAACGTTGTTGATAGGTCCTGAGAATTTAAGTGAAATGACGTATAATGAAACCAATTTTACCGTAAGTTAATTGATATAAACAAGAGTTAAGTTCCTATGGCATCTTATCAACATTATAACAAAGCGATGCTGAACAAAACAATGAAATGATGTTATTTGAGGACCTGCTATACAAGATTAAGGTGCCAGCAAATTCTGTGTCTAATGAGAGCCTGCCTCGTAGGTGGCTGTAACCTGGCATGGCAGAACAGGTCAGGAATCTCTCCAGGGTCTCTTTTATAAGGGCACTGATTTCATTCATGAGAGTTCTGCCCTCATGACCCAATCATCTTTCAAAGGCCCCATCTCCGAACACACCACCTTGGGGGTTAGAATTTCAACATATGAATCTTGGGGGTTGACGGGGGGGTGGGGGTTGGATATAAATGTTCAGTCCACTGTAGTAACTGGAGGAAATTCACTTAATGTACCTATAATAAACAAATATCCATTAACTTTGTAAATAGAAATTGACAACTAAGGATAATTCGACATTGGGGAAAAAATAAAAACAAGGGCAAGTTCCAATAAAAATTCTGAAAAGCTAGTTACAGAAAGAAAATTTCTTACTTTGATAAAAGGTATCTATCAGAAACTTCAGCAAACATTTATTAGAAGCATTCCGATTGTCATGAACAAAATAAGGAAGCCCACTATCATTACGATTATTCCAAAATTTTATAGAGGTCTGAGCCTCTAAGTGCAACAGGACAAGAAAGAAGTAAGAGTTAAAAAACTGCAAAGGAAGAGTATATAATTATTATCTATAGATATCGAGATTTTCCACATAGAAAATTTGTATCAAATAACTGAAAAACTAGTAGAATTGTAAAAGAATAAGAGTCTAACTAGGTATCCAGGTAGAAAATAAACATATAAAATAAACTGACTTCACATATACCAGCTTTACTAAATGGAAAAATAATGGAAATGAAGATATTATACCATATTATAAAAACTACAAAATACCTAGGAATAAATCTAATAAAACATATGTAAAGTTTAGATAAAGGAATATTATTAAACAACATAAAATGGGAAGATATACTATGCTCGTAAATCAGGAGTCAATATTATAAAGACTTTTTTTCTCCTCTTCAAATTAATTCATAAGTTTATTGCAATATCAATTAAAATCTCAACAGAATTATGAATTTTAAAGAGTATTTAGAACAAATGTAAGGAAATTTAAGATAAGTGGGTGTAGGGAAGTAAAGAGAGGGCAGAGAGTTTACCTATAAAAGAATAAAACACATAAAACTACAGAAATGAAAACAGCGTGGTACCGAAGCTGGAAGAGACAAATCGATCAATCGACCTGAACTAAGAATCCACAAGTATATCTACATACATTTGAATTTAATATACGGTAGAGGTGGCATTTCAGATTAGTGGGGAAATTTAATAAGTAGCTTTGGGACAACTGTCTACCTATTTGGACAAAGAAAGGTAGATCCCTACCTCATGCCACATATAAAAATTAATTCCAGATGGGTTAAATATTTAAATATAAAAAAGATCATAAAAGTAATAAAATAAAATATTAGAGAATAATTTTATAATATTAGAGGTTGACAGGTCTTCCTAAGTAAGACAAAACCCATTAGTTATTAAAAAAAAGATTGACAGATTTGACTAAAAAGAGATTAAAAATCTTCTGCGCAGAATAATAGATATCATAAGCAGAGGTGAAACATATGATAAAGACTAATTTACATACAAGCAGGAAATAGTTATTGTTCATAACATATGAGTTTTTTAAATTAGTGAGAAAATGACAAACACAATTTAAAAATAGCAAACACATAGAAGGAGTACAGATAATGATAAAAATGAGTGATCAGGAAAGTGCAAGTAAAAAAGATATACTGAAAATGAAGTACATAGTATTTAGTGTTGGTAAGGGTGTAGTGAAAGGCTTCCTTCACGTACTTTTGGTGGAGGTATAAATTGCTACGACTACTTTGGAGAGGAACTTTTTTTATCTTTCCGAATTTTAAATGCTCATTCCATTCGACCTGCAAGTTCTATTTCTGGGAGTCTATCCTACAGAAATATTTATATAAGTATGAAAAGATATGCGTATTTGGATAGTCACGGAAGCATTACTTATTAGAGAACCTTGAAGTTTTCTTCTCCAAGAATTTGTTCTGTTTCTTCTAGAAACAACTTATTCATTTATTTATCTTGGGTTTTCTCTCTCACGCTACAGGCTTCTAAAAAATGTCTAGTGATCCTTGGTTGTTCGTGCACGTTATTTTCGGTTATCCATTGGCAGTTCAGACAAAAGCAATGGGCAGGCTGCCCGAGAGCTCTGTACTCATTGGCAGAGCCTGGTAACAGGCCAAGTTCTAAAGGATGAGAGAATGGGGCACCCATCACTAAGCTGCTCCAGAATGAATACCGAGGTCTTGGAGCATCAGTGCTCTCACTCATGCCCTAGGTCCCGTCAGCTTTAGACAAGGAGGTAGATGCCAGCATTCTCAATGTATCTGCAGGGATGCCTGTTCATATACAGTTTTTCACCATTCTCCCACTTTTAGTTGTATTCTCCCCTCCCACTCTCCCTTTCACCTGCTGTACCCCGGACTCAGAGTCTCTGTAGGCTCTGCATGCAGGCCGGCCCTTCTTATCACAGTCCCCTCTGCTACCTAGGCTCTGATTTCCTCTGTTCAATTAGTGAACACTCTGCCATCCGCTTTTTGTCTTCCAGAAATTTGTTTAAATCATTTTAACAAATGCCCCGCTCTGGTTTTCTTGGTGGTTGTAGGTTTTCCTTTAGTATCATTTTGATGGAATCTTGGGAGGAAGGGAAGAAAACTCATGTACGTAGTTTGCCATCTTGAACCAAAAATCTAAAGTATTCTTTGAAATTTTGGAAAACTGGAGACAATCTAAACGTCCCTCAATAGGGAAATACTTAAATGGCATTACATCCATTGTATGAAATAGTTTACACTCAAAAAACAATGAATAAGCTTTATATGTACTGATATGAAAAGATATCATGATATAATATCAAAAGAAGCGAATAGCAAAAAGTGTGTGCAGTGATACCAATTTTAGAAAATATACATTTATTTGCCTTTTTACAAAGGACTGGAGGATACCCACTGAACCGTTAGGAGTGGTCATTTATTTCTGTCTTTCCATTTGAAGGCAGAGGGTCAAGCACGAGGTTGGCATGAAGAAGGAATTTCATCTTTTTGCTTTGTATCATCTGTATTGTTCAAAATTTTTACAACGTGTATGAAAAAGTCTTTGGGATTAATTGTCATACAAGTGAAAGACATCATATTTAAATTCTCCAGTCTTTCCCATAGAAAGCTGCTCAACTAATAAAGATTTACAAACTATAGATGATCCATGATATTTGGTATTTAAAATGCTGACCATTTTATTATTGTTTAAAACTTTTAAGAAAACATGCTTAAAAGTAAAGATATTGCCAGCTTATTTTTAAAAGCTTACAGATCTTAAAAAAAATCCCTTCCAAGTTTAAGGCTCTATGACAATGTAACATGTTGGCAGGTAGAACATGTCTTGTAGAATCAATTTTTGCTTGGTATGCTTTTATGTCTGCTTTCTTAACTGTTACATAATGACATTAGTAAACTGAGCTGGCTGAACTATGCCAAACTTTGATATTTCAGCTAAAATAATTTTACATCTTATTATTAAGGAAGAGGCAAATAATATAAAATGTCAATCATTGTAAAAAAATTCGATTTAACTTTGTATTTCCAAAGAGCAGTGCTCAGAATAACTCAACCTGCAAAAGGAGACTACATAGCCTATGTATTTAAAGTCTTTTCCATTAAAAAAAAGGGATCTAGGAATCGATAAAGCACAAACTAGTCTATATTTTGTAGCATGCGAACAAATTCATATTGACCACTCCACTGAAAAGTAGAGCTCAATTTTGTAGAATTTCATTGGTTTCTCACCTAAAATGAGAAAACCACTCTATCTCCTGAAATCTGTGCACCATTGAATGTCACAGTTTCTCCAGCTTTTCTCAGAGAAACAGGAAACATCACAAAGTGCTGAACTGGCCTGTGCCCCCAGCTCTGCATCGCCTGTCCCCCTGTGAGTTACAGCACAGCCAGGGCCAGAATTCAGACCTTCAGAATCTGAGTCCAGCAGGTCCAGTTCTTGATGGCCAAACCAAATTGAACCAGGGTGAATGAGCTGTCACAACTTATATATTAGCCAAGGTTTTTGGTACACACGACTCCTTCTGTGTAGTTTTTAAATTTCAATTTTCATAGCCTAACTCTATGATTCCATTTTTAGTAACCAACTCCAAATTTTTTTTGAAACAAGCAAAGTAAAGAATATCCAGTTTTAAGTCAGAAGACCCTGCATGTAAAAATGCTTGGAGACAAAGTGCTATGTATTCAGATAGCATGACTACTCTTATTGAGTGGCTTAGGGCAAGCCATTTAAATACTGAGGGTTAAAAAAATGAGGTGATTAAACCATCTTCTCCCACACTAATAATACAAGTCCCTCTGTTTTTATAGAAATCTACTTTCTATCTCCACCTAGTTTGGAGAGTTAATCATTAAAAAATACAAAGAAAAGTTTTATTTGCCTTACAAATAACTAAAGATAATTGTGGAAAATAATAAGGCAACTAAAATATTTGTTAAAGTTGTGCATTTTTAAAAAGCAGTGATACAAATTTGAAGTATTTTTTTCCTCTATGTTGCCTATTCTGCCAAACAAATGTATGGAAACAGCCAAATCAATTGTGTGAACCAAGTCAAATTTTTGTACAAAATACAGTTTACATAGAAATCCACTACATATCGCTTTGAAAAAAAGTTTCGATGTTTGAAAATATGTAGTGTAAAAAATAGTCACTGGACAGTTCAAAAATAGCTAGGTAGACCTGTGCTCTATTGCAGCGGTCCCCAACCTTTTTGGCACCAGGGACCGGTGCTCCTGTGAGAATCTAATGCCTGATGATCTGAGGTGGAGCTGAGGTGGTGATGCTAGTGCTGGGGAGCGGCTGCAAATACAAATGAAGCTTCACTCACTTGCCCGCTGCTCACCTCCTGCTGTGCAGCCAGGTTCCTAACAGGCCACAGACCAATATCAGTCTGTGGCCCAGGGGTTGGGGATCTAATGGTTTATATATAATCTTAAGCAATCCCATGCAATTTAACTTTAATAATATATAGACTTCACAGAACAGGAGCTTTAGCAGGATAAGTTGGATAGGTAAAGAGAACACCTGTGATGAGAAAAGCACCACTGAAACTACTATACACTTTAAAAAGTTGAATTTTATGGGATATGAATTATATCTCAATTAAAAAAGAAAAAAAAAGAACAACAACAAAAAAGAGGGGGTCAGGTGATGCTACATCCCAAGGGATGTTTAAGTACTACAGACAGAAGCTCCTGTTCATCACCTCTGGAACCTCCCCCACTATATATAGCCTGCTCGTCTGTTTCCACTCTCCCTCTTTTGCCCATGTGGCATCATGTAAATTTGCCATGGACTCCGGATTTCTCATGCACTCCACTGGTTGTTGGGCAAAGAAAGTAGAACTTAACTTTCTGGATCACCTTTCCAGTGACTCTGAGTACTTCCATTCTCCTTTGCCTCCTCTTCTTCTATTTTAGGGGGAGATGGAATTTCGATTCCGTGAAGCTTTCACTACCAACAAGCTCTCCAAGACAAAAGAAAGAGGACGAATATTTGTCGATTGCTAATAAGTGCCAGGGGCTCTGTTGGGTCTTGAATCTCTGTAATCCTATTGATTCTCACAAATGCTTATAAGGTCAAGATTCTCATTTCATACTCTAGATGAAAACATGGAGGCTCTGAGAGCAATTTCCATCCAGACATCTGGTGGCTATTCACTCAGGGCATCTATTTTATCTTCAGAGGGCACAACTTTAAAACCGCTGACGGAATAGGACTAATTCAAGCCAGGGAACACTTACTAAAACAACATAAAGCTCATAAAAAGTGGCATTGTTTGATGGTGCATTTGAACACAATCATACTTCAAATAATCCCCTGAAGAACATTTTCCATTCTAGGAGACAGGATGTTTATGGAGATGTGATCTCCTAATAGCACAAAAGAAAGAAGGAAACACACAAAGACTATTTTTTTTTTTTTGCAACTAAAAATAACACACAAACCATTTGCTGGGAACCCAGGCTTCTATTCCATTTTGATGGCTCCTGGATTTGCCGAGCAAATATAACAGCTTTCTACTGTAATTGGTTTGTCTTAGAGTCCAATCTGTCATCCCTTCCTCTGCCCTCCAATAAAATGAGGCGAAGATAATTTTGGTTGCATCTGACTGGGCGGAAAAGGAAGAGCTGCAGAATCTGGAGTTCTTGGGTCTGAAGTTTTCTCCTCAGGCAATCTGATACTAGAAATCTGCAAAATTAATGATCTCTCAACTGCTGAAGTCACTGACTGCTGCATGGCCAATGGTATACCAGAAGTCAATTCTGGGAACTGCTCATGGGTATCGCCCCTTGGTAGACTACTGAGCTTGGAGTTAGGCTGCTTGGGTTAGAACCCCAGCTCCACCTCTTCCTTGCATTTTATAGATTTCCTTATCTATAAAATGAGGATGGGAACAGCTCCTATCCCCTAGGGCTGTTGAGAGGGTTCAATGATCTAATACATATAAAGTATTAAGATTAGTGCCTGGCACCTAGTCTGTACTACCTAAGTTCCTGTTAAATAAATAATTAAAAACTAAAAATGAATATTGTTCATTGAGACTTGAAGAAATTGCTTTCCTTATAGTAGTATTTTGTTAATTGATTTGTATATGCTTACTTGAGCTAGAAATTGGTAAAAATTAATTTGCAAGACTTCAGTTGCTCTACATAAAATGCAATCAGCCAGAAACCAAGAAGGAAGTATTCCTTTTGCTGGCAAATGGTTTAAAATGGACTCTCCATATTAATGATATTGCCCCAAATGATTGCTGAAGGGTTCTGCAGCTGTTCAGAAGACATACATATTGTTACCACAGGCAGATGAGGTAGAAAGAAGAGGAAAATGGCTTTTCCTTTAGATCCCCAGGCAGTGAAGGTTCAGACAGGATCATAAATTGCCCCTGGCCACCCCAAACTCCAATAGAACAGAAGATGGGCAGATCTCTGCTTTTCAAAGAGCCTCCCCCATCTCAGAGAAATGATTTAGCTCATTATAGAATTCCAAACCATGTTTCTCTTGGAAAAAACAAAGGCTGGTTTACATGTGTAGCTATTAAACATTTACTTGCAATTAGGACTTTTTAAATCTTCTCCACCCAAGCTTCTCATTTTGAGGGGGACGTGGTGCTCTGGCATTGCCAGTGAGACCTTCAGCATGTCCCAGGGCCTCTGGACACTGCTGTGGTCATCTCACGATCTCGGAGGGAATAAACTCCTTGGCAGGGACAGATGGTCTCCTCTGGGAAAAGACCAAGCTTACCCAAATAGTTGTTGCTCTTGTGCATCTCGGTGATGTTGATTTTTGTGGCTCCTTGGGGAATCTCAACCACACGGTGGTAGCCCAGGCTGGTGAGGGCGTGCTTAAACACACCCGACACAACCTGACAGCCCGTGTTATCGCCTCCACACACTCCGCATTTGTCCACAACTTTGTCTGAGCCTAGGTAGTCGTCACAGCCGATGCTCTGCAAAGGGGTGGAAAACAGAAGACTCTTGTAGCATCTATTCAGAGCACCTGGGGAGGGAGGGGTGCCAGCTTAAGATCTGTTGGTGGGACCTTCCTCCTGCCCCATTCAGCTCCTGTAGATGAGCAAGTTCATTCTTCCCTTCACTCAACAGATATTCATCGAGCACCTACTCTGGGCAAGGGCCTTCTTTTCTGGGTGTGTGTGAAATGCACATTCTAGGTGCGGGTGGGTGCCAGAGACAGTAAATAAGATAAGTAAACATAATAGTGTCTTTGGTGGTGGGAAATGACCAGCAGAAAAATAATGCAGGGCAAGGGAATAGGGGGAGTGTGGGGTTACAGACACCTATCACACAGATTGGACAGTGAAGTTGTCCCACAAATCATGCCCCTGTTGGACTCTGAGAGAGGAGAGTCTGGATCGTGCTGGGATTTTTATATAAAGAAGTTCTTTGGGACCATGATAAGTGGCGCACCTAAAACTGGGCTTTGCCCCCAAGTCTTCTGTTCTAAATGACAGACGTATAAACACTTAGCAAAGTCTCCCCAAAAGTAGTGTTCTCAGGACCAGTTTCTTAGGAAATCAAATCAGATTGGTTGACGTGTGGGTCCCCATGCATCAAAGCTTCCGCTTGGCTCCCCACCAAAGAATCTTCTCATTACTCATACCAAGATCTTTTTGCTTTATCTTCTCCCTCCCCCTTCATGTTTCTGATGGGGCCATTTTATTTTGCATAAAAAAAAATGAAACCTTGGATCAGAATGGAAGGATCTTCATTGAATCCTTTTCCACTTCTAGAACTGATTCCATAGACCTCACAATTGTGCTTCCTGAATCCCAAACTGGGACATGCAGTATGAGCAAAGAATTCTGTCACATTTCCTTGGGCAGATGGAAGTGAGTGGATTGTAGTCTGGGCAATGAAATATTGGGTGACAGAATTATTTCACTGAGTTATGGGGATAGAAAATGGTACTTGAAATCAGAATGGAATTCTAAAGCTTGAGACACATGTTGCTGAAGCACAGGCTTATGTTGGTTCTTGAATTCTAAGAGCAATCATCAGACCTCATCTCAGGGGACAAAGTGGTCAGCAAACCATTCAGAGCACACTTTTGATTTTGTTAACCAACCCTGGGTCTGTTCACGTGGGTCTTACTGGTCAAATCCTACAGGCAGAGTCAAGTCAGAAGGTGTTCATTCTTTCCCCTCCAGCTTCACATTTGATTGACATCTTTCTGCAGGCACTATGGGTCTGCATTATTACTTCCATACCCCTGAGTGCACATTAATCCATCAATAACTGGTCTTTTTTTCACAAATAGCTTCTCTGTAAAACATTATCTCTGACAATAACAGAACACCATCTCGTTATGTTTATCCATAACCAATTAGCCTTTCAAAATGCGTGTTTGCTATATATCTCTCCTCCCTCAAATATTTCTTGTCCCGCCCCATGCACATTTTAGCAGAAAAATAAAGAAAATGTTTTCCATGCATGATTTCTACCCCCCCCCCAGTTCTCCTTTGCTTTGAAACAAACAAACGAACGAAAAAATGCCACCATCAACAGAGGTTTTGGAAAGTAGATCCCATGCTGCCAAAGCAAGATTCTAACAGAATTAAGGAGATGCCTCTGACTGTCACTGATGGGGAAGATGGACAGAGAAGCTGGTCAGCGCTCACTCCCTGCCCTGTGTAGCAACATCTCACTCTCTTCCCTTTCCCCACCCGGGGTCCATTCCTGCTACCTCTAGTCTCAACTTGTTCCAGACTGAGCTCATTCTTATGAGCACACCAGGGAAAGGGAACAACGTGCACTCAGGCACGGACGTAGACATGAACACTTAGGAAGTAAGAAGTAGGAACACATGTTCATAGACTGATAGGCTGAAGTGTAGGTTTGCTGGGAGGGATGAAATGAGGCCGGGGCATTCAGCTGAATTTGTCAAGAACCTTGTTTGCCAGGGTGAAGAATTAGAATTTTATCTGATGGCATCAGCAACCACTGGATGTTCGAAGAAGGGGAGGACTATGCTCAGATTTGTTTTTCAGATGATGACTTGGGCTGTGTGTGGATGGGTCCTAGAGTGGGGAGAACATGCAATCTAGTGAATCTCTCTCTTGTAAACAGAGGGAGCGAACAAGAGCCACCGAAGATGAGATAGACATTGCATCAATCCTCAGCCCCAACTCAGCGAGAATGGGATGATCATAGGAAATCACTCAGCTATGGATTGCTTCAGACAAGCATAGACACAGACAAAACGTCATTGTATCTTGTGAATCAGACATTATGTTAAAATGCTCTGCACAGCTTGACAGGTGCATACCCTCCCCGCAGATTTCCTGTGCAGCACAGTCACTCTGGATGAATCTCGACGTGGGGAGGGAGGGCTGCAGTAGTATTTTCTACTAGATGTCCAATTGTCTAGAGGTTGGCATCAGTGAAGTGTATGGCCACACAAGCGATGTACCTATTTGTAGGCAATTACATAGCTGACAACTGTCCCTTCTTCAGCACAGGGCTATTGTGAGACTCAGATAATATAACGTGGGAAAATTTGGATTGGGTGTCCGGGCAGGGCATGGTTAAAGAAGTGATCTTTGGGCCATGACCTGAATGACAAGAAGGACCAACCATGGCAAGATCTAAACATGTAAACATGCATTTTATCCACTCACACTGCCGAGTGACTACATTAGGCAGGCTGGTGAGGAAATCCCAGGCCGAATCATACTCAGGTCCTGCCTTTGGGAATTTGAATCTAACTGGGGTGAGGAGACATAACTATGAATAATCACTCACTATTAGGCAAGAAGAGTCCTGCATTCTCCTCATCATGCTGTGCCAGGATCCACCCTCTTTTAGGAAGTTGTTAATTAACGGTGGAGTACGTGAAGTCTGAAAGATGCTGCAACATCCCAGCCTGAACCAGGGGAATAGCGTTGGAGGGAAAAGACTCTGAGGGACACTTAGGAAACGAAATGGACAGACCTTTGAGACTGATCGGTTGGGGAAGAAGAGGGAGCATAAATGTCTGTCCTCCCCATCTGCTCCTCCTCATCCCCATCATCGCGCGTCATCATATTTACATTAACCGAGTCTTTACTACTGTCCAGGTCCTCTGGACATACATTTTCTTCACTCTGCGATATTGCTGAAAACTGTAGAAAACTAAGACTTAGGAGAGAGGTTAGGTAATTGGCCCAAGGCCGTGCTGTTAGCAAAAGCTGGAGCTGGGCTCTGAACCCAAATCCCATGCTTTTAACCATTATACAGAAATCTCCCCCCCACCCCACCCACCAAAGGATCAGAGGTCACACTGAAGGTTCTAGCTTTGTTGAGGGAGTGAATGGTAGCAGTGACCTAAGTGTAGAGGAACAAGTTCAAGGCACTATTCCCATGGAGTCCCAGGGAGGACTTGGCCCAGAAGCGGCTCTGGCATTCTCCTCTTCCAATATTATGAAGCACCAACCACATATGTATCTCACTCACATCGGCTATTTTAAATCTATACTTTACGCACAGTACACGATTAAATATTTTAGCTCATCTTCCTATTATAGTAATTGTTTATTTTTATAACTTTTTATTTTGAAATAGTTTAAGACTCACAGGAAGCTGCAAAAAAAACCCAGAGTTTCAGTGACCCTTTACCCAGCCTCCTCCAATGATAATATTCACATAAGCATAGCACACTGTCAAAACCACATACACATATACCATTGCCATCAGTAAGATACATTAACTTAAGGGTAAACCTTATTCGGATTTTGCTACTTTTTCTTGGTGTGCAATTCTATGAAATTTCATCACATATATAGATTTCCTGTACTATGTTTCTTTAAAGCAGCTGGTTTTCTCCAGAACATGGCCGTGTAATTGATAAGTGGAGCTTACGTCATTTAGCAGGAAAAGCTGTTGGCACGATGGAGAGAATGTTGGCCTGGGAACCAGAAAACCTAGGGTGTAGTCCTGGCTCAGTCCCTGTCTTGCTCTGTGATGCCGGATGGGTCAATTCTCTCTGAGGCCGGCACGGAAAGCATTTCCATCATGTCCAGATCTTTCAGGGGACGGCATCCAGAAATGAATCTGGCCTGAATGCTGGTTTTATCAGGAGGCTGGTCAATTGGTTTCTGATGGGGATGACTTAACAGTGCTGGCCTATGTCTCCAAACTCGGAGGTACCACCAAAGTACCATTGGTGAGCTCTTAAGGTGGCACTAGCATCTGCTGGAGCTGGGACATGTGCTGGCTCTGCCACTTGGGAGTATTGTACCTCTGGTCATGTTAATTAGCCATTCTGAGCCTCGGTTTCTTTATCTGTGGCTGGGCTGGTACAGGATCTACCTCAGAGCATTGTTGAGAGGATCAGGTGAGGTGAACATGGAGGGCACTTAGCAGAATGCTATGATAGGGTGGCTTCTCAGAAAATACAATTTTTATTTTTATTTTTTTAAATCACTGTCTTCATCTATTGGTTTCATCTGGAAGCTATCCACTTTGTAATAAATCCCATCATCATGTAACCACTCGGACCATATTTCTATAACATTTTCTATTAGTTTTCGGTCACAGATACTCTCTTCATTTGGAGAAATGTAGGAAAGGCTGAAGAGCTAAGAAAAGGTCAGAGCTCACCAGAAAGGTCAGACACCTTATACGGCCCTTCTCTCTTACTGTTCCCACAGCATCAACTGAAAAAGAATGAACACTTGTTCCCTAATTTACCTTTCTTTCATTTTTTTTTTTTTATTTGCTCACAATGTAATGCAGTTCAAAAGAGATATTTCAAACTGTTGCAAAGGCAATTGGGCAACTATCGAATATCCTTAGTATTTTTCCAGTGATTTTTGCAACATGTTGTAGGAAAATTTTACACGTTGCAAGCCATCACCAGGAGAAATTGCTCAAGAATCGCCCCCAATTGTGTGCCAAAATTAACCTAAATGAAATTTCCTGAGGGAAATAAACAATCTGGATGACATATTTGGTGGTGAATTTCACAGGGAGGAGGCCTCTGTACATCATGGTGGGTAGGCCAGTGCCAGGCGTGCAGATAGTGGAGCTTCTGATTCTTTAATGGGAAGCAGATGTTTCTGTGTGTGCTCAGTAAACACACCAGATAGGGTAACCTCAACTGATTGGCTAAATGACATCAACAGGTAAAACAACGTGTCTTAATAATCATGCTGTCACAACAGTATGGGAGACTGTTATTATTAAAATGATTAGAAGCTAACATCAATTTACAGTGAGCTAATTTGTGGAAATACATATGGATGCCAAAACTTTTATTCATGACATTCTGTTGAAAGAAATCCTTTGCATATGATAAATAGCTCCCTCTTATTACTGTTAGGAATGTAGATCAATACCACCTTCCTGGAAAGCAGTTTAGCAATATATACTGTTCGACACAGTAATTCTTCTTCTAAGGAAATTATAAAGAATGAGGCCAATATTTCTGTATGAAGGAGCTCCTCACAGTATTATTATTAATAAATAAATTGGAAACGTTTTAAATGTCCAACATAGGGAAACAGTTAAACAATGTATAGAAATTCTCTAGGAAAAACTGGATGGATCTTTTTCCAGTTACTTTTATTAAAATCTTTTGGCACTTGCGCCTTCACGATTGACCCTCAGTGCTTCCTGAGGCAACCCCTGCTATGTGCCAACGTGGTGTTAGGAAGGGGAGACAGGAAGGTAAAACCACTATGGTTTCTGCTTAGGGTCTAAATCAAGGGTCAGCAAACTATAGCTCACAGGCCAAATCTGGCCCACTATCTGTTTCTGTAAATAAAGATTTATTGAAACATAAACATGCCCATTTGTTTGCTTATTGTCTAGGGCTGCTTTTGTGTTACAGCAATGGGTTGGCTGGCAGCATCCCTTGCTTCTACCCACTAGATACCAGTAGCATCCTTACCCCTCAGTACGACAAATATGTCTCCAGACCTACTGCCAAATGTCCCCTGTGGGAACAAAATCACCCCAGTTGAGAATCATTGTTCTAGTTTATTCTAAAGCTCATGGGATGCCTGGATTCCCCCAGAAACTTTAAAACAATGGCAATTCTACAGAAGTGCAAAAACAGTACTTTGCAGATGTCAGAGAAGCTAATGAGCAAAGAATATTTAATTACCCAGTTTTAAAATTACTTCCTCACTGCCACCAAACTAACCAGTAGCCTTTTAGAGTTCTTTAAGCTTGCCTTTTGGCTTAACCAATACGAACAGGATTGCGTACTAGAGCCTGGCTTACTGTACATACTTAGAAAGTGTTTTTTGAATGAAAGAAGAGCTGGCTGGGGAGTCAAGAGATCAGAGTTATAGGACTAATTTGCTCCTTGAACTAGATCATCTCTAAGGTCTCTTCTGGTGCTAAACTGTTTCTGAAAACAACAACAACAACAAAAAAGAGATGAAGCCATGATGTGAATGAAGGCTTTGGCCATGTCTAAAGTCAAAGGAATCTATTTTATGTAGTTAAAATTAAATTGGAAGCAGGAATCAATGGGAAACAAACTGATAATGTCATTCATTTGAAGAGAAGAAATGGTCCATGGGTTAAAAGGTATTTTGGCTTCCTTAATGATGGCAATTGTGAATCTAGTGATCTGGTTTTAATCAAGCTTACAGTTGTCGCTTTTCAATACCTCATCTTATTTCATTAGAGAATAGCACCTTACCAAGTGACTCAACTGGAAGAAAATGTTGGCACTCTTATAGATAAAATTGAGAAGAATCAACTACAACAATGTTTACAAATCCGAAGATAGGAGCCCTGAGAGGAAAACATTTCATATGCTGTAAGAGAATCATACCCCACCCGCTCCACCACTCCACTGAGATCGTCTTTCCCTGGAGAGTGGGGTATTCCAAACTCTAAAATTCCAATGTTTCACTTTCATGATCTTCCTCCCGAATGGATTGAAATTGGGGCCGGGGGGCATGGAGAGAATTACAATGATGACAATTGCTCTATTGTGAAAGTAGGATATCCATACTTTTTTAATGAAATAGTAGAAGCCTGTGGGCTTCCACTTTCCTTTTAAAGTGTAAGGCTATATGGTGAATTCTCTGTTTAAAGAGAATTCTGTTTAAAATATCTGGTCAGATTGTATTGTAATGCTTATGGGGCCTCGGGAGAAGCCAGCACCATGTGGGATGGGCCTGTCAGAGGCTGTGGGTTTGGGCTGCTAAGGAGTTAGAAGTAGGAAGTTTCTTGCAGAAACGATCAGAAATGCCAGTTTCAAAACTGGCGAAGTTTTGAAAGCTATATTTATCAGCAAAAAGGCACTGGGTTGATGAACTCTGTTCCAGGATGGAGGGTTCTTACACACTGGCCCTATTTACACGGCATCCTGGGTGCAGACAGCACATGTTCATAGGTGTGGGTCACGACCAGAAGGCCCTCAGAGGACTGTGGGTGAATCCGCCCACCGAGAGCAAGTGATGGATACTCGTGTGTGCCTCCTTGTCATTTCCTTGACACGCAGCCTATCTCCATATGTGTCTGTTTGCATTTTTCTCCACAAGATGGCACCTATAAGCCTTCCTAAAAGGGTACCCATTTAAGCAATTAGTTTAGGGACAAGAAACACTGGTTCAACATTAAAGGAATAATAATTGAGAAACACAAGAAGGGGGCACTCGGTAATTTGGGCTGACTGAATATTTATTGTGCTCTTATGTGCACGCTGCTGCCATGTTGTTAAGATGTGTTGTTAAGATATTATTTCCGTTTCTCAAATTTTTTTTCTGGAGCATTTAAAAAAGTGGGAGGACTATTTGGACCTTTTATTTCTAGAATTCAAGAAAATGCTTCAAAATCTGTGTAAGTAAATTAAACTTTGGGGTTATATGACTTTTGAGATGTCGCTGGGTGATCTTCAGGGACTGCTGAGAAGACTGGTTGGGAGGAGATGATGAGAGAAATGGCTGGCTACCAAAGCGTGTGGGCTCGGATCCCAAGATTCTCGACTGGCGGAATGGCATACCAAAATGCTGTTTTTGGAAGATGCTTGGTAGACACAGGCAGTGGATTGAAGATAGAAGAGACTGGAGGCTGAGATGCACACAGACAACTGCACTAAGAAGGGCAAAGAGAACCAGAAAGGCAGAATTAGAACAGAGGGCAAGAGTACCAAGGCTAATCTGAAAGAATGTCTAGTGGACCATAGAAGGACGGTCCACTGAAGGCAAAGTGAGGAAGACTCTGAGGTCTGGGAACCTAGAAGAACAGTAGTGTTGCCTGTTTCAGACAGAAGCTCTACTAGGGGGTGGGCCTTTAATGAGCCATCCTACAGCGAGGGTCTGAGTGTGGATCTTGACAACCACTAATTCATCCACTGAATTTTGTCATACTAATTCTCTCTCCTCTTTCATTGGAACGTTCCTCTAGAACTCTAAACATTTTTATTTTAGCTTTTTGGATGGGAATCTTTCTAAAGTATATTTTGTACGCTTCTGCTTTTTTCTTTTTAAATAAAAACATAATAAGCCTTATTTGATCTTCTCTAGCCCCTTGCTGCTCAAAGTGTGGCATTGGACCTGGGGCATAGGCATCATCTGAGAGCCTGTTAGAAACCTTGGGCCCCATCCCAGGCTTAATGGACTGGAATCTGCATTTAGGCAGCATCCTCAGGGAAGTCCTGCGTAATCTGGGATTATTTGACTTTTCAGGTCACTTTTTGTTTATTTTGTGGACTTTCTTCTTCTCTCACAATGCACACCAACCCCCACATGATAACCAGCTCTCCTGTCCAGTCAAAAAAAGGAAACGCAACACTATAGTTTTTTTTGGTTACAAACTGAAAAGAATAATGCCTTTGGAAAGCTTTTCTCTGTGAGATTTTTCATGGGGGCAGGGGTGGTGGTAAGACACGTGTTTGCAAACAATCTCCTGAGAATCTCAGAACTGGACAGCAAGAAAGGCTCCGGGAATGCCAGCCCCTTGCTTCACAGATGAAGAACCAAGACCTGAGAGGGGAGTGTATTCTCCAAAGTGGCAGAGAGAGGACCCCCTGCTGGAGACCCCTTTCCATGTCACTATGGTGCCCCCCTCCCCACTCCTTCCGAGGCAGGCTTTTACTGTTTCCTTAAAAGTTTCTGCCATGTTGTTAGATATGATTCTCATTTCTCAAAATGTTCTTTTTCCTTTCTTTTTATTATGTCTCTGGAACCATGTGAAAAAGGTTTTATTTCCAGCTAGAATAGCAACCCCTTTTAGAGAGCAAACTGTTTTTGTGAAAATACTGAGATAAACTTCTTGGGGTGGGAGGTGGGGCCCTGAGCTGGCGGTCAGCAGAAACCAAGGCAACAAGAGATAACGGTGAACCTGAGATATGGCTGACCAGGAGGAGAGTCGGGCTTTGCTTCCAGGGCTGGAGAGAGAAGAAAAGGACAGGGAAGGGGAGGAGGCGAGAAGCTAGGGGATGGTGGAGGGCCAATGAAAGCCCAGGGGAGTGGTTGGGAGGGCTATTAATAACTGACCTTGCATCCGAAGTTTCCTTGCTGTGATTTAAACCCCTCTCTGTTCCCAGCCCTCCCAAGTCTTCCCTGAAGCTTTACATCGATTTACGCCGATTTTCCTGCCTTTAGAACTCCTGGTTTAGCTTCCTGAACACCCTTTCCATTTCATAACCTGAAACAAAAACTTCTCTTTTATGTTGAAAAGTCTTTTCTTCTAGACATGATGTTCACTTAAGTGCATCCTCTACACCTGCAGTGAAATCATTTCTCTGAGCCTTAGTTTCCTCATCTGTAAAATGAGGGCATTAAAATCTAGTTCTCAAATTTCTAGTGAGGACTAAAGGAGAACATGTAGCTGAAGGCACCCAGGTCAGCAACGGCATGGAGGAGGGGCTGGAAAGTGCTGATATTCTTTTCCTTCTTTTTGAGGCTCCATCTGTCTCCCCTCAATAACTTCCCAGAGGCAGGGCCATGGGAATCCCCTTTCTCACACAAGGCACACACACATTTCACCACTAACAGAGGAGGCTGTTCTGTTTGTACTGTCTACTGAATCCCCATTTCTATCTCCATGTGATTCTCAAGTGGTGTTTGAAGTAGGGTTGTAACAGGCAAACTGCTATGATCTACTTGCATTTCAATAATGGTCTGGGACAGCGGTGATCGATGTTTCCAGAGATTTTCTTATAACTTTATTACCTCTCTATTAAAAAAAAAACACCAAAAAAACCGAACATTTCTTTTGTTAGTCTTTCCTGGTTTGTCTTGGAGACCAGCTATGGAAAGTCTCAAAAACCGTAAAGGAGTGGTGTTCATTTTAGAAACGGAGCAAGAGAAGCTACTGGGCAGAGCTTACAGCTCGGGCACATTGGAGCGCATCCCACGTGCACTGTAGGTGGAAAACAGATGCTGCTCCCAGGGATTCAGGCAGTAGGAAGCCCCACACATACATGTGACAGCTATCACGGGCCGAGTATACACCACGTGCTAGGCACCTCTTTAATTTTCTTGATTCTTTATATTTTACTGAAGCTCAGAGAAAGTGATAATATGCCTAAGGTCCCACAGAAGTGGCGATGGTGGGTTTGAATGAAGAGCCTCTGGCTCCAATGCCCAGGCTCTTTCTCCTCTGCTAGTTGCAGTCCCTTAGTCTGATTGGGAAATCTTCTTTACTTTAAGAACAGGGCTTGTTAGGTGGCCAAGCAAGGGCTAGAATGACTAAGAAATCAAATGAGGCTAATTCCCTCTTACTGCTTACATCTCCAGGCTGCTCTCTGGCTCTCTCAAGGCCTTTCCACAGTGGCTCTACTGGTAGTCTGAGGTCTCCCTTCCCGCAAGACTAACTGAATTGTACCAGCATCTCCTGTAGCTTCTCTTTATTCTCCTGCTCCCCCAGAGCCTCATGTTGTCTCTTTCTCATCCTGTAGTGCTCATTCACTCAGGTGAAGGAACATCTATCACAACATCCTTCCTTTTATAATAAATTCCTAGGTCCAAAATTATTCACTGAAATAGTAACTGTTTTTCTCATTGTCTTCCTGGGAATGGAAACTGTTGGTTTACCAAACTGGAAATTTTTACGACTCAAGGAAAAACATTAGGTTCAATGCAAGATATCATCACCCAATCCAAGAGCTTGCTCTTTGGGGTGAGGATGACGAAGAAATCAAATAAGGATAATTCTTTTTATTCTCTCTTCGAACCATAGATGCATCCAATATAAGTATTTATTTCATTAATAAAGACATTGTGTTCCATTCATGCTCAAAAAGAAGAAATTTGGTTGAAATATTTAAACATGAAGGCTCCTTTATGCTTCTTTTGAAGGGCAGCTAAGAACAGGTTATCTGTCAAACTCAATGTGTTCCATCACAATAATTCAGGTGGCAGCCAGATGAATAATTCTCATGCTTGCAGAGAATTTCCCTCCTCTTGTAACTTTTGGTCAAACGGTTAGGGTAAAGGCAGATATGACACCCATACATGGCTTCCACATGACCACATTAATAATATGCCCTTGTGTACATGAGGTTTAGGATTAGGACATGCTGACCAGTTGGATAAACACCGATCCTTCGCCTTCTTTGGTGGAAACTTGAAATTCTTAATTTTCACCAGCCCCTTCTTTGAACAGATCCTGTTTTTGAGCTTTTAAATCATGCCCCCCAGATGTGTGGGTATAAGAAAGGCTAATGCTGTGGTTTCAGGTAATCTATCTTGCATGTGGCTGTGAAATTTATCTTCCCGAGATACTGCTGTCATCACGTCATTCCTCTGGCTCAAAAAGCTCCTGATGTCAGCTGTCACTTAAACAAGCTGATTATTTCCTCCTAGGTATTACGCATATGTTTGAGTCCCTGATTCCAGGTGGAAAGGAGAGCCTGGGGCTGTGGGAGCTTGAGAATAAGCTATACCCCAGGTGTAGGTAACTGAGCAAAATTAGGAATTTTGAAAATGATCCAAAATACTTAGGCTTTGACAGCAAAAATATCTTGTTAAAGTGACAGTACATATTAATTATCAACGTTAATTATCAGTTATGTATTCTAATTGATTAGGTTGGTTTTGTGATGATAAAAGTTGTAAAAAAGCATCTGAAACATGGAAGGAACTCAGTACGTATTATGTTTTATTTAAAGTCAAGTTAAAGATAACATAGAGGGCAAATTCATAGAAATACAAACAAATGATACTCATTCCTAGCTTAAACAATAGCTGCCTTGGAATGTTATTTAGCTAGAGAACAGCCAGCCTATGCTTTAAAGAATGTGGAATGACAGCAAATATGGAAGTAAAAAGAAAAGCATTTCTCTGGCAGAGTAAAATAAACCCTCATTAAAACAGAGCCAGAGACGAAGTCAAACAGAGTCAAAAAGTCAGTTCTGACAAGTGGTGGATTCTCTGGGCCCTGCAAGAAAGTCTTGCCTTCAAGAGAGGTCTACAAAGATGCTCATGTGCACCAAGAAAAGCAATAGAAAGAAAGGAAATGGGTATCTGCTGAGAATCTACTAGGGTGAAAAGATTTACTACCATTTTAATAGAGGAGGAAAGAGGGAAGCTTAATACCTTGCCCAAGGTATTTAATATAGCTAAGCCTCTGGATACAAACCCACATCTATCTAGTTCAAAAACTCAAGCACAGCGATAAGGTGAAATCCCAACAGGCGAGGTTAACATGGTGATGCGAACAGCACATGTTACCAAGTGAAGGGCGAGAGCTGCAAGAGCATGGAGTGAGGACAGGTCTGGAAGTGGACGAATGCAGCGACCCACGAAGGCCCGCGAAGGCCACTGTTCACACAACGAGTGCACGCAGATGGGGGTTGACAGGTGGTGGGAGGAGAGAAAGGGCTCCAGGTGGCTTCTGAATGCCTGCTCTTTCTTATTTCATGGAAAGGAGTCATTATATTCTCGAACTTCCCTTTTATTTTCACAGCAAAGTTCTGATTTCTCAGAAGCTTTACATTCTCTTACCCATTATCTCCACGTGCTGCCTGAAGTCCTGGCACTAAAAATTTTCCCAACCACTTTTTCCTGTTGTACCAAAACGATTTGATGGAAGCCTTCTCTCCAGTGTACACTGAAAGGTCTGGGATTTTAAATCCTTTGACTAGCAGAGAGGGTACCTAAAATCATGGTATTATGAGCCTATAGGCCAGGATTTCCTCAAGACCATCCTACCTTTGGGTTTTCTGAGTCATTCTAATAATCTTGGGGCACCCTCTTTAGAAGCCTAAGGTTACTCTCTTTGAGACTATGTATGTTCGAGGGCTGCAAAGAAATCACTGTGTAATTTTAACTTGTTCAATTTATGTTTTTAAATGATAGGAAAACAGCCTGCTCCCTTTAAGATAAAGAAACTTTGGGAGATCTTGAGCAGAGGAAGGCTATAAACCTATAGCCTACAGGCACTACCAAGGCATTCCCCCTGATATACGGAGCAAATTGGAAAGCAAGTGGAAGTATCTACTTGAACACTGGAAAATCCTTGGCTCAAATAAATTGGTAACATGACATGGGTGACATGAAGCCATTCAGATGGCAACCAGCAAAATGATTTTTCTGTTTCTTAGGATGGCTGAATTCTCTGCTGTGGCTCACAAATACTGACAAATTGAACCAGGCTTTCTGATATAAGCTAAAACATCAGGGAACAGAACACAAACAAGGGTGGCATAGGGCGGGTCATGAAAATTAAATTTGAATTTCTTTGTCAGTTTGGACCTTACAGTTACCAAGGAGTGTTAGCAAAAACTACTATCTCTTCTTGCTGTAGAAGACTGCAATTCTCTACTTTATACAAACTTCGTCAAAATGGATAGGACCAAAAATAAAGTGGATTTGAAACAAAGAATATCTATTTTTTTCAGAAACTCTAATTTTGAAATTTCATTTCATGACAGATTTTTGTAATCTAGAGAAAAACAAAATGGCCCAGCCAATAGGATGAGGAGGAAGCTTACCACAGTAAAATCAGGCTTATTAGGAAGTATTCCTACTAAACACAGAATGCTAGAATCTCAAAGTAGAGGTCATCTGGTATAACCAAGGGCAGAGGAGATGCCACAAGGAGCCAAGTTCCACACCAATGTCAGCCTGGGTCCTGCTGTGCCCTGCTGAGACCCTGGATAGGTCACTGGTGCTAATTTAACTGATAAAACAGGTCTGCTAGATGAGTAGGTTGGTGGCTTTCAAGCTATTCCAAAGGTGTACTTTA
The DNA here is from genome assembly GCF_902729225.1 of Pteropus medius. Taxonomy (NCBI): domain Eukaryota; kingdom Metazoa; phylum Chordata; class Mammalia; order Chiroptera; family Pteropodidae; genus Pteropus; species Pteropus medius. The sequence goes on from NW_024354911.1 coordinate 5,465,341, forward strand.
ATGTTTTCATAATCTTTAAAACATTTTTAAAATATGAAGAACTTGATAGATATCACATATTGTGCTACACCATCGTATATGTTTAATTATAACACATTGGATACTGCTGCGTTAACTCTTAAGGACAAATGGCTCCCATTTTTATTTCATTAAAGATATTATCTGTTCATAATTTGCTATTTCTTGTCTGTGTTAATCAAGAACTCCCTCAAGAGCTGTAAACTGAAACAAAATTCAGAAATAAATTGGATGCTGAGGTATTTAAAGCACTTTCCATATTCCATGTGCTAAATTTTCTATTCAACAAAATAGACACTTGCTCACTAATTGCCTTTGTGATAATTAAATATTAATGCTTTAGTTTAAAATTAATTTATACTAAGAAAATACATTAGGTTTTTGAAAATGTGTTTTATGTACTGGGATCACTCATACCACCACTTCCTTTGGATGAAAGAACACTTCTCTAAAAAGTGACGACTAAGACTAGATGATTTAGCATAAGCATAGCACTTATTTTTAAAAATATCTTGCATGAATTAACTCATTAAATCTTCTCAGCATCACAAGAGGTAAATGATCTTATTATTTCTATTTTAGAGATGAGGAAACTGAGGCACAGTGAAGCTGAGGAAACTGTCCAAGAGTAGCAAACTGTTGAGCAGGGGTGTAACCGGGCAGTCCGGTTCCGGAACCGCCCTACTGGACCGCCAACTTCAACTCTCACTATATCTCCCAACTCTCACTACGTCACTACTATGGGTTTCTGGTGACCCTCGCTTTGTAAGACATTTCCCTTCTTGGCAAGGGCCCCGTCTAGCTGGTTGTGTCCGGCCCTATCCTAGCGTCAGGGAGCTCCCCACCTGCTGAGGAAGCCCAATCGTGCCTGAAAGGCTCTGGCTTGTAGCGATATTCCCTTCCAGCCACTGGAAACCTCTCTCTGTGCGCTGTCCACCAAAGCTCTATGTTCCAATCTCTGGAGACCTCTGTCATTGGTCTGTGCCACTTCCTTTCTAGTATTTTCCATTTGGTTTTATGTATTTGCTCAAAACACGTCTTTTTCTCAACATTATCCTCTCTTCGTCAGGACTACAAGGTGAGATCCTGGTGCAAGTGGAGTCCTAGGTTTCCAGCTCCAGAGCTGAATAATCTGGAATAACTTTACTGTTGTACAGGTAATAAAAATATTTCTGAGGTTTCTTTTTAATATTATACTTTTTCTAGCATTTGGTTTGCCTGTGAAAACAGCGGCTTAAAAATACCCCTTTCGTGAATCTTCTTTCTATGACAAAGTATTTACCTTTCCATTCTTTTATAAAAAAGTTGACATAAGGAATTCTATACTGTCAAAACTATACTATTAAGTAGCAATGCTACTGAGTAGTAATTAGAAACTCTGTCTTTGGAATCATGCTCTCCTGGGATTGCAATCCTGTTGGCCACTCACTGGATGTATGACCTTAGGCAAGGTGCTTAACCTCTCTGTACCCCTTTCATCAACTGTAAATAGAAAAAAATTACAATAATTTAAGGCACAAGAAGAAGGCACTTGTCACAGTACTAAGAATATAGTAAGCATCTAATAAGAGTTTGTGATTGTTGTTAACAATAGTAGAAAGAACTGGGGTGTTTAATAGGAAGAAAGAAGACGAGCATGCTAGATGGCTCCAAATATTGAAGGCTTTGTCATATGGAAGAAAGACTTCTATATGTGGTCTCAAGAGACAGGACTGGGGCTAACAGGTGGATGTACGGAGGACCTACCCTCATTTACTGATCCTGAAATGGAGACTCAGAGAACGCCTGCCTTATAAAACTGCTGTGAGGGTTGAGTGTCATGATCTATGTAAAGAGCTTATTAGCATTGTGCCTGGAACATAGTAGGCACTCAATAAATCTTCGTTACACTCAACATTAACAGTCAGAATTGACCGAGGAAGGGACAGGCTGGCTGGGGAGGAAGTGAGTCATTCAGGCAAAGACTGAATAATGAGTGTGTGTGTGTGTAGGTGGGTGTGAAAAGAAAAGTTTAAATCATCCAATAAATTAGTAGATCAATGAAGGATTAATTAAACATCTATCATGTGCTTACCACTGTCCTCTAGAGAAATCAAAAGTGGCATATGTCACATCCCTGCTTCCAATGGGCTTACTGCCTAGCTGGGGATAAAATGTCCATGAGCAAAATAAACAAGATCAACTTCCTGGTAGGTGGATCAGGATTTAATGGATCAACTGGGCAGCAATGGCGAAGAAGTTCACATGGATGGCTTCATGGCAGAATCAGGGTTTGTAAAATAAAGAATGGATTTTTAGGCTCAAATGAAGTAGAATTAAAGATTAAAAAGTCATGCATTTTGGGAAAGCCTAGAATATCTAAACAATAGTCAGCACGACTTGGGTCTTTATCTATGTTATGTTATCTTTCCTGCTCTTGGCTCTGAAGGAGTCACCTGGTTCAGTTACATAACAGAAATCAGCCCAATATGGAAGAATTTGAGACCAGTCCCGGGCAGCCTCTGGGGAACCCTTGGCCCTCTCGCCATAAATTTCCCACCAGGCTTTGCTATGATCTGCCCTCTAATTTCACTTCACCAGATTGGAAAGTTGCCTTTGTTACTACTTTTCAACTACACCCCAAATACTACTATTTGGTGGCTCAAAAACAATATTATTTCTTTTTTGACCTGTTTTTCCCAGAAACAGTCCATAATATACAACGGTAAGATGTATTATTCCTCACTAAACTAATTTTATTTTGAATAAGAGAAAATTCTATTTTAATGGTTTTCTGGCTTGGTGTTTTTGCTAAATAGGTTACTCATAATTGACCTAGACCATTCTCCAAAAATTAGGGGCTGAGAAGCCCCAAGGATATATTGGCAGTAGATCGGGATTACACAAAGCCATAAAATAAAGATCATAATGCTTCATTGATAAATGATTTGATTTAATAGCAAGTTGTTTAAAATATTTAAGTCCAAACATTATCATTAGCCTCGTATTAAAGTTACATTTAAGTCTCTTGAGAAGAGAACACACAAAATTTAACACTGCATTTCTTTCAGGACTATCATATACTAAGTGATGATACTTCTTGAATTAAGTAAAATTCTATGGCCACAGCCGAGCTACCATTTTAGTTCACAGAATGTCTCATTTGGAGAATGAAGAAATTGCAGCCTAGATCCTGGTGGAGTGGGATTTGGTGGCTTAGTGCATTTTGGTTCTGTATCACAAATGGGACATTTAAATCAAAGAGGCACTCTATTAACTTCAGTGAATGTCTTTCCTCAGTTACACTGGCCTACTGGAACTCCCCATCTCCCCCATGCAAACCACCAGGATTTATTCCAAAATTACAGTTTACAAAGTCGAGAAGTACTAATCTTTTCTTCTTAGGCAAAAGGAATAAATGATAGGATGAACTTCTGTTCAACAATACTGATGTTTCTCAGTATCTGGTTCTTCTAATTCTAGGTAAATGGAGGATTACAATTTCCCACACCTCTGGAGTTAGGTGTGGCCAGGTGACTAGTTCTGGTCAATAGGATGTGAGTTGTGAATGGCATGTGTCACTTCCAGGTTGAAGCATTGAATTGCTGGTGCTCAATTCTTCAACTCTTTCTTTCTCTGCCAGAGCAAATTTTGTAGAATTGGGGTGAGATGGCAGCTGCCTAAGATGGTGGAGCGTGGGTCCCTGAGGGCCTATGATGAGCAGAGCCCCTGCTGGCCCTTAGAGAACTAGTGTGAAAAAGAAATCTTTCTTTTAAGTCACTGATATTTTGTACTTATTTGTTGCTCAGGCATAATATAGCCTATTCTGCTTGATATAGAACAGCTGGTTGAATTCTTAAAGTTATAGCCAAGAAATTATTTAGAATTTCACATTAGGTGACAAAAGACTAGCCCATACTAATTTTTAATATCTGATACAGTCAAACTATGTTGTAAATTATTTATTTCTATTGCCTGAATAGGACTGTATTATTGCAATAATATGTCTTAAAAGAAAAATACTATGACTATGAGAATAATAAAGTTTTAAATTGAGTAGTTGAAATGGCTTAAAATTTTTTTCTTTATTGTATAGAAAAGACAAACTATTAATAGATATAGAATGCTACTTGTAAATTACACATACAGTTCCTAATTTTCATGTATAGTTTTAGTCTTCGCCAGATCAAAATTTACTTCTAATTAGGTGCTTCTGGGCTATGTGACAGTTTGGAAAACCCCATTACAGGACATTTCATCACGACTTTAATGTATCGCCAAAAGCCAGAGTGAAGCGGACTCCTACAAGTATCCAAATAGCTTTAACCTTCTAAAAACAGCATCACTTGTCCACACTGGATACTATCAGCTCAACACGATGCTACAAAAAGGTACCACGTTTTGCAAAAATGCATACATTACATGCGAGATCCTCGACGATTCCGACCTTCACTGCAGCCCCGAGTTTGATGCTGCCTCCACTTTTGCCTAGTATCCTCTTATTACCAAATATCTTGAACAAGCACCAACTTTCACACAATCATGTATTCTTAACCTGTGGCCACAGAGTGCTATCCTAACCAGGTTACTGAGATTTTTCTCCCTTGAAGATGCCAATGACCTCGTCATTTCCCCCTGATCAAACCGAGTCTTCTCAGTTCTCATTCGTTCACAAGGGCATTCCTCATGCTTCACCTCTTGAATTATTCTCTGCCTCTAAATTCCATGATGGCGCCTACCCTGGCCTGTCATCTTCTCCCTCCCCTCCATTCCTTCACTTGGCTCCTAAGTGTGGGCTTCTAAAGGCTCAGTCCTTGACTGCACTTTCTCAGTGTAAAAAGCCAAAGATGGTTTTTGAAAGCTAAAGTTTTTAAGAATTTGTTATTAAAGATGTTTTAGTTTTCATCTCAAAATTTAAATTCAGGTTTTTTTGAAAGTATTTGAGAAGTTAAAGATCTGTAAACCATGGTTAAAAAGAGTTAATCAGACTTGAAAATAGCAGCGATCACTGACTCTTCCCACCACCTAATGGCTCCCAAGAGAACTGTTCCCAAGAGAACTGTTCACCCTGAGTTTTCTGTTTATTCTGTTGCCATCAGTAAATCCATCCAGTTGCTATCTCTTCTCATCTGAACTCCTAATCCAAGAGACCACTATCTCAAAGAGTCCCTTAGGTATCTTATATTTTCCAGTGGAAGTCCATGGATTATGTTGGAAAAGCATCCTACTGATTATCATCTTTCCTCTTTTGTACTCAAGAATTGTACTCAAGAATTTTCTTCTTCTGCAGGAAATTCCTAAAAGATACTAAGCCAGGAATGCCCAAGTTTCTCAAAGAAATAAAACCAAATCTATAAAGCAGTTTTGAGAGAGAAAATAACACTTGCGCTGAGTTCTTCTCTTAGGAACCTGCCTACAGGTGAGAAATACCTGAGTAGAAGGGAGTGCTAGGCCAGCAGCGAAGCCTGTGGGTTCCTCACCTCACAGGTCCTCCTGTGGTTCAGCGATGCCATAGGGGTCTGAGGAGAGAGGTGAGAGGTCGTGATTCCTGGGGGACCAGGAGTCAGGGGATTTGGAAGCACAACTGTGGGATGGCTACAAAGAGCTAAGCAAAGAAAGATTTCTCTATACTGGTCCCCAAGACAAAAAGCCAAGAAGAAGCCACGTATGCAGGGACAACGTTAGCAGAAGACAGTGGGAGCTTTAGTCCAGTGATGGAAGAAAGGAATAATTGGAATGAAATGAAACGGAGGAATAGGAACCGACATTTGTTGAATACCTCAGGATTTCGTTTATCCTTATTTCATTTAATCCTTATGCCAGCCATGAGGCAGCTGTTATTTTTTCCATTTTACTTCAGTTGAAGAACTGAGGTTCGGAAAAGCTAAGCAATTTGTCGAAGGTCAGATAACAGACCCGGACAAAACCCTGGTCTGTCTCCAAAGACCACGTGCTTTCCATGGTCCCAGGATAACAAGAAGTGATGAGGGGGCACTTCGGGGCACATAGAGCTCGCCAAGATTCTGACCCTGCCATTTCCCAGTTGGGTGACCCTGGGCAAATTCTTTCAGCTTGTGAAACCACCATTTCTTCATCTATAAAATGGACATATAACAGCACGTACCTCATAGGTTTTCAAGAGCCAAGTGAGATAATGCATGCAAACACATACATTTAAAGTGGCTCAGAGTGAGCACGTAATAAATATTAACTCTATTAATATTACGACTGTGATTATTTTTAATATCACTTGAACCGCCACACTCTTGCTTCGAATCATTCGGCTAGGAAAGAACCAGTATTTTATTTCTTTCATAGCTGGCAATCTTTGTATAGTATGTTTTTGATTCTCTATTAATTAAAGCATTCAGTAACCAAAAGATCATGTGTTCCAACCAATCCACGATGTTTCTTTAGAGAGAGAGACAGATATAAGAGAAAACAGACAACTCTTTTCAGCTTCTTAGCAGTCTCAGTTATAAATTGGTCCATTTTTGCCTTCATAGAAATCCAAGCTGCTATCTCTAAGACCATCTTTTCACATGATTACTTTTCCCAGATAGCTTTTCATTTTCCAGGGTGCCTCAAATAAAGCCTGTGTGTGTGTGTGTGTGTGTGTGTGTGTATGTTCCCACCCAATAAATCTGCTTGGCAGAGAGTGTTGATGGTTACTGTGAAAGGGTCTTTGTGTCCCTTTTTGTCTAAAAAGTTTTTTCATTAGAAGCCTGGAAGTCAAGGTAAGTGCCACAGGGATTTGAGGATCTCTTGGCTTTTCTCCGATGCCCAAATTATCTCCTGAAAAAATAAAGTCCTACATTCTCTGCCGTCAGTTAATAGAAGTGACAGCTGTGAGAGCTTCAAATCTGGCCTTAATTAATGGGCATTGCACAAATGTGACCAAAGCATATTTGCAAAAAAGAAGCTTTAAATAGCATCAAATGTTTGTGAGCATGAGGCCATGCGATGGCAGGAAATATCTGCCCATCTTAATGGGATCAGGCTTTTGTGTGCAAACAATGGCGAACAAACCACAGCCCAGCTGAGAGCTGTTAGAATAGAGTTTTCATTTGTGGTGCTGTGTATAGGCTCTTAAATAGCCACTAATCAGAACAGAGAAAAGTGAGCTGATGGCTTGATGCAACTGCAGCAAAACTGGGCGCCCAAGGGAGCAGTCCACGTAGACGTCTGTGGTTCGCGCACAGTGGCCTCCCCGTAACGTGCTGCCACCCTGGGCACAGAGGAGCGTCGTCTTCTTCAAGAAAGTCTTCCTTTAACCTTTGAGGCTAGTTTTTTCCTCTCGTTTCTGATTTCGTCGAAAGGTTCCTCTCATCCCTTCAGGGAGTCAGTCCCCAAGTCACTGTTTTTCTCCGTTCACATTTGGTATGTGAATGATTTCCCAGGGAGACTCCTTCTCCCAAATCACATAGAGATTTAAGAATGTCACTTGTCCAGCTGCAGCCAAAGTGCTAGACGTGTCATTGGGCTGCAGATGTGCTCGTGCTTACTAAATACTTATCCTGGAGGCAACAAAGACCTGAACATGTGGGCATGCCATTCCTCCAGGCATTTCAGAAACGTTCTCATTTCCGGATACAGATCTAGAAGCTGATAGTGCAGATAGAAGACGCCATGTCCTCAAGGAGCTTATAAAACCACCCTCCTCATCGGTGTAGCAGCTGACCTGGATTAGGTATTCCAAGCACTCTGCTGGGTGCTGATATCCCACTTAATCCTCAGAACAACCCAGTGAAGTAGTTGTTAGGCTTTCATTTGACAGACGACACAACTGCATTTTGAGTGGGAGAGCAATCAGATAACTTTTCCCAAGCTAGGGAGCTGGTAAACAGCAGAGCCAGGACCAGAATCAGGATTATCTGTTGTCACTTATCCATGCCCTTCTCCACTACTCTACGCTGACTTTCTGGTCATTTGCCTCCCAGTCTAGTGGAGGGAAATAGACAAATAGGTTCACAATCAGTGATAAGTATAACCCAATAGGGAAAAGACTAAGAAGTCAGATATTAGTTAAGCTATACCAATACTCAGATGAGCTGAATATTCAAGGAATCAAAATTTGTTCTTTCAAAAGAAATACTGCTCTTGATTTCAAGTCACCATGTTTCCCCAGTTACACCCATCTACAATGTCAGTGGAATCATCCTCACAGGTAGGGCTGGTTTGTACATCCAGTAGATGGGGAGTGACTTAGAACAAGAATCTGAAGAGTCCAAATTTTGGGGTGGTGCTTCCTGGAAGCATCTTCCTGTTGAGGGTCAATCGATGCCTACAGGTTTTAAAGAGTTTGATTTTGAGGCAGCTTGTCTTTTAGTTGCTTTTTCCCTTTATATCCTCTTTTGTTTCTTACCTCATCTTGACCCCTCAAAACAGGGCAAGCTGGTAGGTAAGCTGCCAAATTGGGGAGACCTGTAGTAAAATAACTGCCTTAGACGAGGTCTGTCATAGTAATTAGACTCGTTGCCACAATGGGCTCAGACAAGAGCTGATAGAGAGCCTAGATTCAACTTCCCCTCACTCATAAATTAGCCTTTATCATCAGCCTCTGTGTCCTCAAGAGAAAATTTCACATGTAAGCTGTTTGTATAGTCTTCTTATTAATGTAAATAAACAAGGCCCTACATAAGCTGTAGAAAAGAAATTAATCAGGACTGGGCAATGTTTCCAAATCATTCACAGCACTTGCTGGAAAAACAAAACTTTATATTTAAAACATGACAGGAAAAAAATGTGCAACACTTCAGTCCAAGACATATAAACTGTGAACAGGGGAGTTCATGCGAACAACACTTAGAGTGACTTGAAAACATACAGACATTTAAAATACAAGCAAGGGAAGCCAGTCAAGGTTCTCTGGTCGTGGGAATCAAAACCCACAATTTTGACACACTGGGAGACCACAGCAGGGCCAAAGACATAGGTTCTGGCTACACGGCTTCTGGGTTGCAACACCCTGTTGGTTGCAAAGGACTTCCGAAAATTTTAATCGGGGGTCACATGATCCTACTAACACCTGGAGAGAGGTCAGCTGGGTGGCAGAGCAAGATAGACTTGCCACAAGGGGTGACCAGTGGCACAGAACCCAAGCAATGCCAATGGTGACAAGGGAGGAAGAAGCTAGATTTTCAGAAAACATCTCCAAAGAACAGGTAACAGGACTTCTTGATCCACTGTCAAACATTCCTCAGGTGACCTTACAGTGTGCCCGCTACTCTGATTCCCTCAGACCCTGCTTCACAGAGGGACGTCTTTCCAAGTCCGGTCAAAGCACTGAGTGGTTCACAATGCAGGGAGATCTTGCTCTTCCAGGAGACATTGGAAATGTCTGGGGACATTTCTGATTGTACAGTTGGTGGAGGTAGGGGGAGAGTGCTTCTGACACCTGGAGGGCAGAGGCCAGGGACGCTGCTAAACATCCTATATTACACAGGACAGCCTCACAACCAAAACTATTGGTCTAAAATGTGAGTCGTGTTGCTGGTGAGAAACCTGCTCTAACAGAACCGGAGACACACACTAAGATGTTCACACACCCTCGCGCCCTGATGGGATGCCTGGGGCCATGAGAGGCCCTACTTGGAAGGCCTCAGACTTTGTGAGGCTCCTGCTTTCCTGACAGCCCAGCTGTCATTGCCATTCTGGAACTGTTGGCGTGAAGGTTGTTTGGTCGCGTCCTTACAGACTTTGAGCCTGTGAAGGTTGGGAGGGACCTTTCTGTCTTCGGAGTAGGGAACCGGCTTCATACTCTATCGTAGTCACACTCAGAGTGCTCACACCTCTTTATACGAAGAAAGTTCTTGAGGAAAGTGTGACAAGAAACAAGGACCCTGAAACTGGGGGTAAAATATAAACAAATGTTTTGGCTGATGTAGTGCACATTTTTTAATCACAAAGTGTGTTTTCAGAGTGTACTGAGCTCTGCCTAGAATGGCTCGAATTAAAGATAAAAGGCAGTGCCGTGACGAGACAGAGCAGAGCTCTGTGCCAACTTAACCTCCCCCTGTCCCTCCCTGAAAATATCCATGTGGTCATCCCTTTGTCTGAGAAGTGCTTGTCTGAAGCACCAGTTAAGCAAGCATTGATTGAGGGAGGTGTGTGTGTGTGTGTGTGTGTGTGTGTGTGTGTGTTCTTTTTTTTATTGGGGGAACGTTAGGATGTGGTTAGATAGCAAAAATTTTAAGAAAAGAAAGTGATTGAGAGCCAGCTTGCAAAGACCTAAGTTTGATGTTTGGAAAGTGTTTCCATTTCTATCAAGAGATTCCAGCTTGCGGCAGGAGGAGGAAAGCTGTCCAAGGGGGAGGGAGGCCTCTCTCTGAGTACTCAGGGGCCATAACTATGTGGGCTTGTGGGTACACAGGAGCCATCAAGGGTTCCAGAGCTAAGCCATCACCAGTCATGGAGGACTGGCTCTCCAGCTCTGCAGGCAGGATAACCAGAGGAATCAAGCTCCTGTGAGCCGAGGCTGCAATCAACACATCCTGGATGAGGGAATGAACAGAAAGACAGCTCTAGAAGCTGCATATAGGATGGATTTTATTGGGGGCAGGTACATGAGAGGTAAACAAAGAGAAACTTACAGGGAAGTTGATGCCACAGTCTAGGGGTGGGATGTGGGATGGGGTGGAGGCTGGATGAAGAAGAATGACTGGGAAGTCCTGAGAAACTCCTTACCTCACGGGTCTCCAACCCCCAGGGCAGCGGACCAGTACCAGTCCATGGCCTGTTAGGAAATGGCCACACAGCAGGAGGTGAGCGGTGGGTGAGTGAGTGAAGCTTCATCTGTATTTGCAGCTGCTTCCCAGCACTAGCATCACCACCTCAGCTCCATCTCAGATCATCAGGCATTAGATTCTCATAGGAGCACTGGTCCCTGGTGCCAAAAGGGTTGGGGACCGCTGCCTTACCCATCATAGCCTCTAGAGCTGACCTTTTCAAACTGTCCTCACAAACAAAAAATGAAGGTATAACCAGAGAGGTGATAAGCGCTAAGAAGAAACTAAAACATGGGCACGTGAAGTCTTGAGCTCTGATAGTCTGGGAGAATAATAAGTGGAAAGACAGGCATCATCCCTGGAGGGATCTGGAGGAGACTTGGTGGCAGAGCGACAGCTGGGAAAGGCCCTCGGGGTCCCTTGGCCTCTCCATCTTGAAGCAGGACCAACACTACTGGTTCTTTCAATGGTGCCTGATGTGACACAGTTCACATCTCCTCCCTTTCTGGCTGCACTCCCTGGATGAAACCCAGTTTGTCACAGTTCCCGTTGAGATAGGGCCCAGCGATTCAAAGCCAGTCATCCAGCTGCTGGCTGACCGGGCAGAGAGAGCTAGTTCAGGACACTTCTATTCATGCAGATGGAGCCTCTATTAGTTTTCTGGCAGTTCCACTACATTGTTTATTCATATTGAGCCAACCTGGTGACAGATTGGACATAGAGGCAGACGGAGTGAGAAAAGTCAGGGTATTTCAAGGCTTTGGGCCAGGAAAACTGTAAGGTAGACACGTAACCAAACCCCGTGATAACTGTTTTGGTTTAAGCTTGCTCCACTAGGTTATAAAAGAGCCTTGTTTATCTTTGCATCTCAAGTGCTCAGAACAGTCTCCAGCTCACCTTGGGCACTCAATAAATATTAGTTGAACAGCTAGATGGCCAACCCTATTTCTGTCACTGCCAGCCCCCTTCTTCCTAATTCCCGAGGAAGCCTGTCTGATGCCTCAGCAGGACAAGCAGCAGTTGTGAGTCAAGGCGGAGGCTTCCCAAATGTGCATGGACACCCGGGGCCATCTCCCTGTTTTTCTCGGTTTTCTCATCTGGGAAACAGAGCCACCAGATTCATCTACAAGAAAAGACTCCTGAACAACTTCATCCAGATCATCTAAACCCTCCGTATCAAACTGTCTCCAGTGGACCAGCAGCATCAGCATCACCTGGGGGCTTGTTACAAATGCAGAACCATAGGCCCCACCCAAGACTTCCTGAAACTGAGTCTGCATTTTAACAAGTTTCCCAGGACACTCCTGTATGTGCACCAAAGTGGGAGCAGCTCTGGTCTCTGCCAAATGGGCTCAGACTTGGTGTACCTTTATTCAAATCCTGGTTCTGCTCCTTACTTGCTGTGCAACTTTGGGCAAATTACTTAATTTTTCTGATATTTGGTGTCTACATGTTTAATATGGGGATAAATAATGCATAGGGTTATTATGGAACATTAAGGAGGTTGAGGATCTAAAACTATCTGGTGCAGAATCTGGAATATGAGAGGGACCAGGGAATGTTTGTCTGGTCATCCACACTGAATTCCTGAGTGCACGGTCTGCTTGCAACCCTCACTTAAGTCTCTTTTTCATTGTCAACATTGAATTTCTGCCTTGCTCCAGGAGATGCTCTCCTCAAAACCTCTGCATAAATAAACTCTTCTAGTAATGGAGAACTCACAGCTCAATTGGAAACATCTTTCATTACTCTGAACCCAAATCTGCCTGCCCGACTGCCTTCTGTACAACGCAGTGCACTGAAAGCAATCTACAGCTCCTACTCCAGGGGGATTCTTTAAATATGAGAAGATATTTAGCATGCCCCTTACTGTCATTCCCAGTCCAGCTCCATTAGGTGATTTTCATATGAGATTTCTGCACCTCTCACACCCCTGATCAAGTTCCTTTGAAGGCCAGTTATTGGCCACTGGATATCCATGCATCCTAAAAGGTAAGCCCACTTCTTATCTAATGAAGCGTTTACATCTAAGCTCAGACATTCCCAAAGAAGTTGTTGTAGTGCTAGCTGGCTCTTTGCTGCCTGGGTCCCAGGTCAGTGATTCCTCCAAAAAGCCCATGCCAGGATAAAGGACTATTGGCCATGTTACAGATGAAGATGTCAGAGAGTTTTCATCCTACACAAACTTAACATGAGCTGAGCATCTTGCCTCTTGAAGCTCCCTTCTTAGGACATAAAGGACACACTGATCAGAGAAGAGACATTAGAGTGCCTTTCAGACAGACATGAATTTTGATAGTTCTCTGGCTCAGAGATGGGGCGCCTCTTTATTCTTGAACAGCTCTTGGGGCACTATTTCTCTTCTCGTAACAAGAAGGTAGACACTTCTTTTTTTCCCCACGAGCATTTAAATAAAATGGGTGTCAAAACCAACACAAAAGAAACGTAAGACTTATACAGATCAAAGACCACTAACTAAATTGACATATACTAAGAGAGGCTCTCCCTATGTCCCACTTCCTCCCCCTAAACACTAGGACCAGATGATTTTATGGGTAAGTTCTATGAAAAGTTCAAGGAACAGATAATCCCCACTTTACAAGTTGCTCCTAAGTACAGAAAAAGAAAGAAAGAAAGCTGGTAATTTCATTTAATGACATTAGTATATCCTTGATTCCAAAGCTGGTTAAGAACAATGAAAAAACAGAAAATAATAAGCGAATGTTCCCTACTTTAGGATGTCACAATCTCAAATGAAGTATTAGCTAGTGGAATCCAGTAGTATATTAAAATGGTAATAATTAGAATCAAGCACTTTTATCCCAGAATATAAGGATGGTATGAAATCTGATAAATCTATCAGCGTAATTCATTCTATCAGCGTAATTCATTCTATCATTGGTTTTAAAGAATAAAAATTATATGGGTATCTGAAAAGATGCAATTTAAATAAAGCATTTGTTAAAGTCCAATTCATATTTAAGATAAAGCATGCTTAGAAAAAAATAGAAGGGCACTTCCTGAAACTGAAAATGGTCATCTTCCAAAACCCACCCACAGAAAACATCACTCAGAAAATTGAGACACATTCCCTTTATGCTCTGTGAGAAGACAAATATGCTCATAATTACCTCTGGTCTCCAATAAGTATAGAGGTCTTAGACATTGCAATAACACATGGAAAGGAAATAAGAAATATAAGGACTGGAAAAGATGAAACAAGATCACCATTATTTGTGGATGATATGTTTATCTACATAGAAAACCCAAGAAAATCCCCAGACTCTTAGAATTGGTCAAGAGTTCTGCAGAGTTTTAAGATATAAGACACTATACCAAAGTAAACTGTACTTCTCTATAACTAACACAACCGACCAAAAAAAGAATATAGAATAACACAATAGCATCAAACACTATGAATTATTTAGGAATTAAGCTCAAAGACATTTCATAAGATCTTTGTGGAGAAATGTATAAAAATCCTCTTAAAGGATATAAAATAGCATCTAAATAAGTGAAAAGGAGTACCATAATTATGGATGGAAAAACCACATTTGACTTAACCCATTCCCAATCCTGCAGAGTCCTCTAGACCTCCACCAGGAAGCCTTTCCTGATTATCAGAGCAGGACTCAGGGACTGCTGATCTGTGCTACAGCGGCCCCTGTGCCTCTCTCTTTAGCACTTTATCATCTGGTAGTCTCTGCCCTCTCCCCGAGACTGTGAGCTCCCTGAAGGCAGAGATCGGCTCTTCCTGTCTCTGCACTCCTAGCATTTTGTACAGTGCTTGGAATATGGCAACTGCTCAATTAAGGCTTACTGTAGAAATGAAGAAAAGAGACACAGATCCCTGTTTGCACACTCCCACTTATTTGCTATCCATCAAGGTAAACATAAAGATCACCTTCATTTATGAATAATGGATAAGGTAATGAAAATAGATAAAAGGAAGCTATGAACCTCATTCTAAAGATGCCCATAAAATAGACTGATTTATCAAGGGTCTCACTGGCTCAAGGGAAAGGGGTTCTCAAACTCTGGAAAATCTTAGAGGCTGTTAAAACAATAATGCTTGACTGGATCCCACCCTAGTTACCAGCAGTCAGATTCTTTGGGAGGTGAAGTTCAGATATGCCCATATTTTTTGTGTGTGTACCTAATGTTTGTCAGGATCGGCAGTGTCACAATAAAGAGTTCCCTAAGTGCTTCTGGCACATGACCTCATTTACACAGCTCTTCTCTTCAGGCAAGCCTGGCAAGGTCTTTTTGATGGACTTGAAGGATGACTTCATGATTCCATATGTGTTGGATTCCAGGCCAGTGATGATAGTCCATACCCTTCTTTAGTCTGAAACAAGAAATCCAGACTAGACTTCCACTTAAACGAGGCATCATAAAAAAGAGAGCAGGTGTGAAAACAGTATTGAATTTACACATTAACACCAAATGGGTCCAAAACACAGTGTTTCAATTAAGCCACACACCAAATGCCTTCCATATTGATTATTTTCATCAAGAACTAAGGCCACCATTCCATGGCAAAGAAATGTACTGACAGATTTATTGGGTGTCTCCTCCCCACAAAAAAAGTATTTTAAAAGGAAAGTATGGCCCCAAATGTGACTTAAGGTGTTTACATATTGAAGAGTATATGATTAAAAAATATAACATGTTCTTATATTTTGTTGTAGTGGATGCTGTGGTGTGTTGTCTGGATTCCTTTCAGGACTGAGGCTGGAGACTCACAGTTGAATCTCTCCCTAGGGCCTGTCATCAACAGAAAAAAGCTGCTTTGTTCAAAGGTTAGCTTTCTTTCCTGTGGGACAGCCAGCATCGACTGACTGCTTGATGGAGTAGTGTAAAAGTCCAGACTCTTTGCCTTTATTGGGACAACTCTCAAGGGTCGTTCCAGTTCCAGAACTCCCTATAAGATCAGTTGAAGTCTCTGTTACATCTGCCAGTTCCTGAATCCCTCACCTCTCCTGGATGTTGTTCCTGAGCGCTCCCCGCACTGAACCTCCTGCACACAAATCTCAAAGTCTGTTTCTTGGGAAACCCTACCTATGACATCTGTTTGATTCGTGTTGTAGGATTTGATTCTCTGGTTAGATTTTAAATTCTTAAGATAAAATGCTTTAAGATGCCATAATACCAAGTACAGTGCTAAGCCAAATATTGGCTAGTTCTCATTTTCACCTTTCAAATACTTCTAATGCCCCTCTTTTATAGCAGGGGCCCAGGTATCAGATGGCTTGGGTTGAGATCCTAGCTCTACCAATTGCCTAGGGGAAATCATTTAAATTTCTAAGTCTCAGTTCTTTCATCTGCAAAATGGAATTAATAATAGTACTTATCTCATAAGGTTGTTGTGAACGATTATATGATGTAATCTATGTAAAGCACTTAGCACAATGCCTGGCACATTCAATAAATGGTAGCTGTTGTTGTTATTAATGGCACAACATTGCCACCACTCTGGTGACCTTAGCTACTACCTTCCTCAGTTATCACCTTACTCCTTGATTTTTATATAAAAACTGGTCCTTCTTGCCTCTCAATTTGCCTCGTCCTGACCTCTCCCCTCCAATTCTAAACAATGCTACTGAATTAATTTTCTTAAAATATTGCTTTCTTTACATCACTACTCAACTCTTCAGGGATTTCTCTCTTTATAGTCTTTATCAGTCTAAACCTTGCCTGCCCAGCTCAAAGTGGACCTTAACAATCAAACTTGCCCTCAATATGAGTCCATAGCTACCTTTGTCCCGAGCCTTCACTTAACCTAATGTTCTCTCACGTTTCCAATACCGTGTGGTCAAAGGTATCCCTAAAGTTCTAAATTTCCTCTGATTTCATAACTGAGACAAAAATCTCCTTTGATAAGCTCTTCATCAGGGCTTCCTACAAAGGTTGTTATTCAAAGCCTCTCCATTGGTCCTTAGGTACTTTTCACATCATTAAAATTTACAAAAGAATAATAGTAAAAAATAGAGTAGACATTAAAAACAAACAGATTTAGAACACATTAGGAAAAAAGTGAATCCTACCCATAAATAATACATAAGACCAAATGCAGAGCTGAGATGAGGTAATAAGACATATGGAATTTGTCTAAAAGGAGTCAACTGGCTTCCAGATTTGGAGGTCTGATGCCTCTGAGTTATTTTTACTGGTAGAGATTCCACTTTACAAGTAATATTTGGGACATGATATCAACAGTCAACAGTTCATAAACTCTTTAAGGTTTCCAGCAGAAAAGGTTTAATTAAGTTTGACGGAAACTATCTAGCAGCTTTCATAAGTAATTGCTATTACCCAAAATAGGACCAACTCATAAACTGCATGATTTCAGAAATGATGAATCAATAAAAATGTTTATAGAAACAGCATTTTGATTAGTTCCTTTAGACTAACAAATTCATGGCACATGTGATAAACTAAGATTTCTACTGTCAATTAGGGAAATCCAGAAATTAAACCCAGCCCTCAGATACAGCCCTTTGAATAACTGATCCCAGATTTTGACATTGGGAATTGCTTTCTAAGTAGCTCCTCCAAGATCAACTGCATCACACCTCTGGGCCTTATTACTGGGGCAGTCAGGTTCAAAGTCGTTTCAATTGTCAGCTATGCTAATTGTCACAGTGAGACTGACTATAGACAACATGTGTTGCGATCGTTATGAAGTTCTTGATAAATCAAGCAATGAGTCATCCACAAGTAACCAATGCCTTCTTTTTATGCGTATAAGCTCAACGGCAACAAAAAATCATTAGCAATTATAATAAAGTAATAGCTTCACTATTACTAGGATAAAAATTAACGTGAAAATTCCATTAATCTAGAGCACAAATAATAAATATTTTTTGTTGGATGGCACTACGCTCACAGCAAATAACTCTTGAGCTTCTACAAAATCTAAAGGACCTTTCAAGGCATCAATCAATATGAAATGATGTTGACTATAGCATTAGTGTCCAACATATTTATTTGAAAATAATTAATGCGTTAACAGCATTAGTGTCCAAACATATTTATTTGAAAATAATTAATGCGTGACGGCTATAGTAACGCTCAGCTAATCGGAGTATCAATAACAACACTGCATTGGAATGTTTCATGTAATTATTTAATAGGTACAATATTACTATATAATTCCCATAAACCGCTTTCTATTTTTTTTTTCCAAAATGCTCTATATTTACTTAATGAGTACACAAAATAACTAACCAAATAACTAAAATAACACTAGTGTGTCATAGCATCTCAGGGCCAAAAGGGATCTTCAGAGACACCCAAACCAATCCTTCCTCTGAGAAAACTGTCCTGGGAGCTGCTAGGTTGTTTTCTATGTTAACGACCTCCACCGAAGTTACAAAGGTTGTAGTCAATGTTTTGATAGGAATTTTTCAATTTTTCCTGTAGAAACTCTTGATCAAAGAGCACTTATTATTAGGACTTGCCATGAATTTAATACTGTATTTGACAAACATCTAAATTGCCGTCCATGTTAAAATGTAAAAAAAAAAAAAAATGTGCATTTTAGAATCAGTAACACATAGTAGTTTAGTGTTTAGTCATACGTCCCAAGAACAAGAAATCATGAACATGCAGAATACTGAAGCATAGAACCCCAGAAATCATCTAATCTACATCCTACACTCTTATTTTTAAAGACCAAGAAATTTCAAGCCAGATAAATTATTTGTTCAACATAACACAATAGGGAGCGGCCAATAGTGAAACTGGAAAACAGGTTGGACTCCCAGCCAGAAGCTGGCCCCACTGGTTGTTAACCTTTTCAGCCCTCCTCCCCATCTGAGAGGGCTAAGACATGCCCTCACCAGTAACAGTGGTCACTAGGGCAGTGAGTCTAGACTGGACGGGTGGCATGGGACCCTGAATCTCTCTATCCCGATGTTCCAATTCTCAAGCCTTGTACAGGGTTGTACACAGAACTGTAAATCTAATTGTGTTATTTGACAAAACAGTTATTACCAGAGTTGCTTCAGCTGAGTTATTTGGCTAGAACAATGAGCTAATCTTGCCCTCCTGGTGACAAATCATCATGCAAGGCGATGACCTTCATCTGGCAAAGGCCATATGGATGATTACATTCCCTAGGCAAAACTTTGATGCACCAATCTGACCAAAACTGGACAATATTTTTCCTTGTTAATGCATAACACACGAATCATGCATCTTTACAGATATGCATGGCATCCACACATCTCTACCTGTATCTTCTGTCAGGGACAAGAAAGAGGAACCTACAACTATGATTTCAAATGCCAACAGTACCTCAGGCACTGGATTAAGCATTTTACATTACTTATGTCATTTAATTCTTAACAGCATTATAAGGTATGTATTACTAACCTTATTGTTTAGATGAGAAAATACGAGTGGAGATGTTAGGGAACTTTTCCAAGGGCTCACAGGTGGGAAAGTGGCAGAGCTGGGACCTAAAGCCCCACTTGGCTCACCCCAAACACTGCATCGTTTCCTCCATACCCCGCCTCACAGGACCGTCCGAGGCCTTTAATCACAGCATCAATACATTGTGTGGTGAGTCACCTGTTTTTCTTCAGACTGACTTCTGGGACTGCATGTGAATTTCTAAAGAGCTATATGTAATTCTAATCTTACAGGCTTGTTACTCTTGATAGAGAAGATGCTGAGTAGATACTAGCTGAACAGAAGTAATACTAAGTAACATTTCAATAACCCTACAACTTGGTTAGGATTTTCAATCAAGTGTTAACTGAATTAGTTGGAAAAATAAACTGTTACTGTCAAACAGACTTCCCTCCCCGTGTAGCTATTTCTACTTATTAAAGTTCTACCTGAAATAGAGAGTGGGCTATAGCCCTTGCTCATAAGTCCTGTTGTCAAATGTCAAATATACATTTGAATATAATGTACAGAGAGAAGAGAAATCTTCAGCCACGAAGTGACAGAATAAATAGGAAAAATGGAAATTTTAATTTATATTCTCACCAAGTGGAATTAAAAATGTCTGCCAAGTAGAATGTGACCAGGAAGTTAAGTCATTAAACAAGCACTTATGGAATCTTAGGAGCAGGCTGCTGAAAGAGAAAGAATGAATTGGTTTGGCCATAACTCCCTGGTACTTTGTCCTCTCTGGAGATTGCCTCGGCTGGTTTTCCCAGAGGCTGACTGTCCCTGCCCTGCCAGGTTTGGAAAGAAACCCTCTGGGATGCTTGACGGTGCTTCCATCCCTTTGTTTAAATCCTGGTTTAAGCTTTATTTTTAACTTGTCAAATATGTAAAGGTGCAGAAAACTGTAGAAAATTATACCCAAGCATTCACTAAATTAAATTTTTGTTAAATGTGCTTTAGATATTTTCTTTTTAGGGAAACATAACATTATCGACGATGTTGAAGAGCCTTTGGTATCCAGCCCATCCCCTCCCCAGAGGCAACCTCTGAAGCTGGGGTGTATCCATGCATTTATACTGTACATTTTGTGTTTTAAAAATTTGCATAACAGTAACGTGTCATAGTAGCTTGCTTTCTTTACTCTGTGTTGTTCTTGAGATCTGTCCATGTGGGCACACATGCATCTAGTTTATTCACTTTAACTGCTGTTAAGTGTGCACGTGCGGGAGAGTTGCCTTAAAGTTTGTACCTAGAAGTAGAATTGCTTGCTTTTATGATGTGCACATTTGCAGTGTTACTAGAAAGTGCCTCTGTCTTTAAGTTCGCTTATCGATTCACACTGTTTCTACATCTAAATAAGACTACTTCCAACAGCACTAGGCTAAGAAAGAGGTTTTATGAAAACTTAAGTGGGGTTAAATGAGCATCATAATTTTCTTCAAAAGACCACTTTGGGTAGTTCTTGGTTTTAGATCTTTCCATGACTGAATGTGTTTCCAAGCTTTGGGCTAGGACCAGAGACGGAGCATAAGAAGCCTTGTTGTTCAGAGGTGTGTGCTGATTGTTTGGGGTCTGTGGACATCAGCTCATGCCAGCTGAGTAAGAACTGGTAAATGGCCCCTTTGAGAAAAAAGATAAACAGAAATAAAGAAATGCCAGAGCTAACTGGAAAATTGTTTTCATAATTCAATTTTGTTTTACATAACCTTGCTCCCCAAATGTTAGCAATTTAGCTCAAAGAGCTGTTAGTGTTATTAAATAGTCACTAAATGTTGCAAAGAGACAGCTCAGCGAAATTCACAAATCGAGAAACCATTTTATGACCATTGTTTCACCTCTGGGGGTGGCTCGCTGCATTTTGTTCCAGGTCCCTAGGGCCCAGAGGTAATAACATCTGTATTTTTAAGACCAGCTTTGCACCACACCTGCATATCAATTCCCTTTTTTGACTTCTGCCTCTAAACCAAAGCCAAATGTTTGGCTACACATTTCGTTTCCAGGGTTCGGCTGAGTATTAAATGCAGCAGCTCCAAGACTTCACTGGTCCCACAAAAATTTTTTTAAGTGATGTTAATTGAGTCCTGGGAAAGTTTAAAAATTGAAATTCTTAGAGGAAAAGAGATGAAAAGAAATGAAACGGAGGAGGAAGAAGAAAGGGGACAGGCAATGAGAAATTACTGACAAAAAAAGAAGTGAAATCTAAATGATGGTGGAAAGATTTTAAACTAAAGTAATTTAAGAAAAATTATTATAGTCTAATTTCATGTACTTCCATTAATTTATTTCTGGCTTATATCTGATTTTATTTAAAAGGTAGGAGATTGTTATTAAATCTTCTAAAATAACTGAGGAGAGGAATTTGAGATAGAATTTGAAGAATTCAAGAAATGTGATTGTAGTTCATGTTAGTTGATTTATGACCATAAACTTCTGCAGGCATTTGCCATTAAATCACATGATGTAATGTGAATCAATTCTCTAACTTATAAATTATCTTCTAATAATTAGAAGTGATTATAGGTGGACTCCTCCCTAGTGACAGGTAGAAAGTCACTTTAAAATAATGGCTAAACTCTTTTGAATTCCCATTCCAGATATGGGTTACTGTGAGCAGTTGACCTGGAAGATAATGTGAATGGAGCCTCTGAGGGGCTCTGCCGCACGGTGGCCCTCATTCGGAAAGGTTTTTTGTAGTCAGTCCTATTCATGGTGAATGAAGTGGGACCGTCACAGATTCTTGGAGTTGAAGATCGCCCAGTTCAAACCTCCTGCCCAGTGCAGGAATCCCATCTACGGCTTCTCTGAACAAGTTATCCAGCCACTGCTGGAATGTCTGCATTGAGGGGAACTCTTTGCATCTGGAGGCAGCACGATTCTGTTTTCAAGGAAATTCTTCCTTGTGGTGGAATGAATTCGGTCCCCATTACTTCCGCCCATGGGTCCCAGTTTTGCATTGAGAGTAGTACCAAAGGGAACCATGCCTATGGTCCAGAGCTTTGGAGATGGCATTGTTGCCTCCTCCTGCCATCTGTACCAATCATTCTCCAGGCTGAACCATGCCAGCTCTCCCAACTGCACGCATTTGATAGGGACCGGAATGACTGATCCTGGTCACCCTCCCGCGGGTGTGTCCTAGTTTATGAGAGTTCTTAAAATGAGCTGCTCAGAACAGAACGTAATGTGGTCTGATCAGCAAAACACAAGAGGACTGTGATTGTTTGGGATCCTACATTTCTATCAATGCACTCACTGTACAATTAGATTTGCTTTTTAAATCTTTTCATCGCACTAGTGGTTTTCAATGAAGGTCAGCTTAAATTTCCTGATTATTTCTAGATGAACTGCAGATTTTTCCAACCAGCTATTTAAGTCTGTTCCAGATTTTTTGATCTTTTTGAAAAATTAACATCAAGCTTCGATATCTGTAGTTCCCAAGTTTTACCCTTCTTCCATTTTGAAAATGCAGACATTTGTCCATCTCTAGTCTTCTGGTCTCTCATTCAGTTGGCACATTTGTGCTGTGTGTCTATTCTGGGCCAAACGTTGTGCTGGGAGTTGGGAATTGGCAGTATATGAGACATAGCCTCTGCCCTCGAGGACCCTCTATCCAGTGGGGAGAGTCACACGAGTGAACAGAAGGTTACTGTGGCCCAGGAACAAGTTGCTATGGGAACTCAAGTTCATCCATACCAAAGGGGTGTCTCTCCCTGGAGTTCTGGGGTCAACCTGCATGTATTAGTATTGGCAGGAGCCCAAACTCACCTCAAGTGTCTGGGCGCTCCATCTCCTCACCTTCCCGGGGCTGCAGGTGCCTCTTACTCTGTTGTTGCTACCCTTTCTCCTGTAGAGAGCAACTGCCACCCAGGTAAAGACAGAATGATTGTGGAAACAGCCCTTGATTCTCTAGTATTTATTAACAGTATCCTTAGGGCCCTAAGAAGGAAGCCTGGCCCTTTACTCTGTTCCTCCTTACTCTAAAGAATGATGTAGATGATTTGAAGAGGATGGAGAGGAAGAGCAGCTTGCAATTTTTGAACACTAGCTCTGCTAGCTCTGTGTAAAGTATTTGCTACGTACATATCTCACATGTACTCCTTTAATCCTTTTTAATCCTCATGGCAGACTTATGAGGGAGGTATTTTTATCCTTGTTTACAGCTTGGAAAACAGGCTCAGTAATTTGTCCAGTGTCATCTTATTAGGAAATGAGGCCGCTGGACCCCAAACCCAGGATTCCTGTGCCTCAGATGCACATATTACTCCGACCGCTTGTTTTGCTGTCCTGCTTACCTGTAGACCAACGTAATTATCTAGACACCTCTTTTCAGGAGTCCCGACTGATTCCGGCTTCAGCCGGGCCCCGTTTTCCTAAGTTCCACTGCTCTGTGTTCATCCTGGGGGCTTGAGCCCCTCCGCCCACGTGACCGATCTTTTGGAATCCTGAGCTCATGAGACCTTCCAGGGCAGCCTCAAGGGTTTCTCTGGAAGTTTCCCTCCTTTCCCTGGGTCTCCTTTTCTTTTAGTGGTGTTCTCCATCACAGTAAAGTGAATTGAGGTTAGGGGTTTGATTGGTTGTCTACTTTTATTAATTTACTTACCAACTTACCAATGTTTACATTTATTTTTAGCTTTCCATCCCTTGGGAGCCATATTTCTCTTAGGAGTCTTTGACCAGAGGACCCCGTTTGTCTTTTCTGAAAATAGATTCCGTGCATCACAGAAACCTTATTTCCATTTTTTTTTCCATTTCCATTTGAAAGGGGTGAGTGAACAAGCCTGAGGGCAGAAGTGGAGAGCTACAAAACACTAGCCAACTGTTTTCATTTGCAAAACCAAGTCTATGCAAGTTGATTTACACTGAAGATAGAGTAATCTAAGAACTACTCCGAATGCCAGCTCTTTCTCAGGTCCTGTTTTTGCAGTGGTGTTTGGTAGGGAGCGTGGCACCTTCCTATCCCACTGGCTGGGACACTTCACACAGAGGCCTCATCAGCTGGCTGTATAAGCACCCAGCACAGCACCCTGCGCAGAGTTGGTCCTTGGTAGAAGTGTGAACTTCTACGAGGTTCACCTACACTTATATGGATAGATCTAGCTCATTGCCTTTCTCCATTTTAAAAGGAAGAAGAAATAGTCCTGAGTTTTCTCATCTCCCGTTACTGCTCTCTACACATATATATTCTTCATCTCTACTCAGTCTCATCGTTTTTGGGAACTTTCCACCGATTCTAACCAACACTGACCCCTCCCTCTTTTCCTATACTTGAAGTATGTCTTCCAACTACATGTTTCTGGACTTAATTAAATATCTTCAGAAACCGTTATTTAAACATTTCAGATTTATGGCTTTTCTTTCCAGTGAGATGATGCTTTATAGAGTCAGAACCAAATCTTACTCCTCTCCTCTCAAAAATCCAGTACAGGGCTGAGCTGCACAGTGAGGAAAACCTCTGGTCTAGGCTTACAAAATCGTTAACAGACACGACCATTCACCAGAAGATGGCCGCCAGAATTGTAGATAGAGATATCCAATAAAACATGTACATCTTTCAGACAATAACAACATACACTTTGAAGTAATGTGTGAGGATAAGACAGAGCAGGACAATTTCATAGCGTAAAACAAAATGGGTTAAATAAATTCCATTTATTTAGTAGGACACAGAAGAAATAAACATCTTTTACAGATCTACCCTTGTGCATCTTAATTTATGCCACAGTCACAAATGTCACAGGAGTTCAGGGAGACAGAGAAGTCAAAGATAATCCTGATGTTTTAAGTTCAATTGACCTGGAAAATATGTGATTCTATTTAGAGAAACAGAAATGTTTGGAGGAGGCCAAAAATTGGCTTATATCCCACAGCATTTCACTAGGTAGTTGGATGGGCTGACCTCAGGAGTATATTTGTTTGAATCAGGAGAATTTGGCATCCTGTGAGTTGGGAGAATAAATCTTCAAGAAGTCTCTGAGGAGAAGGTAGAAAACATAAAGCTATGATCGTGGCAACCGGATATGGTAATTAGGCAGTTAGTTACCAGATGGTGACCGAATCCAGATTGGACGGGTAAGAGAATGTAGTAAATCGGGGCAGGGATATGCAAGAAGTGGGTAGAGTTCTTCACAAACGCTTTTGGGCAGAGCGCTTTATTTGGAGCAGAAAGAGAAATACTTAGCTAAAACAGAGCAGCTGGGTTTTGGAGAAAGGCAAGGGAGGGTGCTCTAGGGAGCAAGTGTTTCTCTTCCACCATTGTGATGTCCAGCCCTAACCACAGAACCTGGATGTCTGGAGCTGGCTTCCGTGGTTAATAGCTGCGTTAATAAATATCCCCCACGGCATGGGGAAGACAGGGGAAAAGGTCCGTTTATTCAGTGATTTTATGGTCTGGTCTACATGCAGCAAACCCCGCTTTAGACTGTAGATACAGACCGGTTATGCTACACTTGAGCCAGATGAGCTGTACTTACATCCCACATAAAAGGAAGCATAATGGTCAGCTGGGAATTTGGCCCAAATGGGATACTACATTCCACCTAATTGGGACTGGTTTATTGGAGTACATAGGTTCCGCACGGATTTAGTGGTTTAGATGGGATACAATCCATGTGTAGATAGAAGCACGCTTCAGAGCACAATAGTTGGTGTGGATATAGGCACATAGACAGGCCGTAGAGGAAAAATTGACATGGTCAGGCCAGCTCTGTTTGGGTGGATATGGGGAATTATGAAAATGAGAGGGTCTAGATAAGAAGAGAGGTTTGGAGAGAGATTATGACTCATTTTATATATGTGGCACAATATATTTCTTCTGGCTAAGGATTAACTGGCTCAACATTGTTAAAAGTAAAAAAAGACGATTGATAAATCGGTTACTCCTATTCCTGTTCAAGTCTCAGTTCTCCAAATTAGCATTCCCTAAAGCTGTCCTGAATATGTAAGATTTTAAAAGATGTTAAAAATTGAAAAAACAAACAAAAAAAACCTCAAACAATGGCTCCACGGACAAGTTTGGGAAATGCTAAATTATACCAAGTCGACTGGGTTTCCTGAGTGCGAGATATCTTAGAGCCTTTACTATGCCAGTGGGCCTTGTGAATTTCCAACAAGGGCATATAATACACAGCATTTCTTGCATTTATTCACATATAAAACCCTTCCTGTGCAGGATTCTCCAGGACTAAGGGTTCTGGAATGTGCTTTAGAAAAGGCTGCTCTTCACCTGCTCTGCTTATACAAACACTATGCAGGTGACTACAGCCATTAGCAAATGAGAATGCATTTGCTTTTCCATAAGTCGAGGTGAAATTCACAAAGCTTTTTAATTAAGGAAGCAGACTCCACAAATGCTTCGCCTTGGTTATTCCTGTGACCCCAGGTGGCAAAGGCCTTTATTAAACAAACGATACCTTTCAAGATAAAATTACTATGAAAAGCACAATTTATGAATTTGCTAAATCCTTCCTACTGATGGCAATAGCATTCTGTCTTTGGTCACAGTTAGCAACAATCAGAAATTTCAGAAAAGCTGCAACAATCATCCACCTTGCTCCAAGCTCATTGGAGAGCCCGGATTGAGCCTTTGAAACTTATCAATGCGTCGACTTTCTGCTGGGAAACGTTTCACAGCTGAGGCCTCTTTCTGACTGTGTCCCTTTCAGTTGTAGAATTCAGAAGGCACAGCAGCAGACGTGAGGCAAAGTTGAATGGGCCTTCCATTCCAGTCTCACAGCAATGTGTCAAAAGTTTGAGCAGCTGCATATCCTTCTTTTCTCTGTTAACAGCTGCAGCCATGAAACCCACCCCTTTTCATGGGTGACGGCTCAGAAAACAGCCATGGAAAACTCTGAACAGGTTCACACACTTAAAATCCAAGCAGTCTCTCAGAGCCTGGGACACCATTCTTGCTTCCTATGGCCTGCTCTTTGAATTCCAGATCTGCTATCTCCATGCAATCATTTTCTCTATGAAATACCTGTTTTCAGAAATTCTTCAATTCAAGGCAACATCTTACAAAAAAGTTTGCAGAAGAAATCTTGCATCAACCCCGTTGGAGGGTGATTAGTTAAAACTATGAGCTCATCCAACCTCAGAAAGTCTCCATTACCTTTTCCACAAAAGCCTTTAATCCCCCTTTAGATATTACACTGACAAAAACGGAAACATTCTGTTCATTCACGATGTTTTTCCAAAGGTCTTCCAGGCCTCTGGCCCCTCACTAACCACACAGCTAGTGTTTCCCATCCGTTTCCAGAGAACTGGCTAACGGGGGATATCTTTCAAATGACTCAGTACTCCTGGGGTCCCAAATGTCTTAGCTACAAATGGTACACGAAACTCACTGACTTAAATGTCTCTATACAGCAGCATTTCGTGGCAAAGGGGCTTTCTCAACTCCTGCTCAGCTCAAAGCCTTCAAGACCTGACCCCTGCCTAGTTTTCAATCCTATTATAGCCATTTCCCACTCCCCAACTTACGGGCTCAGCAGCACCCCCATGGATGCATGCATTCCAGGCTATAGTCCCTGTCCCTTAACCCTATCATGGTGTAGGCTCTGCCCTAATCGCTCTTGCCGTGTGATTAACAGCGATCATCCTTCGAGTTCCAACTGAAATGTCATTTCCTCTCAAGCCTTCCCTGACCTCTCCAGGCAGGGTTAACCCTTCTCTTTCCTGCGCAAGTAACATCGGTCGCTCACCTGCTGTATTACACAATGGTTAGTTGTCATTGATCTGTCTCTCCTAAATCTAGACTGTGAGCTCCCAAGGGTCCCCAGTGCTTAGCACAAAGCAGGTGTCCAAAGGGTGTTCACCCAAAAAGAGGAGAATGGCTGAGTTTCAGACGGTGCTGAGGAACAGTTAGTTTCCACAGGAGATGCTGGCAGTGGGAACAGGTAGCAAAATGGAAAGGTTGGCCTGGCACCATCCTTAATCTAGTTCTAGAAGGAAAATGTCAATCCTTTCATTTCCAATGAAAAACCCGGGCCCCTCCAAACGCCCGATGCAGAGAGCAGGAGATCATTACAACACTGGGAAATTGGAAGGGTTGGGAGTACAGAGGGAAATGTAATCTACTCACTGGAACTAACTACCACTGATATTTATCTTATTTACTGATTGCACAGCTGGTAGGGTGACATTACTGAGGTTCTAGGTCCTAGGTCCAATGTTTTTTCTTTCTTTTTTCTTTTTTTGTCTCTGCAAGTAGCTATATGTTAAGACTAGAGGTCAGCATGTTGCTCATTCGTGCAGTCTTCTCCACAGCCCAGCCTTTCTCTCTCCTCCTCTCTCCCCACCTCTCCATACATGCACACATATAAAGGCATACACACATACATACATATACACATATGCATACACATGGATGTATACATACATACACACCAACTCACCTAGGGACACCTCTCCCTAGTGGGGAGTAGATAGATCTCCACTCCCATGACATAACTGTCTTGTCTGCTCTGTGCTCTCTGTTCCCCTCCCATTTATATTTGGGGAGTGGCTGTCAAAGCATTCCTTTCCCTCGTGTAAGCAAAGAAATGCAAAGACAGGCATTTTATACAACACGGGGAAGGAGAGTCTATTACTGCATGAGTATATTCTAGTAAACACAGGCATTCCTGGTTTTACTGCTCACTCTACTGAGCTTCACAGATGTATTTCTTTACAAATTGAAGGTACCTCCACCAGCAAAAAGATTATGAGTCAGTCGCTTTATTGCGACACTCACTTTATTGTGACACTCACTTTATTGTGGTGACCTGGAACCGAACCCACAGTATCTCTGAGGTATGCCCATATGTACATAAATGTATATAAATCACCTGAGTCTACTCCTAAGCACAGGGAGTGTTAGTAAATTACTGGAACCGGGAATGTCCCACACACCCGCCCCTACTAAGTGGAATTCCACCTCCATTGTAACCTCCCTTCTGTTGCAGGACAGACTGTTTCTCCAAGAGCCATCCATTTGCTAATTTGAAGAGCTCTATTGGGAAAAAATTGCCATTGCCTTAAGTGCAACCCAGGGCCTCCCTAAGGATGGCCATTCTCTGCTCGATGGGGTCTCTATAATCACATGTACTTAGGAAACGGGATGTTCTCTCTTAATGACAGGGGCAATGGATAAAAAACCAAGGGGGGAGATGGAGGAGGGAAGAAGACAGAAAGGAGGGGCCTGTAGTAGGGGCGACACATCCCGCTGGGCAAAGCACCACCAGGATATATTTCCTCTGAGACGTGAGAGTGGTTGTCATTACCAACTACTTGTCCATCTGATGCTTTCAGTACAAGTGTTCTTTAAAGTAGGGAAGGAATGTGCATGACTCAACGTGCTTTGAAACGGATTATTTAAATCCTTTCGCAAACACTTTTCACCTCTTTATTGTTGATGACAGTCTTGGACTCCAGGCCAGGGAGCCCGTCTTTAATTTGGATTGCTTATTGGCCCCCAAATGTGCCCAAAGTAGTTAATTTTCTCTAAGTTCCTGGCATATAGTAAGCTCTCAATAAATGGTAGTTCTGATTGTTATTTTTCTTACACTCCACATGTGTGACCAAGTGAGATTATTGGCCAATTTGGATCTTTCAAGAGAGCAAATCAAATCCATGTGGTTAGTTTGGCCACAGCCGGAGTTAAATCCTGAGGTGACCCTAGAGCTGAATGCCATTACCTCTGACCTTCAAGTCTGAAAAGCAGAAGTGACGTGGGAGGAATCAGAGACGGGGCCGAGCTACAAACAGCTCAATTTCATTCTTGGTGAAATGACCTTCTATGATTATGAACATCACTACAACATTGTTTAGAAATTATCACAGCAGATCATATTTGTTAACTAATTTGTATGAGCTCATATACGTTACTTATTAACATTAATAACCTACATTAAATTTTCTATTCTTTTTTCCCCCTCTCTCCACATAATCAATCTTCAGCTCATGCCCCAAAGAACAAGAAGCAGCGTGTTCACAAAGGGTGCACTTGTGTCAGTTGGTAGTTAATCTCTAGATTCACCACCAATATACGAGCCAGCACTAAGAAGAGCAGGCCAAGAGGAACTTGTACTTCATGTCACTCTCCAGATTTAAAACCCTCCAGTGGGGTCCCTCACCTATTCAGGGAGAGAGCAATAACGCTCTCGAATCGGCCAAACCCGGTGTTGGTTCTGTCTCTGTGCCTTACTGGCTATGTCACTTGGAGCTAGTAAGATAACCTGTCAGCCTCAGTTTCCTTATCTGTAAATTGGAGATAATACTCATCTCATAAGAATATTATAAAGATTAAGTGATATCAAATGTTAAATTACAACATTCACTTTTGGAGAGTATGCGGTGAATGCTGCCAGTTGAAACTCAGATTAGAAGGGTTTGTTGGAAAGCCACTGGCAACAAGGATCGGGAGACTTAAAATGCTTATGCTCTCTGACCCTGTCATTCCAATTATGGGAATGAATCCTAAAGGCATAATGCAAAACAAGGCCACAGATTTACATACAAGGATGTTCGTCACAGCTTTATTTATATTTACATATACT
Organism: Pteropus medius; assembly: GCF_902729225.1. NCBI lineage: Eukaryota > Metazoa > Chordata > Mammalia > Chiroptera > Pteropodidae > Pteropus > Pteropus medius. Next base: position 5,495,999 of record NW_024354911.1, read on the forward strand.
AGAGACAAACCCAAACGTGCAGTGCTAGGAGAATGACTAAATTATTGTACATTCACCTGATGGAATATCAGATGAATGCTTAAAATGATATTTGTACCGAATTTTTAATAATGTGGGGAATCCCCTTTAACTGTTAAGTGATAAAAGGATGAAAGGGAAATTATATAATCATATTGCATAATAATCCAGAAGTACTTCAATATGATTATATAATATGAAATTATATAATCATATTGCATAATAATCCAGAAGTACTTCCAGAAGTGCTAATGATGGAGGATTATTTTCTTTCTATTTTTTTGTGTTTTACGATTTTCCTGCAATAAGCACATATTTTAAAAATTGAAAGATCACAAGTAAACTAAAAAATATGAACGCCTTAACGAAGGGTCTGTTACGCTGTAGGCGTGTGGCAAGTATTAGTCCTGTTCCCCTCCCCCGTAGCGTGCTGACTGAGCTGCTAAAGATCTGGGCCTTGTCCACTTTTCCTGCTTCATGTCCAGCTATCCTCCAGACTCCAGTCACTTCCACAGTTCTCAACTCTCTGGCCCTTTCCTGCTCTTCCATGCGCCCTAGTGTTTGTGTTGAAAATTTTTATAGGTTCCTCCTGCCCACACCTGGGTAAGCTCCACTCAGTACAACTCTAACTGCTCACCTCTTCTGAGACTCGGGGTGAGGTAAGGTTTTACCTCCTCGTTCCCCAATTATAACCTACATGCTTTGCGTAGTGATTACCACACACTTCTGTTTCACCAAATGACAGTGAGGGGGACTACATCAAGTAGAGACACCATACCTTTCTCATCTTTGAATTCTCAGTGCTGGGCATGAGAACTGGGCCTTAGCGGTGTGTCAAGTGAGTACAGAAGTGAGAGACTCTCATTCTAATATCTTAACTTCCTGTGATCACCTCAAGGCAACTCATCCTTGCCTTTGGGTTGTCTTGCAGGCTGGACCATTTCTTGCACCCTTCCCCATTACCCCTTATTCCCAAGATGGTCAAGCTGCTTTTCTCCAACCTTTGCAACGGCTCCTAAATCCTACCTCTTCTACGAAACAGAACTTCCTCTGCCACTTTTCAATCAGGGACTCCTGGCTCCACATTTAGCTGTACTGGCTCTCTGGCTTCGATGACAGACCATCTCCATTTTTATCTCCTGAAATGGTCCCAAATTGCACTTACCATGTTGCTCCCAGTTGGCCTCTCTTTTCCTCCCAACACTGAGCTTCTGGTTTCTTGAAAAGCTTCAGTGAATTCTTTCTTTTCCCTTAATTCATCCCCTAGAGCCAGGCTATCATCTAGCTCCTCTTCCTTTTCTTACCTCCGTGATGTTTTCAGATTTTATCTTCCAATTTTAAGGACAATTACATTAAAATTGCCACTCCAAATACATTATTTCTAGGAGGTCTTGGTCCCTTGAGCAGTTTATCCTGTCTCCTTGCTGGTGGCTCCCAAACTGTATTCACTTTGCTGTAGGAGCTTAAGTGACAAGTAATATAAAACAAGATATCATGTTGCTGCAAAATGCCCCCGTCCTCATAAAGAGCCAGATGTCAACAAGAGAAAACCATATAGCAGTGGTCCCCAACCTTTTTGGCCCAGAGACCGGTGCTTATGTGAGTATCTAATGCCTGATGATCTGAGGTGGAGCTGAGGTAGTGCTGGGGAGCAGCTGCAAATACAGATGAAGCTTTACTTGCTGGCCCGCTGCTCACCTCCTGCTGTGTGGCCCGGTTCCTAACAGGCCACGGTCCTGTATCGGTCTGTGGCCCGGGGTCGGGAACCCTTGCCATGTAGCTTCCTTGGTCTCTCTGCCCAACCATGGTACAAAGTAGAATAGGTCCTTTGGAGAAATTGCCTTTGTCTTTTGCTTTTCACAAGGACCGAGGACAGTGTTTGAGAGTTGGGGAAAAGAAAAAAACAAAATAACAAAATACGGCCCCCCCAATAAAAAACCCCAAAAGACAGCATTTTCTATTGAATTTGCTGCAGTCAGGCCTCTGCCCTCATTACGTACAGACATTTCTACTGTCAAGATTATTAATGACTGCCATGATACTAAATCAAGTGGCGAATTCTGACTCGTCATCTTACTGGACCTAACAGGAACATTCGACCCAGCTGATTACTGCCTCCTCCTTGAAGTACTTCTTCAGTTGGCTTCTGGCACAACATGCTCTCTGGGTTTATTCTTATCTCCCTGGTTGATGCCTCTTAGTCTTATCTGCTGTCCTCCCCATTTCATTGACTTCAGACAAGTAGCATCCTAGGGCTCAGTTCTTTGACCATCTTCTCTCCTACATACACACTTGGAAAGCTCATCCAGTCTCTCGGCATTAAGCACTACACTTATATCTCCACCCTGAAGCTCTCTTGGAATCTCTGAGTTTTATACCCACTGGCTCTCGCACATCTCCACTTAGCTATCCAAAAGGGACCACAAACTTCACAATCCAAAATCTAATTCCTGGTCTTCCCTCCCAAATCTGTTCCTCCCAGAATCTTCCCCATCTCAGCCATGAGCTACTCCATCCTTTCCATTGTTTAGACCAAAAACTTTGATGTCACTCTCTGCTCACTTTTTCTCTCACACCCCACATCCAGTATGCCATTCTCCCTTCAAAATACTTCCAGAATCCAGACACTTTTCATCACCTCCACTGCTGCCCTGTAAACCAAGATGCCCTCTCGTCTTGGGTTTGTTCAATCGTTAGCTAACTGGTGTCTCTCTCTTGCTCTGACCACTCTTCATCTATTTTCCACATGACAGTCAGATGGTCATGTTAGAGTCAGATCTCTGGTCAAAACTCTCTGGGGGGCCCACTTCAATATATGAATGGGCCAAAGCCTTTAGATGAGCTATACTAAGGACTACCATAAAGTTTCTCATCCAAACCAGGACTTTTTTTTTTAGAATAAAATAATAGGACAATAGGTATAACTTTAGACTGTCACAGGCAAACAGATACACATTTATTCCTCCTATAAAACCCAACAGTCTGGTCCACAGTCAACTTTATGAGGTCGCCCCCTTCTCTTCTCTTCCTGGGTTCTTCTGTTCCAGCCACACTGGTCTCCTTGCCATTCCTTAAACATGTCAGACACGCACCGTTCTCAGGGCCTTTCTGCTTGTTACGACCTCTGCCTGGAATGCTCTTCTCTCATTTGTTTACATGGCTCGCCCCCTCTTTCCAGTCTCTGAATAACTTTCACCTTCCCAGAAAGGTTGTCATTGACCATTCTACTTTAAAAACGAAGTCCTCTCTTCCTCCTCCCATGCATTTCCTATTGACATTTCTTGCTTTATTTTTCTCCATAGCATGTCTTCTGCCATCATTTCTAAAGAATATTTTCACTGGATTTAAAATTCTGGGTGGAAAGCTGTCTTTTTCTTTCAGCACTTAAGGACACCATTCTTCTGTTTTCTGGCTTGCATACTATAATAGACATTTTATACACCTTAAAACAGTCAATAATTGACACTGAATCATGTATACACATTTCCCAGCCCTTGCTTGACAGAACTTTTCTGGAGCTATCCTAAGTTGAAAAGGTATTTGTTGATTCGATGCAGAAAACATGTATTTCATCAGTCACTGGTAGGAGTGCCTCATCTTATATCCGTATGCTCAGAGCCTTTCTGATTCTTCCTCTTGAATGCCCTATGTCACTCACCTGAGGTCATCTCAGATTCAAATACACTCTGAAATCCTTAAACTGCTGAATGGAATGCCATAGTAAATCTAGTAAATCCAGCTATAGTTTCATGAAGGGCAAATTCACCATTGTGGAAGGATTGTGATAAAACCATGTCTCAATAAATAGAATAAAAGATGTCAAAGTAACCTGTAAATTACAAAGTATTATAAAAGTGCCTTGGATTGCCAATATTATTTCTCTTGCATATTTGTAACTAGCACAGCAATCAGACCTTGCCTTCCTGAAGTGGAACGTAGGAAAAGGCTGCACCTGTCTGGGATGAGGGCCTGGGCAGGAAGTTAGCACAACCCTTGATACATGATCCAATGTCACTACCCCAGACTCATTGGGTCCCAAATTTATTTCATGATCTTCTCCTTAAACTGAGTCCCCTTTCTATTTCATGTCCATCCTTGGTACCTTCAAGTCTTTAGCCTTCCAGGCTGTAAAATCCAGAGTTAAAAAGGAGAGAAACTTAGGCAAGTTCTATAATTGTTCCTTCTCTTTCATCTGTGGCCAAGGCTATAATTTCTGTTTTCCTAAATCTCACTCAGATTCACACTTCCTCTCCAGTTCCACTACCAAACCTTGAACTAAACTCTCCCCAGCTTACCCATGGATGGCCACAACTGGCTAACCCACCATTTGTACACTGCCAGAAGAACCTTCTAACGCCAATAATGTACCACTGCCCACTGCACCAAATTAAAATTCCCTCACTAGACCAGAGGGAACTTCAAGGCCTTCATAATATGATCCCCTCCCACAGACCCTACCTGTCATAGCACACTAGCTGAAGGCACCAAAAATACTACATCACGAGGCTCAGTCAGTCCCCGTGCCCTGGGAGCCAGCCAGCCCAACAGGATCCCCATCCTGACCTGGGTGAGATCCAGAATTGGTCTTGCTATCTTCAAAGCCAGTATCTTGTGTGTTACTTCCTACTAGAGAGTTTACTATGTGTCTCACAACTCACCAGGTTCTACATTGTATCTGTCAGATGACATCATTGCATTTGTAGTAAAAATACATTTTACTCATTGATCAAAAGTTTATAGCCAACCTCACGGCAAGCCTTCACAGGCCCTGAAAGGACAGAAAGAAGCATGATCTAGGAACAAGATCACAAGCTTTGGAGCAGGGAGCCCTGGGTTCAAATCCCAGTTTGCTGACTAATCACCAACTTCATGATCTTGAGAATGTCACTTGATCTCTTTTGAGCCTCAGTTTTTTTTTTCCTTATTATTATTCTTTAAAATTCATATGCCATACAATTTGCCCCTTTAAAGTATACAGTTCAGTAGTATATTCACAAGTTGTATAGCCATCACAATTATTCAATTCCAGAACACTTCATCACCCCTAAAAGAAGCCACATACTCATTAGCAATTACTGCCCATTTCCCTCTCCCAGACCCTGGCAATCACCAATTTGTTTTCTGTCTCTGTGGATTTGCATGAGCCTCAGTTTTAATCATCTCTAAACTGAGCATAACACTTAACTTATAGAATTGCTGTGAGGATAGAGGCAAACTGCAAAGTTTCTAGCTTAGGATTTGGCATCTAAGAGCATTTTAATAAATTATTAATAATGTGCTAAGTATTTTTCTGGCTCCTTCCAATTTTTTAGTATGAAACCCGTAGCTCCAGTCAACTCATTTTCTTTATTATTGCCTCACCTGAACCTCTGTATTCTTACTCCTCACCTGTCTTTTAGATCTCTGCCTTCCAAAACCAACATTCAAGATCCAGCTGAAATCCTACCTCCTACATGTGGAACCTTCCCTGGTGTAATTCTGTTTTTCCTATGATTTTCCTCAGCTACCCTCAAGAGAGAAGAAAACCCTTTCAGCCCGACTTTAAACATTTCCAATGTAATGAAATTCTGGTCACGACTCCAGGCTAATCAAACTTGTGTTTATTCTAGATTTTTCTTCGTGACACATACAGTACTGCTGATATCCACAGCTGCTTTGTCACAATAAAGCAAAAGAGTGCTACGATATCTTCAAAAGAGATTTCTGATTTTGCAACCGAACCTCCATTACTGGATGACGTTGAAGCAATAAACAGTGACACTTTGGTAGCTCTGTACATGGCAGCTATATTTGTACACATTCTTATGATTCGCAAATTTAGAGCCATCAAAGATTACAGCCTCTTCAGAGTTTATTTGGTCTTGGAAAACTTCTTAATGAGTTTGACATTTTTATTAGGCTCAAAGTCTTCCACCAAAGCTCGGTGCAATTATAGTCATTTATAAAGTAGCCAACATGAAAAGAAGCTTGGCAAGCCCGTGACAATGCCTCGCAAGGTCTGGCTGCCTGGGAACGCTCACCCAGGTTTCCATTCCCTTGTCCTGTTGCACCGTGGAGGCCAGGGCTGGGGTAAGAGTAGACGACCTGTTATGCTCTTTCTAGCTGTGAAATGCTTTCATGCCAGGCTGATCTCACAAATGCATTAATTCTCCTCACGCTTCCAGCCCAACTCTTGAGGGAATAAAGGGAAAAGCCTGCTCTCACACAGCAAGAATTGTTCAATGATAGTCTTTAGTATAATGGAATAATTCATGGCTGGCTCTCTGCAGTCAGATGAGCCTGGATTCAAATCATACTTCTATCATTTACTCATTGTGGATTGTTGGGCACGTTATCTACTCTCTCTAAAACCAAGTTTCCTCATCATTAATAAGTATAATAATATGTAAAAGGCTTATTACAGTGTCTAGAATGTAGCAAGTGTTCAACTAATAGTGGCCATTATCACTATTTTATTTTATTTTATTTTATTATATTTTATATTTTATTTTTAATGTCTACAGCACCTGGTACTCCTAGGTGGTCTTCCATCCAAGTACTAACCAGGCCTGACCCTGCTTAGCTTCTGAGATCAGATGAGATCAGGCATGTTTAGGGTGGCATGGCCATAGACATTATCGCTATTTTAGTCACATCATAATCATCATCATCATTATATCATCAGATAACATAGTCTTGAATCAGTTGTGGACATCATTAAAAATGGTTGAGTATGGGTACAAACTTCTAGCTGTAAGATAAAAAAGTTCTGGGGAAGTAATGTTCAAGATGACTAAAGTTAACAATAATGTGTACATCTAAAAGTTGCTAAGAATCGCTCCAATGCCTTCTGGCTAAGAACAAGTGTGAAAGTTTCTAAGAGTATGGATCTTAAGTTCTCATCACAAGAAAAAAAAAATGTAATTATGTGAGGTGGTGGATGCTAACTAAACTTATTGTGGTAATTATTTCACTATATATAGATATCAAGTCATCATGTCATACACCTAATACTAACACTGTGGTATTGAGATATCGATTATAACTCAATAAAACTGGAAATGACAACTACAAAAAAACCCAAAAACAGTTGAGTAGGATTAATTTAAATAACTCCTAATTATTCTTTTTCTATCCCCATACCCTAAATGTTTACAAAGTATCTTGCATGTGTAAGGCACTGTACTAGGTATTATGGGAATTATAATGATTAGGAAGGCACAGATTCTTCCCTCGAAGATCTTACAGAAGAGTAAAAGTCACTTATGCATATATTAAGATGATACAAAGAAGAAAAGAAAGAGAGTTCCAAGAGAAGAGCAAACAAAGCCCTCTGGGAATTCAGAAGGTGAATATGTAGAAGACCAGAGGAGGCTTCCTGGAGGAGGTGGTACCTGAGCTAGCCAAGTGATAATAAGAGTTGACCATTGGAAGACTAGGGGACAAGCACTCCAGAAAGAGGGTAAAGCTTTGAAATCCAGACAGAGCTGTCTGTGTGAGTGGCAGCCTTGCACAGAGTACCATCTAATCCACAATATTGACTGTAGCTAATTAGTGGTATTTTCCCAAGGCCACATTGCTATAAAATCTGAATTGCTGTTTTAGCATTAAGAAAAAAAAAAGTTTTTTTCTTTTTCCTGCTCAAATCAGACACTTTGGAAGGGACATTGAATAGGCTTTCACCAGATGGAGTCATAACGGAAAGATGACACTAGCTAAGCCCGAATGTTTCAGAATTTGAGATGCAAGAGCTTACAGGAAAACAGAGCCAAAGTGCATCTCAGTGAGAAGATTTGTGGCTCTGCCGCTGAAAAGGAACTTCTCATACTGGGGTGTATTGTGGGGAAGACATTGGGGCTTTATGTAGCTCCCAGTCTTTAGGCACAAAGCGAGCTTCTCCACACAATGCAGGGAGGCGACATTTGCCCTTCAATGCACACACATTCCTCTGGGCCCACTGCCAGCGTCCACTGGAGCAGCTGAGTGGCAGAATATAACTGTTCTTATTTAAAAAAAAAAACTGCTCCTCCTCAGATTTTATGAAGAAAATGGAGCGGGACCTTGCCAGGGGAGTGCATGCCGCCGGACTGATGGAGTGTAATTACTCTGCATTATGATTCGGGCAGGGTCTGCTTTTAGGTCTTTTCTACCCTCGAGATATTCACAGCATTTCTGTAGCCTCACAGGTGATTGAGGTCTGGTCAGAACAGTGAACAGTTTACATGAGTCTGAGCCTCAAATTTAGGAGCAAAGAGAAAAAAAAATATGATGAGTATTGGAGGGGCCTGGCATAGCAGGGGCTTAGTCTGTGTCCTGTATGTGACAACATGAATGAATATACTGACAGAAGTGGGCTCCGTGAGTGACTCAGCCCAGAGGACTTGGACCCTCCTAGGGGACACCCATCCATATTTCCACTTGGATGGAAAAAGCCACAGTAAATCAGTCAATCAAACATTTATCTTGTATATCCCGTGTAACCAGCATTGTACCATGCTAGACACAGAAGCTGGATTCAATATAAATATAAATATAAAACATGGCCCCTGATCTCAAAGGTTTGCAGTTTAGTTTGAGAGACAAAACTAAGCCACATGAAATACTTGGAGCCAATATAACTTAGGGTTTTACTAAGGTTTCCAAGTGGTCCCAAATGCAAATACTGACTGTAAGTGCAAGTGGAGTTCAGAGAAAATAAAAAGTCAGAGCAAGTTTGAGTAGCTGAAAGAGGTGTCAGGAAGGAGGCAGAATTTTAGCTAGGTTGCTCCTAACATTGGTGACACATACCTTTGTCGATCTGTAGAAAATAACTTCTAAGAGAAACAATTAGAACTTTGTTGTCTCTGTAAGTACTCAGTGACATGGCGAAACAGGTGTCATCTGAGGTTATCTGGTTCTTCAGAGGTGAGAGGGGATCTGAACCTGGGGTTGTTCTTGAAATTCATGCAGGTGAAAGTTCTCATTCCAGGTATTATAAAAATAATATGGTTCTTTCATATAGAAGACTAGTTCGAATAATACTTTTCCCCCCCGCCCTTCTGGATCCTGCATAAATTATGTGGTTGGGAGGAATTGGGAGTAAAAAGCAGCATTCAATGGAACTAATCTAGTGCTCAGTGGCACTAAATTAAGAATTTATGAAGGAAATTTGTTCTCCCCCTTGGGAGCTTGATTATGAAAATGCTGTTCTTGGCATTAGCCTGAGGCATCTGCCATCTTGAAGAACACAAGCAACTCAGTTAGCAACGACATGGATTAAGGAGAAGCCCTCGTGGCCCAGCATGTGCCCCTCAGAGTGCGTGGGGGGTTCTCTCAGACACAAACCTGCAGGCCTTTTGGTTCTTTCCTCAAAAGATGAGCTTAGTTACTTGTAAGAGCCCGGAGTCCCTGGCTGTGAGGGGAAGACTCTAGCACAAAGCACAGGGAAGAGGAGGAGGGGGAGTGCCGTGGGGCCGGAGGGAAGAAGCTCAACAAATAACGACCCTCTCCCCAACCTTCAGTCAGATCCTGGTCTTTACGATGAACCTCTGGTGTGTTAATACCATGTATATGCCCAGGCTTCCTCTTCTCAACACCCATCAAAGTCCACATATTAGAGGTCAAGCCGTTGGCCTTGGGATGTGTCCTGGCTGACCTCTCAAGTCTCCTGACCTCTCAAGTAGCCCGTGAGCCAAACTTCCAGTTTCCAAACATACCATGGGCTGGGTTCCTTAAGCTCTTGCTTCTTGCTCTTGCTCCCTTGGCCTGGAAGGCCCTTCTCCCTCGTCTACCTGACCAATTCTTACCAGGCCTTCAAGGGCTAACCTCGGTGTGACAGGCTCTGGAAGCTCTGCTAATCCTCATGCCTCTAGCCTCCGATGCAGCCCGTCCCCCCTTTCTCTATTGCTGTCTTCCTTACTCAGCTAACTCTGTTCTCGTGAGCACATCTCTTGAAGGCCCGAATCCCCGTTTATTCACCTGGGCGACTCTGGGGCCCAGCACAGGATCTGACACACAGCAAGCACTCACTAAATGTGTGAAGGAAGAATGAAAAGTGATCCAAGGGGGTGCCTGAACTCACTCCCTTTGGGGTGACACAGTCATGTTCCCTGAGGAGATGCACTGCAAGCACAACCCTGGGGGCTCAGAGTCAAGCTTGGGGAATGGGATCTGCTTGCCCACCCGAGGAGGGCAAGGATGGAAAAGGCTCTTCTCGTATGGGGTGTTGAACTTGTTAAAAACAGGAAGGCCAGTGTCATCTAATGACATGGGGAGAAGGATGCAAGAGACACTCATTCATCGAAGCTCAATGGTTTAACCAGAGAGCTTCTCACCGTGTTATTCCAAGTGAACTATAAAGGTTGTTTTCTCGGTAAATATGTTTTTTGGTGAAAAGCTTTTTCTCTATAAATCTCGTTATCCTTATAAAGGTTATTATGCTCTTTACAGCATGTATTGTCTATAGAAAGAACTGGCATAAATATTCTGTATTAAGTTGGGAGAGTCTGCATATATTATAAACATATATAATCTATTTAGCAACAATCCAAAAATTTGCAAAACACATACCAGACACTGAAGAACCAAACTGTCAGTTTTAGCCAGGCTGTTTTCACACATTCTTGCCTGTTTGAGAAAGGAGATTCTGGGCAGACTGAAGAAGGCTTATGACAAAAAGCATACTCAGGAATCCAAGAAATTTGATGCTATAATTTAGAAATAATCTAAATAGTCTATGTTCCACCCAAAAACAAGATTAAAAGAACAATATTGTTGGAACATTAAGAAAAGAAACAACTTCAAAGCTAAACTTTCAAGCAAAGAATTTGGACTGAAAGAAAAAAGTGAAATCTAGTTAAATATTTTGGTTTAGCAATAGTTCTTCTTTGCCTCACCCAGCTTTTGCTCCCTCAAGCTTGCAGCTTCAATGTTTCTTGGCTGCTTTCCTTGTCCCTACCCCCTCTCTGGCTGCAGCTCTTCACGGCATTCCTAGCCAGGAGGGCCAGGGTCACTCCAGGGCCCAACAAACCATGCCACTCATCCTCCTCCCTCTGCTTCTGTGCTCCCCCAGTAGGGCATCGTCCTTCCCCAGCTAGGAAGCCTGCGGGGTTCTAATCCTACTATGCACAACAGGAAACGAGCAGAAAATGCTCCCATCATTAACAGGTTGGCCAAACTGAGTCTGAAGAGCACTGCCTAAGCAAGTATCAGTCCAAGTCTCTTCAACACTGGTGGATGTTAGAATTCAGAGCCCCAACAAGGGTCTCCATCTGCAGTAATGAGACAAAACTAAGTATCCTGGTGTGTTCCCAGGGATGCAGTCTTGGGTTACTAAGGACGATCTGAATGGCAACTCACAGCTTATAAACTCTTAGCAATAAGATACCACAGCACCTTCTGGAAGGTGGATATTTGATGCATTTATTGGGTTAGAAAAACTGATGGCTACTTCTAGAATGTGGTGGGATCTTTTTCTTTTTTCATAAAAAAGAGCCTTTGGATAATTACCTTGTGTTTGTACTTGGAGAAAAGAGAGAAAGATAAAACCACAATGATGTCATGATTTTGACTATATATCTACCCACAGAGGGGTGGCACACACCATGTCATTTGCGGAAGGCCACTCTCTCCTCAAACCAGTCAGCAACATAGAAATCACCTCAATGTCTCACTCATCGCTCAGCGATTTCTCTAAAGACATGTTTTTAATAAAGGGTGGAATGAATACTCATAAGAAACAAAAACACAAACAAAAATACCTCAAGGCCATTCTGGTTGTGATTTAAAAAATGAAAAACAAAACAGAACCTTTGCTGGGAAAGAAAAGTAGTGATGAGGTTGGACAGAAGGACTCACGTCCTGACTTTAAGGGCTAGGAGATGCTGAAACGGTCACCCAAAAAAGCTGTGCCATCTCTTTAGTGAAACCGACATGGGCAGTTATGCAAACACAGACTCAAAACTTTCTCTGCCAATTACACTGACCTTGGACAAGTTCCTTGACCTCTTTGGGTCTTGGTTTCCTATGTATAGATTGGGTATAACAGTACCTATCGTCATCAGATAGAGGGTATTGAACTAGCAGACCTTGGGATGATGGGGTGAGGGAGTTCTTCTGCTCTAACAGTTAAGAGGAGATTGTTCTTCACTGTGGCACATTTGCAGTTAATTATTAACAGGACTCTGGAAACACAAGAACTGGTAAAGGATACTTCCTTTGGACTTACATATACACATGTGCAATTTTAGGCCCTTTGAATTCCCAAAGCGCTAGCTATACAAGAAATCTGTAGGATTCATAGTGCCTGACTTCCAGACCTTCTGCCCATAGTGCCTTTCCAGCATCGTTCAGTATCTACATGGAAGTACCACTACACAGCATCCTATCCCAATCTGATTAAAGAGAGAAGCAGATACATTTAGTTTAGTAAAAATATCATCCGACTTTCCAAACTCAGCTCATCCCTGGCCTCTGTGTTCTGGTGGTGCCGAATCTCCTTTGCTCACATCATACTCTTCCCACTCATTTCCCACTACTGGGACTGCCCATCTCCCTATCCAGCTGGTAAATGCTTCCTCCTTCTTCAATGCCCAGCTCAGATGTCGTCGCTTCAAAGAAACCTTCCCCAATTCCCTAATCCCAAGGAGACTCAGCTACTCACTTATCTCTGCCCCCAAGCTCTTTGTGCCTTCCTTATTCATAACGATACTTTGTTCAGTTATACAGACATCCCTACCACCCACCCCCTCCACTCCTGGCATTCCTCCAGACCAAGACTAGATCTTATTTTCCTTTCTGCTTCAGCGCATTACACAAGCCTGACACACTGTAGGCAGTGGGTTAACGCTTGCTGGATAAATAAGAGGCAGGAAGATGAGGGACCTGGAGTGTCACCTTGATATGTCTGCTGCCAATGCCAGGGAGGCCACTGAGACTCCAAGAAGGAGGTCTAATGTAGCAAGGAAGACTGGGCCACCTGGTTACACCTGGGTCAGGCTGGGTCCTCCTCCTGGGCTAGGGGAGAGGCTGGCTCACAGAGGGGCAGAAATTCCAGCTAGAAAGAGATCCATGCGGGCTTAGAGATGGACTGGAGCAAATGGCACCAGAAATCTAGCAGGTCCCTGGGCTGCAGGGCAGAAGGTGCAGAGGGAGGCACCTGGCAGGAAAAGGCAACCCTCACAGAGTACGCTCGGCACCCCCTTCTTGCTACCTTCTCATGTCCCTCCTGTCCTTGAGCACCTTCTCCCCTTCCCAGTGGCCCCCTCTCTGGGTGACTTTAGACAGTCACTGACCTTGTAGTGAAAATTTCCAGCTAGACACAGAGCAGAGGAAAGGAGATGAGATGGTGGGTGAGGGAAAGGGCGGGAGCAGGTCTGAGGGGCATTACATCCGCTAGTGCCACATTTTCTGCAGGGACTTACGGTGTTTTGAAAAGATTTCTTGTGGGTTATTTTTATCACAATGATACTGAGGAACAAGGCTGAAGACAGGAAGAGAAACTTTGCTCACTTTACTTGGTCTGGATTTAATCTGACTCCTCCTGGAAAGAACTTGAGCTCCAGGCCTCAATTCTTCCTAGCTGTATAACCTTGGAAAAGTTAATTGACCTCTCTGAAGGTCCAATTCCCCCACACAAAAATGAGAACGCTCCTATCGACCTCACAGAACTGGAATTGAAACACGACAAGAGGGTGTGTAGAGCCCCCAGCACAGCTCCGTACCCTGGTACCCGTGAGTGCTCACTAAGTGTCATTCTCCATCTCCTCCCTCAGTCACCACTGGAACCCGGACTCCTAACACCTCAGAGCTCAATGTTCTGTCAAGGTAGGCTGTTCTCAACTTATGGGTAGGCTACGTTCCAAATGTCCATTTGAAAGCTGAACTATGAACACATTTCCATGGGATGTATATTATATGTGGTGGCTGGGCTCCCAGACCTGCCCATAAAAAAATTAATCCGGCCCACAGTGGATTTTGTCACCGCAGGCCAGAACCCAATACCAAAGAGGACATGGTTTCCGTGGGAAAGTGAGTCCTGAATTCTGACTCGTGATGCCAGACGAATGGTTTCTCCCTGCCCCTCTACAGAGTGGTTAACTGTTCAGCTCCCGAGAGAGAGCAGAGGGCCTTGTGGCCGTGGCCTAGGCAGCAGGGGACCCTGGGGGCCGCCAGGAGCCCCCTGCTCTCTGCCGCTGCTTCTTGAAGCTCCCGCCTGTTGTGCACTTCCTGCTGGATGAAACACGCAAGAACAGAGCATTGACCAGGACGGCTGTCTGCTCAAGAACCTCGAATGGTTTCTCAGCCCAAAGATCCAAATTTCCTCTTGCAACATTCCAGGCCTTCCAAAAGCTACTTCTTTCCATGATAACAACATATCGGCTTATAAATAAATGTACGTTCTTTTTCTCTTTCGATTTTATTGCTGTGTGATATAGAAGAAAGGCTGTGAACTATGGAACAAACTCTAGTGTTTCAAATCCTGGCTCCATCACTTACTAGCCAGTGACCTTGGGCAAACAAGCTAATTTCTTAGCTCTTCTTTCCCTGTCTTTGAATTGAGAGATATTAACACTTGCTTCACAGGGTCATTGGGAAATCACATGAGATAATGTTCATAAAAACCTGACTCAGAGTCTATCACACATTAAACCCACAAATATTTGTTTTTTTCTTTTCTTCCATTATTTATGCAGTGAAACCACTTCTGAAAAATACCATTCACATTTACTTGTCTTCTTCTTGGTACAAACCCACTTTTTTTGTTTGTTAATTCTTAGTATATGGAAGATGTCTGGTTTGTGGATTTTTTTTTTCCTTAAGGAAAACATCTGGCCCGTCTAAACATCTCTTCCCACAAATGGGCTGGTTGCAAACATTGCTGCAGAAGGTCACGCCAGGTCTCATTTCCCCAACAGTTGTCCTCTGACATCCCCTGAAGCTCTGCCAGCATGCATGGACCAGGTGTTCACCCGTGAAGTCCCCATTTCAGTGTCATGTCACATATGGAACACGCCACGCCACCAACAGGAAGCCGAGGTAACGGCCTGCTCCTGTACCGTTAAGACGAAAGTGAGCCAAGAGGATGGTTACAGCAATGTTCTTACTTCATGAGAACTGAAGATGTCTCCACAATGAAAAAAATTTTTTTTTCTTGCAAGGTCACATATTTGTGATGCACAGAAATGAAAAACAGAGATTTAAAGAATGACACTTGGGCTTTGGCCAAAGGTGGGCCCAACATGCCAGCCTTGAAAGACTGAACGACCGTGAGCAGACCGGATTCAATTCCCCACTTCACTACACATTCCTGCCTTGTTGTAGTCAAGCCATTTAATTTCCCTAAATTTCATCTCTCTGAGGTTTATAATAATAAACAACTGTCCTGCCTATCGTGAGACTATAAATGAGATGTCTGCAGGAATGGTTTTCTAGTTTGAAAAGCCCTTCCAAAATACAAAGTATTATTAGTACTGCTCTCATACACATTGCTGTGTGAGAACAGCCTATTCTTCTTGTCACCCATGTCCAGGTCCACATTGCCACAGATCTACAACATTGCAAGTCTCCAAATCAGTCTCTGCCCAGCCTGGCTCATGAATTATCCTACAATTCTACTCTAAACACATGTATTATGGAATAATTCAAGCCTGCAGACAACTATCAGGAATGATATCATAAAACACAAGTTCCCATCACTCAGATTTAATATAACAGAAGCAGGTGAAAGGCTATCTCCCCGGTCCCATTCCTTGTTCTCCTCCATCAGTTATAACTACTACCCTTAATTTGCTGTTATCATTCTCATGCATGTATATACTCCTACTAATATTTGCAGATCCATAAGTAACTTATTGTTTCGTATGTTCTTAAAGTTTACGTAATACATTTATAATTCAGAAACCGTCATTTTTCTTTCATTTTCGATTTTTTTGTTTGTGATGATATATGTGACTTTAGCACCTTTTTTTTTTATTTTTTATTTTTTTATTTAACTGTTACTCTGTACTTCATTACATGCATAACCCACAACTTATCTATTCTGAGTCCGGTCCTGAGGACGGACATCAAGAGTGTTTCCAATTATTGGTGATTATAATCAGTGCTGCTGGCAACGTCGTTGTACTTGTCTGAGTACACATGTGCAAGAGTTTCTCTGCGCATTATTTTCCCAAACCTTTGTAAGAAATATATTTTATATTACGGTATACTACACAAAAAAACAAATATGTACACATATACACACGCAAAGTGAAAGTATTTCAAGAAATAATACTTACTATCCCTATTGCATCCTCTGTCCTTTAATATACCCCATTCCATTCTATTTTATAGTTTACATGCTGTTCGAATCCCCTAAATTGATTTCATGAAGTATTAATGGGCCCAGTGTATATATCTAGGCATGGAATTGCTGAGTAGATAAAAGGCTATGTGAAACGTCAACCCATTAAACACTGCTATTTTGAATCACTCTCCAGCTAAAAAAATCCTAACAGTTCCCTACTGTCTAACACCCCATGGCAAATTCCTGGGTCTCTCTGACAGGTCATTAACCCTTTGACAGGCTTCCTTCCTGCCCCCACAACACATTTTGCTCGTTCCTGTCTTTGCTCAAACTGTCCCCCAGCCTGCCCTACTCTCTCTCCTCTGTATATACCTGTGCCCATCTCCCGTCAAGTATCCTCAGGTACTCCAGCCCCACATCACCCTTGAACTTAAGCGGCATTTAAAAACACCACCGTGATACTTACTCCTTAATCTTTAACTGCCTTCTGTGTCTCACTTTGTCTTCCACGTGACAAGATTCTTGAGGATGGAGATATGTCACAGGGAAGGTGTGGTCTTAGAGCCAGAGGATCTCATCCTTGAGTCAGAAGTTCCAGCTCCAAGACCCTGGGTTTGTTACCTGGGGTTAATCTGTTAACCCTTCGGAGCTCCAATTTCCTTGCATATAAAATAAAAAGGTGGCAGAGTACCCCCCATCCCACACCTTTAGGGGAAATGGAAGTGCTTTGCAAACTGTAAAGGGGCAGAGAAGGACAGATATGCATTTTGCATTCTCTACTGGGCCCCCATGTAGGTCTGATGCCTTTCTGTGATAATCAGCTTCCCTTAGGGCAAAAAGAATAGTGTGGTAGGCAGAATTCTAAGAGGAGCCCATGCCTGGACAGTTGCCAGGACTGCGAATGTGATGAATTTTACTTCCATGATTAAATGGCACAGCTGACCTTAAGACAGAGAGATGATTTGGGTAGCCTGACCTAATCACTGAGCCTTTTAAAAGCAGATAATTTTCTCTGGCTGGTTGTAGATTCGAAGCACAAGCTGTCACGCTGTTTCTGGCTTGAAGATAGAGAGGACACATGGCAAGGAATGTGGGTGGCCTTCCAAGAGCTCAGAGCTAACAAGGAAATGGGACTTCAGAAATGAATTCTGCTAACAACCAGGGAGCTTGGACAATCACCTCAAGCTCTGGATTAGGATGGCAGCCCTGGGGGACACCTTGATTTCAGCCCAGTGAGACCTTGAGTAGAAAACCTAGTCATACTGTGCTCAGACTTCTGACCTACAGAAAAAAGGATGTAATATGTAATACACATGCATTAATATAACATATTTTGTATATAACACAGAAACTATGATATAATACCTCTGTGTTTTTTTAAGCCACCAAGTCTGTGGTAATTTGTTACATAGCAATAGAAAATTAGTACACATAGAATTGGGCAGTTTTAGACACTAAGTTTTCCATTTTTCTGTAAAATGAGTGTCTCTCACTGCTGTTGCTTTACCTTCCATATCATGGTGGCTCAGATACTTTAAAAGCTATGAATGGAAAATAAACTCCAAGGTGGAGGGTAAGGAAAGCCTAAGGAACTGATTTGAGAGGTATCCGCCACGTGGAGGCAGTTCCTGCAGAGTAAAGTGGAGTCATTCTCAAGAGTGTAGCAGCAGTCTTTAAGTCTGAGTAAAAGTAGCTAAATAAACTAACAAAACTTCTGAACTGAGAAAGTGAATCCAGCTCATTGAATTATTACTATTTTTCACACATTCTTTCCCTCTTCTCAGGACTCATTTACCCAAAGGTATTTCTAATTACTTTTCTCATCAGAACCTCCGTACACTTGTAGTAGGCAGATCATGAGAATAGGCCCGGGTCCCTTTTCAGCAGGATGCTAGCTTGAGGAAATGCTCTCTCAAATGCCAGCTGGCCTCAAGCAAGTTAACAATAGGCATCGGACACCTACGAAGAGCTAGATCTTATGGAGCATGCAAAAGAAATAACATAATAATATTTTCTTACCTAAATTCAGTTTGTCTCCAATTTACGATTTATAATTTAACTCAAATTATCTAAATGAGAAACATAGTTATCACTAATTTCATAAAAAAAAAGTTAATGCAAGTTGGGCCCCCATATTAAATCAATGTATGCAAAGACAACACCAAATATCACTAAAATGGTCTTAATTACTTTACTAGAAAACATTAGTATCATAATGTAACGTAATCAAGTGTTTTCTCTTTATTATTCAGTCTATCAAATAGCTGTTTACTTGATCTCCTTAGGCTATTATCCCCTGTATAAGTAATACTTAAAAACGAAACATGTATATAATACTCAAAGTTTAATAATTCAACCTTTAATTTAAAAACATATTAAAGTTCAAAGAAATCAACGAACACAATGCAATTGACACCACACTCAAACAAGCTGACATCAAATGAACATCATCGCTGCTATAAATAGCAAATGATGAGTCATCTGAAAGGAGTGTACTCAGCCAGATGTTGGTGCCAACTGCACAGCTGCCCAGATAATCACCTGCAGGACACACAGCAATTCATGTGGTGCACCAATCCACATTGGTTTTCATAAATATCAAGACATCCCCCTGATGAGCTAAACAAGGGGCACACAGTGAAGGTTTTTGTAAAGCTAATTAGTCGTAAATCAAAGAGATGTAATTATAGAACACTTTACAATTTATGAAGCATGTTTCCATCTTGAAAGTTCTCCACAAAATCACATATATTTCCACCTCCGTGAATCTGGAATTGTGTCACTCACCACCATCCACAGTCTCCTGTCCTATTTAACAACTGTCAAGTCTCAGAATGTCAGAGACCTTAGCCAGCATGTTTAATATTCGAGAAGCCAAAGATTAGAGAGGTGAATATCCTGCCTTCTGTCCATTTCCTTGTCTAGGAAAGCTTTTCTAATTCTCCAGAACACACAAAGAAGTGGATTAGTCTATTAGCAAACATTCGTTGACATTTCTTATGTCCTGGTACTGATCTGGAAACTATGAGGGATTTAAAACAATATATAGAACAAAGTTTTTTTTCCCCACAATAGGGATTACATTCTAGTCCAGGAAATGAGGCTTAAACATGAGAAATAATTTTGAGTAAGAGAATGCTGAAGGTTTTTGTTAAGACAATCCTGGAACACACCCTGGAAGCATTTGTGTTTATGTTGAATAATCCAGTATTTTCCAAAAAAAAAAAAAAAAATTATGATTAGATAAAGAATTCTATTTTTTTTTTTTTTTGAAAAGTATTTGTATACCACTCCAACAAAGGTTTTGGGGTCTTATAATAAAAGACATTATAAGGTTGATCAAAATAGAAGAAGAAACCAGGAAACTGAAAATGTATAAATGTTTAGGGTAAACAAAGTTGTTGTGGTTGAGTATAAAATCTGAACTTGAGGCCACTGGCAGCCAAGGCCAAAAAAAATAACATGTCAAGTTATCTGAAAAGAGAAAAGATAGATCCACAGACTATTAGAAAGAATCTGAAAACTTCCTTATATGGAACTTTAAGGTCTATTGTATAATATAAGAGAAAGTGTCCCTAACGACAGTTTTAAAATGAAACAAAGGTAGAAGTAGATTATTAATTGGTGGTGGTTTCATCTTTAGATCTTTACAGAAGCTAAGAACATAGTAGTGGAATGGAATTATCGAGGCCCAAGTATTCTAACTTTCTCAAAGTGTAGCTCCTGGATTCCTTGCCGGAGGGGAGGAAAGAGAGTATTCCTTAGACTATTTTCCTAAATACCACCTTCTTAAAAAACATGGTTTATAATAAGAGCTGGACTATAGAAGAAATGAGATCATATTTTCTGTTAAGGACATGATCATAAAAATGTATTGAGAAGGGTTATACTGAATATTTCTATATTGGTTCCCTCTTTTACTCATCCACAGGTTTTCAGAATTTTGGATTTGGTAGGCCAAAATTTCTAAATTCCCTCAAAGAAATTTGAAAGCTCTATAGATTTGTTCACTTTTTTATTTTCAAGTAAGAACATTTTTTTTTTAATAAAAAAAGCATGTCTACCATTTACTTTGTTTCATTTCATAAAAGAAAAGACATTTTAACACTAAAAAGTAGAAAGAACATAATCTTAGAGTAAAAGAGAATTTTAGAAAATGAATGTATTTAGCTTCCTGTAAGACTCTACGATAGTCTTCATTTTCACATTTTGCTTAGGGTCACCGAAAACTGCTTTTAAGAGAGTTTAGAAACCTCTGACCTAGACCATAAGCATCTTGCAGGCAGGGGCTGGCCCACCTACAGCGATACCACCCCCTCGACCGTCTTCATTTCATTACCAAATATCTCTACATCCATTTCTATATAAAAGAGACATATGTTTTATACCTTACAGAGGCCCTTCACAAATGCCACAAGGTCCTCTGCAGTCCATACAGCTAGCTCCACCTTAGAGATGATAATGAGGGAGCCATCTAGTGGTAAGAAGGGCTTTCCAAAACAAAAATCTAGAACACGCAGTTTCCAGGTATGAAGTTTGGCTCAATGTAGGGCTTTCAATACAACTTACTAAAAATAAACAAATAAACAAAAATACTCTAACTGTCAGGACATTTCTGGGTATATAAAGACACTTTGCTTGCTCATTCATTTGTTTTCATTTTATTTATCATCTACTATATTAAAAACTCACAACTTAGAAAAATATACAAGGCAATCAAACAAAAAGTAAGAAAGAGATCTGTTAAAAGGAACAATGATATGAAGCCGAAAGTGAAGTCGGTACTAAAATATATGTCATGAGGTCTTCCAGTTTGTTAATAGTGGATCACACAGTCGGTTTTAAGCTTTCTAGTAGACAACTTAAGAGAGAAAGCATTAGCTTCATGAGTCATGAATCCGTTAAGATTAAAAACCAGCTCGGCTCTAGAGAAGCCTAGATGTGCCTAGTACAGAGACTAGGGAGGAATCTCTACCACCATGTATTAAAAGGAACACCTTCAACAACAAACTGGGAGTAAACACGACAAAGAGCTGTGTAGTCTAGTGTTCTATAATTTCCCTTGCGTATGTGCTGATGCATCACTAAAGCCCCATTAGTAAAGGTAATTCTAATGAGGGCTATAATGCTATGGTCCAGCTACATAGCTTCTGCCAGTCTAGCTTGGTCTGAAGCTATCCTAGGGTCTCTAGAGAAACGGATTGATTATGTCAGCTTTAGGCAATCACTATGGCTGTACTTGTTCACTTCTCTCTGAACCATGCCTGTGACAGTGTGACTTTACAGCTGCTCCCACGAAGAGATGGAGTCTATGTCTTTACCCCTTGAAGGTCTTACATGTTTCTCCTCACAATCTTGGAATTCTAACATCGGTATGTGAACAAGCCTGGGCTAGCCTGGCGGAGGATGAGAGATGAGTGGTCTATTCACCCTTGTTGCCCTGGCAGATAGCCAGGCAACTGCCAGACATGTGCGTGAGGCTCTCTTAGATCAGCCAGCTCCTGGCTGACCACAGATGCATGAGTGAGCCCAGCCAAGGTCAGCCATGCCTAGAGTTGACCTGTAGACTCGAGAACAATAATAAGTGGCTGTAATTTTAAGCCCCTTTCCTGCCTTACCTTGCATCATTCACCATATCCTCGTGATTTTCTCCTTAACATTCTTGTGCCCAGCTGCTCCTCTCCATCTGCTCTGTGCCCCTCAGTTCATCACCTCTCACCTGGGCACTATAAACTGAGGCTCAGAGAGAGGAAGGAGCTGCTTCGGGTCACACAGTAGAAAAGCATGGAGCCAGGGATTCAAACCCTCTGACATCCCGACATCTTACTTCATAGCCACCATTGCTTACTTAGTTGGTTAAAGGAGATCCAGAAACCAGTTTTTGGTACCAGGAGGGCGCAAGTGAGAAAGCCAACTTCTCCTTTGATTACACTGCTGTGGATGAGTAGCTTCGTGTTTCCAAAACTCATTTTGCTCATCTGCAAAAAGGGGATGATGACATCTACCAGAGTGGTTAGCAGGGCTCAAAATGAGAAAGCTCTCTGGAATCCAGGGAACACCATGGATGTTTACTATTGTGTTGGTATACCATTGGTACTCAATAAAGGCCGAATGCATGTATGAAAGATTGCCTTACTGTTGAAGGCACAGGCTGGAACTGTGAGCTGTGGCTCACCCTGAGACGTTGCTACAGCAGGGTTGCTCGGTCAGCAAATATTCATTGAGTGCCCGTGTGCCAAGGTACTAGGAGAAAGTGGTACATTAGAGCAGGTCTGTGTTCCTTTCTCAAGGATTGAATTCTGCCTTCGCCTCAAATTAATGCCACCTGACCTGCACGAGTTCTCTCCGACTGATCTAACATTTCTCTGGAGTATTTTTAAAGGATTGAAAGTCCTCCTTTATTCAACGGACATTTATTAGGCACCTTGCTTGTACCAGGTACTCTAGTAGGTGCTAGGAATAGGGTGAAAATTAAAGGTAATCAAAGTGACACAATTAGTATTAAGTTACTAACTGAAGTCACAACTAGTGAGGCTGTAGGAAATCAATCAGAGCTCATATTGACATTTATTATAGTTCATAATCCTTCAGAAGCAGTTGATTCATAAGCTGCCCTAACAGCAACGTAGAGTATGTGAATAGAGAACATTGTATAAGGGAAATTAGATTATCCAATTCCCCAGAGAGCAATTCATTTATACAGTGGATTTGAGGAAATATTTTTACATGAAAACAGTATGGCGTTTAACTTATTTCACAGGTGGTATTTTGGGGAAGAAGGGACCCATTGAATAGAATGAAACTATGTAATTCACAAAGCAGAGATTAGAGTTTTGAAAGGCCTAGAAACATTCCATTGGCCAATTGGTTCCTAAAGTCAAATGCCTTTGCAAAAGCCACATTTTAGTTTTCGCTGAGGCTTAAGAAATAAGGTCTGTTGGGGTTCTGGGCTATTAAATCAGTAAATCTCATCTATGTCCCTTCCTAACGTCTTTCTGATAGGTCCCCTACCTTCTATTCTCACTGCCACCAGCCCTCCTGGAATCTGGTAACAGCCTCTTTCAGATGCAGCAAATCCTGAGCCCCACGTGTGTGTCAGGCAGCGGCAAACATAAGTGGCGATTCTTGTGCCCAGGAGGCTAGGAGTTCTCACCGACTAACCACTCCCAGAAGCCCCCAAGTCTGTTGTCCCCCTGCAGATGTCACACTGAGTGTCTCTGAAGTACATGTCTGCTGAGATCAGG
The DNA here is from genome assembly GCF_902729225.1 of Pteropus medius. Lineage (NCBI taxonomy): Eukaryota > Metazoa > Chordata > Mammalia > Chiroptera > Pteropodidae > Pteropus > Pteropus medius. The sequence continues at coordinate 5,519,504 of NW_024354911.1, forward strand.
CCTCTCTTTGTAAGTCTTAGGTGCTTCACTAAGTCTTTGGGATGAAGTTACCCTCCTCAGTGGGGTATCGGAGACCTTTCAGGATGTGTCCTCTGCAGACTTCTCCAGCTGTAGCTCCTGTAATGCCCTCACAGGCATCCTAGACTCAGGAAGGAATAAGGCCCCGGCACGGACCAACCCTGCTGAACTCCCTCTCCCGGCATTGTTTGTACTTCCTAAAATGACCTCTCCCTTTCTCCTCCTCACCAGTCCCTTCTTTCTCCGAGTCACTTTGGCCTTCAAGAAACAGCTCAGGAGTCGGCTACTCTTGGGGAGTTTTCTTCCCACCCCCACTGCCACCCCAAGACCACTTTTCACACTTAGACAACACAATGAAATATATATAACTCTAGGATTATACTGAACATGACTGAGTAGTAAATAACTCAGCAAAGCCCTTTTAGACTCTGCTATGCTACGAGGGGATGGCTCCTAATATTAAGTATCGCATTGGTAGACATGAAATATGCCCAATGCCAGTGCTCCCCACCTTCTCCCCGGGGGCAAACTGGTGCCTTTTCTTTCTTGATCCCCAGATCTAGCCCAGCGCCAGGAGTGAGCTGCATGCTATGGACAAGGCTGCTACCATCTTAAAGATGGGTTTGAAGAATAAAGGTGGAAAGCCTCCACAAGCCCAGCACAAAGGAGATGAGGAACATAACTGCTTCACCTGTAGACTAAATGTTATGCAGCTATTAACAATCAAGGTTTTGAAGACTATTTAATGACATAGGAAAATTGCTCACATATAATATAGTTATTATCCTCCAACTGGAAAGTCACATAATTGGCCAGAGTTGAGGATAAATAACCACAGGCAAACTTTTGTAAATCCAAAATATTAACAGCAGTAAGTTTGCTGTGCTGGGATTTTTTTCTTCTTTATTATGATTATGTTTTTCTAAATTTCGCTCTGCAATCTCTCTCTGTCTCGTTCTGTTTTTGCCTCTCTTTCTCTCAACAATGAACATTAATTTTATAATAAAAGACAAACATTTTAGGAGGGAAAGCAGTTTAGGCTTGGCAGAGACAAGAAGCAAATAGAAAATCCCAGGCTTCGAGGGAAAATACGATTCACGGAGAAATTGCGGAGGCTGTTCCCAGGTGTCAGGTTAGCTGATGAGATAAGCTGGTTGTTGCCAACCCCAGAGCTGAGCCCCCATCATCATGAAGGAGGACCACACAGAGGTGCTGCATCACATCCTGTCAAAGATCACAGGCAGGGAGAAAAGCTTGTCCTCGGGCTAAGGCTGAAACTTCCTACAGATTCTAAGCAAAATTTACAAACTCAATTAGAGGCCAGCTCTGAGTCTCAGAGTCTCATTCGGCATGTCTATCTCCTACAGGGCTCAGAGGAGAATCCTGTCCACAACAGGTACTCAAAATGCATTTTAGGGGCTAAGTACAGGCATTTTTAGAAAAGCATACCAAACATCTGGGGATTTGGTGAGGCGAACTTCCCTTAATGCAATGGGAACATGGAAATCACATTTTGAAATATAAGCTCAAGGATCTCTTTTTTCCATTAAATAAGGAATTTCTTGGGATTTGCTAAACATTTCAGTTTTATTCGACACAGAAACTTTTAGGCAAAGGGATGCCAGAAACAAAGCTGGAGACTAAAGTTCACGACAGGGCTTATTTATTTGGGCACAGAAACTAGCACACAACATTCTGTCCCCCAGGGAAGTCCTCCTCAGAAACATAGCTAACCTGTTAGAATCTTAGACATGAACTTGAAATCTCTGGGCTAAGAACTGGTTTAAAAAGGGAAAAAAAAGTGAGTTCTTCACCAGGTCTGGATCCAACTTTCCACTTTGAATCTTTCTCAGAAAAATCCATGAGAGATGAACTATCCATCAGTAACAACAACAAAAAAAAACGTGTTCTGTAGGACACCTCAGGCTCAAAGGGAGTTCTGGCTTCTCTCAGCCTTTAAGATGCAACCCACAGTTCTGGCCCCCAAGCAAGCTGGGACAATGGCGAAGGTTAAATGGCCCACAGAGGCCTGGCGGAGCCATACCACAGAGCAACTGCTAACTCGAAAATGACTAGGAGCACTCTGGAGTGGAGCCTGGGAAACTGTCTGGAGCCACAGAAACCCAGAGATGAACAGGCTATCACAGCTGGAATGAATCTTCCCAGACAAGTCATCTTCCTCCTTATTCTCCAGTTGAAGACACTGCAGCTCCGAGAAGAAAAGGGACCCCAACACCCCACAGTTAGTGGCAGGCCCAGGAGCAGACACCTCCTACAAACTCAGCTAAAGGTTCAAGAGCCAAATATCCACATTTCCATCACCATGGTATTGCCCCCTAGATCATGAAGTAATGGAAATGGCGTAACTGAAAAATCTAGATTTATATATTTCAGGTTCACCAATTATTAGCTATAAATCCTTGCTTCCCTCATGGAAGAATAATGTCTTCCTGGCCAATATCTCACAGGGTTATTGTGAGTAATTAAGCAGGAATACAAATGGGAAAGCGTTTTGTAAATTATAAATTCTACTTTTACAAATATATGCAGCTGTATCTCATGCATGGTGTTCTCGTGTCATTTCATGGGTTGGGATAATGCTTGGCATACAAGAAGAGCTCAACTGATTTAGCTCGCACTAAAATAGTGGCATTGACTTCCTGAGTCAAAGGGCTAACATCTTTTGTCCTCTTTGTATATGTTCCTCCAAATTACTCAGCTCAGTACCCCATCCCAAATAAATTAGCTTTGTTTTTTTGACCTATGAGTCACGTAGTTGAATGTGTTTCTTTGCTTCGGCTGCTAAGAAGCTCAGAGTAGAATTTCTTACCCACACCTACAGTAGGACTTACTGGTATAGATTTTAGACACCAGTCTTATTTCTCCTATCTCAAGTTTTCCCTTTGTTCCATTTTTCTCCCTTGTTATCTTGTGTGTTACATTCACTAAATTTTTTATGGTTGTTTCAAATCTTTTTTAGAATGAAGGTATCATAAATAAATAACTTTTGAGCTATGCTCAGTTATGCTCATTGATTGTTGGACAGAAGAAAGAGAAACAAGAGTGGAGTCTAGGTAGTTCCCTCCCTTGTACTGCGACATCTACCTTAACATATTCCTTGAGACATGAAACCGGATGGCAAAGGAAGATTTAGTGTGGGTCTGCATCCATACCCATGAGTATCAGAAGGCAGGATCTTAATTTCTTTAGGACTTTTGACTAGCAACGAAAACAACCCAAACCTTAAATTTCTGAGTGGCAGGGCACGTTTTACTCTGAATGGTTCTACTAAAACATCTATTTTTATAAAACAAGATATGTTGGGTGATGTCATGACTAAAAAATCTTCAGATAAGAGGATATGCCTTTTCATCGTTTCCCCATTTAAAAGCAATACATTCTCATTAAAGAAAATTTGTCACATACTATAAGACAAGTGGTAAAAATGTTAATCAATAAAAATCAGGCAGAGGAGGAAGGATTTTAAATATGAGCCTTAACGAAAAGGAGCAGTAAGATGACAGCTATTAAAAACCCTGGAAGCTTCTGCTGGTACTTGCTTTCATTTATTTTTCTACTTTCCATGTTATAAAAAGGCTTCATAATCCCGATTCAGCTGAATTACAAATCATGGGCTTCATTTCGGCCTTCGGGGACCTCTTGTCATATCACCAGCGTGATACAGGAGTCTCTTATTTTATAGAACCCTGGGGATGGTGGCCGTCCTGTTTTGGTGGCCACTTTGAAGAACACATGCATTTCCCCTTATTTGCAATTCTCTGAGGACTCATTACAACCTGACACACTAGCAAGAATTCTGTGGTCTCCATGCAGTCTGGATATCCAGATGGAGGGGCCTTGATAATAAAATCTTTAAGTAAAGCTAGAGATCAGCCAGCAGCCTGGCAGGTGCTTGCAGCTAGTCCCAGAATTGTTTCTTTTAACTGAGTAACCTGATTTTGTATTTACTTGTATCCAACCTATGCCAACAAAGGAATTCGAAGGGGCTTTGAAAGGCATACACATACAGGGTAAGAATAAATACGCAAAGAAACTGGGGCAGAAGGGAAATAGAAAAGGGAAATCAAACAGTACATTTGGTACAAAGATTGCATTCCTTTAAGGTCTTGTCCAATAACTAGAAGTGGGCTATACGTTGGTTCTGAGCTTTAAAATTGCCAAGACTAAGAAGCAAGCACGGCAGTTAATCAGAATTAGTGTTTGTAAGTCAAACACACACACACACACACACACACACACACGCATGCCGCTGTGGCGCTTTCTGACTTTCCCTACTGACATCTGATGAAGCTTCCTCTTGTGGATCGTTGTAAGCGAGGACTGTCACCCAGTCCACCCACACCCTGCTGCATCCTTTCCACACTCAACTTTCTGCTCTGAAGGCAGTCTGCTGGGAATACCTGTAACTCTGCCTGGGTGCTTTATTCTTGTTGGGAGCAAGCTGGAAGTGCTGGAGAAGTAAAGCTCCTAAAGCAGCCCTCAACTAATGATGAAAAGGAGTTGGTGGGCAAATATGTCAGCTTCCTTGTTCCTCTGTTGGGTAATTCTGTTGGGTAGTTATGTTCTATACTGACTCCAGGAGGTCCCCAGCAGGATGGAGCCCCAGGTGCTCACAGCATCACTGGCTTGATCACACACCTATATACTGGGTGCCTCCCCTCCCCGTTTCACTTCCTCTCTCCTCTAGTGGGGTTTCCTGAGACCAAATAAACCGCTTGCATTTGAATCTTTGGCTCAGGGTCTGTGTCTAGGGGGATGAAATCAAAACAGGGATGCTGTGGGATCTAGTGAAATGCAGTAAACACAATGATGATTGTCCTGTGCTGGCTCTTATAAGAACCTCCAGTACAGCCAAGGCAGTTCCATTAACTCACTGCTCTGGGAGAGGGATCCACTTGATAGAACTAATGCTGAGCATTGCTGTGTGAAGTCGAGCCCATAACTTTGCCTGCAGAGTCCTAATCTCTAACAAGGGAGGGTTGGTCTGTTGATCCCCTCTGGTTCTAAGATTCCTCAACATAAAATATGCCACACCTACATGGGTTCAAGCTTTTAGAGAGAGAGAAAAAAAAAATCACAGTTCTCTCTGCCAAAATGTTTCTCAGAGAACTCAGTCTGTTTTGTGCAAGCCTTCAGGCTAGAAGATAGAGAGGTGCCTCTGGAGGGGAGAAGAGCCATTGTCTGAAGCAGCTATCAGGGTTTTCCTTGTGATGACCAAGGAAATGCGAGGGGTCTGGGTGGGGAGGGAGCATGGATGCAAGGACATCTAAGAGGCAAGGGACAATTTATAATCCAAGAGAGGAAATGACAAGGCGTTCTGGAGGCACAGTGAGTCAATTATAATTAAACTGACTATAATTATATTAAATTGACTATAATTAAATTAAATATAATAAAATAAAATCTGGCTTCAGAGTAGGAAAGGAGAGGACTATGGGGTAAAATGGTCCCAGAGATTAGAGTCTACACTACAGAAACTCAGGGTAGGATGGTATCACCTGGTGTGGTTGAGGAACAAGAGAAACCCCAGCCACACCTTTTAACAGGTTACATTCTGCATGTTACTTCTCTCTCTAGTCCAGTTTTCTCATTTAAGAGTGGAATAATAATTGATATCGCAGAGGGTTCTGCTGGGGATTAAATGAGACTAACACCTGAGCACAAAGTAGATGTTTAGCAAATAGTGGTATTGGAATCTGATGGCTGATCCTGAATTAAAGAAATGCACGGACACCTGACTACAAACTTCTCAACACTCAAACAGTGAGTAGTTTTACTTATAGCTATTTCAAAACTAGCTTGCATTTTTATTTGATTAAATCCCTATAAAGAGAACGCACACACAACATTCAAACCATACACTGCTACAGAACAATGATGCCTGAAGGGTACTTGAATTCACTATTGAATTTCAGAAAAAAACAACAACAATAAATTAAATGAAACCATTGAACCATTAGCTCCTTTTCTTTAAGTATTATCTGTGACCTTATCAAGGTATTCCCCTTGACTGACCTCAGCTTTCCCATAACTAAAACCAAGGGGCACTGGGACAGATAACACTTGAAGAGCCCTTTCAGATCTTTGGTCTGTTTCAATTTTAGACCTCCTGGGAAAACAGAGAACTGAGTCCTTTACATGGCCATAAAGAGTTACTTCCATCTGCCATCATCGCACTTGTGTTCTGAGTACTTCAGAAGCCGGCTGAGAGATCTAAAACTTAGTGATTTCTTTGCTTTTCTCCCTTTGTCAACACATGAGTGTGATGTTTTCCCTCTTGTTAGCATTTGCTGTAATTTATGTCTTGTGGTCTCAGAGGTTTATTCAGGAAAATTAGTCTGTTATTCCTTCCTCAAATTCAATGTTTGCTTGCAACCAAACTTACAGGAGAGTACCTGGAGCAGGCACCATTTCTGCTAATAAATCCTTTGAGACTGAGCTCAAGTTCTGCTACCCCGTGAAACTCCAGCTTGTTAATGTCTCTTACTTCTCCAAGTCATTTCAACTAACTGGCTCTCTGAACTCCATGTAATTAGTACCTTATTATATACTTTGCTAGGTTCTAATTGTCTGCATCATATAATTGAACAGTGGTTTACACTGGGGGTGGGAAGGAGAGACTATGTTCTATTGGTACATGCAAGTACCCTAGTCTAGCATAGGCTCTAGAATCAGACAGAAGGGGTCCAAATTCTGCTTCAGCTCTTAGGATTGCATGATCTAGGTCATATAATGTGGGCACGTCTGTGATGCACATATAATAGGCAGCTGTGACTTTTACCTGTCAAGAATCCTTTTTTTTTCTGGAAATATCATCCTAATATCATTCTAATCCAAGCAGGCCGAACCCATCACCTAGTTCCAGGACTGGGCTTGGATCCACGATTTGGGCTGGTCAGTCAGCATATTTATCCCCTTGGCTACTGTGATTGGTTTAGGGATGAGCATGTGACCTAGGTCAGCTCAATGAGAGTTAGCTCTAGAAATTTGCTGGAATTGCAGCCACAATCCATTTACTCCAAATCCTGAAATCCAAAAGGCTTAAAAACCTAATTTTTTTGATAAGTCTGATATTCAAACTCATTTGGTAGCAAAACATGACTTTACTTATATGACACTATTAGTCTTTTTTGTTAATTTTATTTTTTAACTAATTTAGGTCTTTTTTTTTTACATATTTCACCCCTTTCACCCCATCTATCTCCCCCCTCTCCCCTTCCCTCCTCTGGTAAGTAATGGTCTTTAATTAATCCTACTTAGTATGACTGTTCAAACTTTCTGCTCTAGATATATTCATGTATTTGACTAGAACCCTGCTGTCGGTGTTATACAATATATGTCCCATATTACCCTTCTAATATGCCTCCCCCACCAAAAAAAATCTCCAAATTCTGAAATACATCTGGGCACAAAAGTTTTCAATAATGGAATGCGAACCTGCATAGACTTCCTGCTTTTGCACATACTGTTCCCTCTGCCCGGGAAGTTCAGCATTCCTTCTCTCAGCTTCCCAAACTGACAAACTCCTACTAATCCCAAATACCCCAACCTAAAATTCCTCCGCTCTGTGAAGTATTCTCTGACTTTCCTCAGCATAATTAGCCATGTCCTCATCTGGGGTCTCATCCGTACATATGATAGCAGCTTTTACACTGTATTATGGCCTCTTTGCACATCTGTCCTCCTCAGTGGGCTCCTAGGAGCGAGGACCCATCTTTGCATCTTCAGTTTCTGGTATAATGCCCGACAAAAGCAGCATGGTACCCTATTGCAACTTCCCAAAGAGGAGAAAATGAGCATAAACATAATGAACTCTTCGAAGTACATAAATCCAGTTCTGTAAATTGTGAAACAGAAGTCTCTGTTGTAATCTATTCTGTTATACTGCAGAAACGGTATTTTCCATCAGTGTAAAAAAAGTAAAATGAAAAAATAAAAACGTGGTTGCTATAGAATTGGCCAATTGGTACATCAATCAAGACAACTGATGGAGAGGCCCACCTTCCATCACTAAGACATGCAAGTCAAACTACACCTCTGGTAAAGCGTGGATACACATTTGCCACACGGGCTGAAGAGTTTACCCACCAGTCAAATGTATTTGTGAAAGACGGAAGCAGTAACAGGGAGAAAGGGAGCCCTGGTTGGACAGCAACCTTTTCCGAGGCTGGACAAAGCCATTTCTATTGAGGTTATTGACAGGCATACGATAAAACATTGAAATCAGAGGCCATGTGAACCCTGATTCTATTATGAACCCCATAAAAATACGCAGACTTTTTTTTTTTAAATGTACTGTTTTTCTACTTCACTGTGCTTTCTTTCTTAGAAATAAGAGCCAAAATGATTATGCATTATTTGGCTTAATCATGATGATGTGTATCCGGCTTTAAGTCTTGGCATAGAATTTTGTTAATCATCAAAATGCTTCATGATTAGAGGGCCCCTTTCATCTGACAATCCCATAGTGCTTAGACTCATAGTTCTTAGATGTTTTCAGGGGCATTTGGGATTTCGATTCCCTTTGAATGGGTTTTCCAGAGCACTTAGAAGATACAGTTCCAACGGAGCTGCCTCCAGGGCACTAACTGGGTCTTAACTACCTGAGCCTCAGAGTGAAGATCCCTGAAGTGGTTTTACTAGTGGGTCCGGCAGCTCTCATTTCTGAAGTGTCTCATCAGTTACCACAAAGCTTTTCTGCTCCAGTCTGACGTGAAGGCTCAATAATTGTGTGCCGCATGCAGGCATTTGGTGTCCAGTGCTGTGTACCACAGGATGGTGAGGGATAGAGGGATGGGTTCCCAGCCTCAGGCTGCTAGTAGGCTCATCAGGAGACCACGTATTCATGGGCAAAATGAAGAGAGCCAAAGAGATCAAACCAGATCCAAGGCTTGATGTTATGGAATGTACCAAAGCGGAAGGCACTCTAAGGCCAGTGTGCTAGGGTGTCCTGGAAGAGGTAAGACTTGGAACTGGCAGGGAGGGCGGTGTGATGAAATGGATGCAGTACCACATCCAGGCCCATTTCTTGCTATACTTCCAGGAGCAAGAAAGCTGGAATATCAGGCTAGGATCTGCGTCTGATTGGCTCACTGATATGTGGCAAGCACTTAGAACAGTGCCAGGCATACAGGAAGCTCTCTACAAGCAATGTGTTGAGAAATAGTGGGGGTCTGGGTTCCACCCTTTCCTCTACCACCCCACCACCTTCCAACAGACTCAGATGATTGACGTAGAAATGTAACCATGACTATAAGGTCGTCATATTGGGAAACAAACTGTACATAGCTGAGCTCTCTTACAAATAGCTCTGAACATATTTAAAGTATCTGGATTAACGGTTGCTGCCATAAAAATTTAAAGCTACAACCACTCTCTTTTGAGTTACCTCCAAACTTTCATTCTCCCAAAGGTCTCTGATGCTACAACTAGGTCTATCATGATTATGTGGCTTCGAGACCATTCATGCTCCAGCTCTGGACTGAGCAAGTGCGTTGTCTCGGGCAAGCCACATAACCTCTAAAAGATTCATTTTTCTCCTATGTAAAATTAGTGAGTTGGACTAGATTATCTCTAAGGTTCCTTCTCAAATAATGTTTCAAGAGAACAGAAATCAATATTTAACACAACGTCTTGACTTTAGGGAAGCTGGCGTGTGTTTTTTTTTTAATCCACAACTTCGCTGGGAAAACCACAGTGATGTCCTAGCTCCCTCCTTCAATTGAGAAGGCGTGGCCAACTTGCGCTATCATTAGGAATCTTATTTTTACTTTTTCCCCATTTTCAAATGCCACCCCACCTTCCCATTTAAAAGCATCCTAGATATTTTCTTCTTTCTCTCCTACTCCGACCCTTTGACTCCGTAAGATTTGGCTAAGGAATTTGGAGCCACATTTTGGATTCTTGACTGGAAACTTCCCCTCGCTAGCATCTCCTGTTTTACTTTTTGTTTTCATGGGTGCTCCCTGCAACTCCGAATTCATTCTCTCTCATTCCTCTAACCTTATATTCTACTTTAATTTGACAACATCTCCTTGTATCTTTATACAATTCCTCTGGCCTAACTGAAGAATCCTTCTCCATTAGGCTTGAGAGATCAAATATTTTTATGACAAAGACAGCTGCCATCCATTGAGCATCTGCTGTGCACCAAACACTTTATGGAAATTACCTCCTAAATCTTCACGTAAACTCTATGATGTTGACATAATCCTCCCCATTTTAAAGCTGAAAAAAAAAAATGATGCTTAGGGAAGTCACTGGGACTGCCCAAGTAAGAACGTGCAGAACCAGAGATTCAGGCTCAGGCCTGTGTGTCTCAGAGCCCGTGGGTCTTTCTCACTCTACTAAAGACATTGATACTATCCAAGGGTTTATAATATGCATTTGCAGTTTGGTGGTCACTCCAAGATTCAGAGAATCTGAAAGTTAGAACATATTTAAGAAATCATTTCGTTTTAGTGGCTTCTAGTAGACCCTAAGAAATATAAGAACATACCCACAGAAGAAAGGAATGATACAATTGTACAGAAGAATGCACATTTATTATATGCATCTATATTTATAATAAAATATAAAGTATATCTTCATAAGCTTCCATGGAACATTTACAAAACTGGTATATTTAGCCACAAAGAAAGCCTCCGTCTTCTTTTCTAAGGCTGAAATTGTATTGTGTCATCTTGCATTCATTATTTCCCACTGTGTACTTACGTTCTAGGTAAAAGAAAAAAAAATTATTTGCCATTGTCTAAGTACACCCTTACCTTTCCCAACTGAATACCTCTCTTTGTTCATACTGTTCCTGAGACCTGGAATGGCTTTCTTTCACTATCTGTCTATGGAACTCTTAAGCATTCTTTAATCCCATCTCGAATGTTCTTTTCTCCACACAGTTGTTCCTGATCCTCACAATAGGGTGTGATATGTTTATTAGAGTAATTTATATCTTAGGTTTAACTAACCTACTTGTTGGTATTCACCTTTAGAGAACAAATGAAGGGTCTCATCTCCTTTTGAATTCCGTAGCACTTAGCACAAACCTTATTCACAAAATAGCTCAATACACAGTTGTTGAATTTCATTGACAGTTGATTATTTTGCCTCGGTGCAAGGTAGGAATATGGACAAAATTTGTAGATAGGAGGATTTTGGAATATTATAATACAAACCACTTGGTCTCTTACATCAATTACTCATTCTGTTCCTTAAATATGCTTGGGTTGAAATTTTAGCATTCTTTCTGTCAGTTTATATTAACTTTCTAAGCTAAAGTAAATAAATTTATATAATGTGCTGAGTCAGCAAATGAGGTTTTCTAAGTAAAATTATTTTTAAAGGAGAAATGTCTAATTGAGTATGCATGCCAACAACACAGTACAAGAAAATAGGAAAGAGAAAAAAGACACCCACGATAGCATTTATTTTGAGACTAAGCATTTCCATTTATAAAATATGTAACTTTCTATTAAAGCTCCCAATAGTTTCTTGGCAAGTTATTTTCTCAAAAAGTGGCAAATAAAATTTTGTTTGAGCCTCTCATGATATGCCAACCAAAATCAATTTTCTCTAATGTAGCCGAACTGCTTTATAACATTAGCTGCACTAAAGAAAAGGAAAGTTAAAGAAATGTGCTATGGTCAGCCTTTGCATTTGTATAGATCTTTAAGGTCTGCAATGTTCCTTACATGCCATTGAGATTAATATTATCATCCCCATTTTATAGATGAGGAAACAGAGGTCTAGAAAATTATTTGCCCAAAAAATATAATCTGGGAGAAAAAAGAGAGGGAAGAAAAGAAGAAAGCATAAAAATGTGTCTTACAAACGGTCAAATGGCAGACGGAGCTAAGGTATTTGTTTTCGTCTTCTCTTCTGTGAAAATTAATAAACAGAATTGCCATTTAAAATGGAATCAGGAGGCTAGAAGAGAGAACTGTTATGCACGGGTCACGCTACGCACACTACTGACCCCAACAAGAAAAGAAGTACCTTACATCTCTGACGGGAGACTATGCAACATTACTACTTCAGCAGGAGGAAGAAAAGATTCCTCCTTCCCCAATGACAGCTTACCTAATGAGAGATTGCCACAACTCAGCCAACAGAAAGTCATTACACTTGGAACGTTCAGTTTCTGCCAATGGACTCTTCTTTTATGACGGCCCCCACACAAGCCCATAAAAGAGTGTTCTTCTCCTGTTTCTCTGGACTGGCATGAGGTTTGCCACTAGACTGCATATACCAAATTGCAGTTCTTTGTTGTTCCTGAATAAACCCATTTTGCTGGAGGAATATCTGGCTATCTATTTGTTTAAGGTCAACATTTTCCAAAATTCCATTCAAATGGCAGAAAAGACACACATATTGTAACAATAACTATAAAACAAGAATGGATACAATCAGCAGATAAAAATTTTTCAGGGATTTCTGGCTATTAGAAAGTTTACATTGGCAAGAAACCATAGCAGAAAAAAAACACCAGAATAGACTATTGCAGAGATGAAAAAATTCTAAACTCAGAAACAACAGGTACAATGGGCAAGAGGGGGCATTGAGGAAGCATAGTCACTAAACTCAAGGACAAGACTGCCTGAAGACCATGTAGGCAGTCATGTCCTGTCTGCCCAACTGGTCAGCAGAGCAGCTGGTGGATTTAAACATGTCTCTCTCTCTCAAACTGATAAGATGCAGCAGGTAATCACTAGTAAAGATATAGAAGACTTGAACGACTCAATCTACAACCGTAATTAGAAAGATATATAAAAAGTCCATGTATCTACTTAGCAAGAATGAACATTTTTCTCAAGTACATGTGCAATTAATAAAGACTGTTCATGTATTAGGCTGTGAGGCAAGTTTCGACAAATTTCAAAAGATATTATATTCTCTGACCACAATACAGTCAAGTTAGAACTGAACTTGGGCCATACTTTTGAAAGTATAATTAAATAATGCATGGGTCAGAGAAAATGTAATGACAATTTTTAAAAAGTCACGATGAATAATAATAAAAGTACTATATATCAATCTATATATCAAATACCATACGACAATCATTTCAATAGAAAGAGACAATGTATTAGATAATGTTCAACGCCTATTCATGTTTAAAAGTAAGTCCTTACCAGACTATGACTAGAAAAGATTTTATCAACCTGATAAGGTATACAAACACAGCACTTCATTTTTAATGGCAAAACATTAGAAATAACACTGTCCATATTCAACATTTTACTAAAGGTCTTAGCCTGTGTTATAAGAATAAAAGGAAACAAGGTGTAAGAATTGGAAAAGGAAAAAAACCCAAATGGTTATTATTCACAGATGACACGATTATGTTCTTAGAAATCACAAAATTTCCTACAGACAATTGATTTAAATTAATAAGAGAGTTTAGCAAGTTGCTTGAATATAAGATCACTTGCATTTCTAAGCATTAGCAACAAATTAATTTAAAAATATATACATAATTTAAAATAATAAAAATATATAACAAGATAGTTAGAAATAACTCTAAATTAAAGAGGTATAAGATCTTTATGTAGAAAATTGAAAAACTTCAAAGAAGACCTAATGTAAAGCTTATGCTATGTTAATGCACAGAATGGCTTAATATTGGATTGATGTTAGTACTCTCATATCTATAAATTCAATACCATTCTGATAAAAATTTCTAAAGGATTTTCCAGGCAAAATTGATGCATTAACTCCACATTTCAGAAAGAAGAGCGAATGTCTAAGAAAAGTGAAGACACTCCCAAAGAATAAGAATAAGATTTAATGGCTTCAACAGATAGTCCTTCAATAGTTCATTATTAATATAGAAAAAAAAAATGAACTTAGATCCCTTATTTACACTAACAGGAAATCAACTCTAAGTGTATTAAAGATATAAATGTGAAATGCAAGCCTTCAATAATTTTAGAAAAGAAACTAGGAGAGTATCTCTATAACCTTGGGATAAATAATTTCTTTCTTTCTTTTTTTTCTTTCAGAGTCAAACGGAAAGTTTGTTAGAAAGCGGGTAACTCTCCACAGACAGAGTGTGGTCTCCTCTTGTTGAAGAAATGTTGCAGAAAAATCAGACCGTTGAGAGACCAAACACCACTCAGAGAGTTGGAGAACTCAGGTTCATTATGCTGGTGGTCCCAGAAGAGCTAACGCTCTGAAGATCTGGGCCCAGAGCTCAGGCGCAACCTTGCTCTTATAAGGTTTATCTGCAGTTACAGTTAGCCAGTTGGCATGTGCTGATTGGTGAATTTGTCCTCAGGCAGTTACAGACTGCAGGAGGTGCTATGGGTTACAGGCAGTCACAGGGTACAAGATGTTCAGACAGGAACTTAGGCAGTACATCTGCTATTTAGACAGAACAAGCAAAAGGGAGGATGAGTCTTTAGTTAATTTCGAGATCACTCTACCCTTCGGCCTATGCAGCAAGCATATCTACAGAAGAAGAACAAAGAGCTGATTATAAGGTTAGCCTTTTGAGTGGAAAATTCCTCTTCACTCTCAGAGGCAGAGAGTGAGAGGGACTAATAATTTCTTAAACAAGACATAGAAAGTGTCAACATAAAGAAATAAAACTGATAAATTGCAATACACTAAGATCGAGGACTTCTATTTACTAAAAGACACTATCAATTTTTAAATACAAGCCACAGACTGGAGAAAATATGACATAGAATAACAAGCAAAAATTCATATTCAAAATTTGAATAAATAACTCTCCTAAATCATTAGTGAGAAAGCGAAGATTCAAATTTAAAATCAGGAAATAAGGAGATTGGATTAAACTTGGAAGCATGAGAGACATTCCCAGATCTCCCTCCTTGAAACAACAATAAGCTGAACACTTAAAACTCAACAAAAAACCACCAAACTGAACACCAGCATGTTTGAGCGTGGGATCTGTGCATAAGAGCTACCACAGATCAGAACCCCGGGTGTCTGCAGTGGACTGGGAGAAACAAAGAAGCTGCCTCTCGCAGCCAGAGCTCCCTGTAGGAGGACGGGTAAAGGAGAAGGAGCAGCAAGTTCCCTGAACAGCCCTGCCAGAAAGTGCTGTGAATTCCATGCAGCCGGCAGCAGTACCTAATCATCAGGGCAGAAAGCAGAAAAATAGGGGCGGCAGAAAATCAGGGACAGCAGAGGAACAACAGTTGATTTTTACCAGCTGCTGTTGCCAAAACTGAGGCTGAGCCGCAGCCTCCAAACCCCTAATTCAGAGGGCCCCTCCCCACGTACCCTCCGAGATGGAACACTGCGAAACCCCAGGGGAATCTGAGCAAATGCTACTGAAACTGTCACTAACACTGACAGGAACTGAGACTGAGGGTCGAGAGCATGATTAAACAACTATAAAGGAAAAAGAAGACATTATTAACACTTTATATAAAGCAGAGATCCAAGAGGCTTAGATGCCATCTACTGGAAACCAAAAGAAAAACACCTTATTTGCAACAGGCTAGGGACCTTTATATAATAAATCTTCTTTCTGAAACAAACAAACAAACAAACAAACAAACAAACAAACCCCAAACAGAACACACTTCCATTAATGCCCAGGCAGAGAAATAGTCCATTAAACACCATGAACAACCAAGGTGCCAAAGCATCTTAGAAAGAAAGAGAAAAATCTCCAGAAAATAAGCTTACAGACGTAGAAATATATGACTTAAATGACAGAGAATTCAGGATGGTACTTCTGAAAAATTTCAGTGAGATCCGAAATGAATCAAATCAACAATTTCAAGAACTGAAAAAACAACTAGATGAGCAGAATGAGTTCTTTAGCAAGGAGACTGAAACCCTCAAAAAGAACCGAATAGACATTCTGGAGATAAAGAACACACTGCAAGAGTTGAAAAATGAAATAACAAGCTTGGGAAACAGAGCCAACCAAATGGAGGAAAGGATCAGTGATATCGAAGACAGAAATCTAGAAATAAATCAGAAAGAAGAAGAGAGAAACCGAAGAATGAAAAATAATGAAAGAGAAATACAAGAACTAGCTGACACCATCAGGAGAGGAAACATAAGAATAATTAGAATTCTTGAAGGGGAGGAAAAGGAGCAGGGATTAGAAAGCATTTTCAAACAAATAGTTGATGAGAATTTCCCAAATCTAAGGAATGAGCTGGAGCTTGGAATTCAAGAAGTCAATAGAACACTCAATTATCTCAACCTGAAAAGGCCTTCACCAAAACACATTGTATTAAAATTATCAAAAATCAATGACAAAGAGAGAATTCTCAGGGCAGCCGAGGAAAAGAAGACAGTAACCTATAAAGGAAAACCCATTAAACTATCATTGGACTTCTCAGCACAAACCCTACAAGCCAGAAAGGAGTGGAATCAAATATTCAAACTATTAAATGAAAGGAACTACCAGCCAAGAATAATGTATCCAGCTAAGCTCTCCTTTAGATATGAAGGAGAAATAAAGACCTTCCCAGACATACAAAAACTGAGGGAATTCTCCACTCAAGGCCTGTACTACAGGAAATATTAAAAGAGGTCGGCTCACCTAAAAAAAATGACCAAAAAAATGTATGATTAGGAGTAAGGTGACTAGTAGGCTGATAAAAGCCTACTAGTTGCACTTGTAGAAGAGTGCAACTCTTACTATGAACAGGGCATTAAAAGCTTAAAATAAGAAGAGATTTGCTATAGCAAGACAGTAATGAACGTTCAGCATACATAGGGACAAAATGAGACAACAATGACTGAAAAGGGGAGGCTTCGAAGATCCAGTTCGCAAAAGGGAATGGAGATAAGGTTCATGCAGAAGAAAAGGGACGACTGTATATAAAGACAACTATCCTTTTCATATTTGTAATGGTAACTACAGGCCAAAGATTTAGAACAGAAGTATATAACATAAAACAAGAAGGACCAGAAGGAAAACCCACAAAGCCAACCAAAATAAAGAAAACAGAAACACAAGGACAAGTAAGCAATGGAAACACTGAGCTACTAGAAAGCAAAGGACAAAATGGTTATAAGAAGATCTCATATTTCAATAATCACCCTAAATGTAAATGGACTGAACTCACCAATAAAAAGGCACAGAGTTGCAGATTTGATCAAAAAACAAAACCCAGCCATATGCTGCCTCCAGGAGACACATCTCAGTTCCAAAAACAAATATAGACTCGAATTGAAAGGGTGGAAAATGAAGTTTTAAGCAAATGGCATTCAAAGAAAAGTGGGAGTAGTTGTACTAATATTGGATGAAATAGACTTCAAAATAAAAAATGTAAAAAAGATACTGATATCTTCTGTTCTAAATCTTTGGCCTGTAGTTACCATTCCCTTTACCTTCATAATGGTAAAGGGAATCATGCTCCAAGAAGACATAATACTTATTAATATCTATGCTCCTAATCAGGGAGCCCTGAAATATGTCAAGCAACTACTAACAGAACTAAAGAGAGAAACAGACCAAAATGCTATCATAGTAGGGGACCAAATACCCCACTGTCAGATATGGACAGACCAAACAGAAAATCAATAAGGAATTAATATCCTTAAATGATACATTAGACTAACTGTACATAATTGACATTTACAGAGTTTTCCATCCCAAAACAGCTGCTTATACATTCTTCTCTAGTGCACATGAAACATTCTCAAGGATTGATCACATACTGGGACACAGAGATAGCCTCAACAAATATAAGAGGGTTGAAATCATACCAGCCATATTCTCTGATCGTAATGCTTTGAAACTGGAGATCACCTGTAAAAAGAAAGTGGAAAGAACCACGAATAGATGGAGATTAAACAACATACTATTGAAGAATAACTGAGTCAGAGAAGAAATACAGAGGGAGATCAAAAGATACATAGAAACAAATGATAATGATAGTACAACATGTCAAAACTTTTTGGACATGGCAAAAGTGGTCATAAGAGGAAAGTTCATATCATTACAGGCCTATCTCAAAAAACAAGAATGAGCCCAAATAAGCAACCTAATGCTTCATCTTAAAAAACTAGAAATGGAAGAACAAATGAAGCCTAAAGTCAGCAGAAGGAAAAAAATCATCAAAATCAGGGCAAAAATAAATGAAACTGAAAACAGACAAACAAAAAAAAAATAGAAAAAATAAATGCAACAAAGAGCTGGTTCTTTGAGAAGGTTAATAAAAGTGACAAACCCCTGGCTAGACTCACTAAAGAAAAAAGAGAAAGGACGGAAATAAACAAAATCAGGGATGAAAGAGGAGAAATTATGACTAATGTCGCAGAAATACAAAAGATCATGCAAGAATACTATGAAAAAGTATATAACACCAAATTTAATAACCTGGAAGAAATGGACCAGTGCTTAGAAAAATACAACCTCTTAGACTGCATCAAAAAAAAAAAAAAACAACAAAAAATTGAAAACTCTAAATAGACCGACCAGCA
Organism: Pteropus medius; assembly: GCF_902729225.1. Taxonomy (NCBI): domain Eukaryota; kingdom Metazoa; phylum Chordata; class Mammalia; order Chiroptera; family Pteropodidae; genus Pteropus; species Pteropus medius. The sequence continues at coordinate 5,537,960 of NW_024354911.1, forward strand.
GTATGGAAATTGAAACAATCATCCAAAACCTACCAAAAAGGAAAAGTCCAGGACCAGATGGCTTCACCAGTGAATTCTACCAAACATTCAAAGAAAATTTAGTACCTATTCTCCTCAAATTCTTCTAAGAAATCGAAGAGGAAGCAATACTTCCCAACTCATTTAATGAGGCCAATATCACTCTGATACTAAAACCTGGTAAAGATAACACAAAAAAAGATACCTACAGACCAATATTTCTCTTGAACACATGCAAAAATCCTAAATAAGATACTAGTGAACCGAATACAGCAACATATTGAAAAGATTATATACCACGATCATCCCAGGGGCACAGGGATGGTTCGACATATGTAAATCAATTAATGTGATGCACCACATAAACGAATTAAAAAATAAGATCATATGATCATATTGATAGATGCAGAAAATGCCTTTGACAAGATACGGCACCCATTTATGATCAAAACACTTAACAAAATTGGTATAGAAGGAAAGTACTTTAACATAATAAAGGCCATATATGACAACCCCTCAGCCAACATTATACTTAATGGTGAAAAGCTAAAAACCTTCCCTCTAAGATCAGGAATAAGGCAAGTCTGTCTACCATCGCCACTGTTATTCAATATAACATTGGAGGTCCTAGCGAGTGCAATCAGGCAAGAGAAAGATATAAAAGGCATCCAAATAGGAAACGAAGAAGTCGAACTGTCACTATTTGTGGATGACATGATTCTCTATATAGAAAACTCTAAAGACTCCACAAGAACACTACTAGAAACAATAAGCAAATACAGTAAAGTCTCTGGATACAAAATATACTCTAATAACGAAATGTCAGAAAAAGAAATGGAAAAAATAATTCCTTTTGCAATTGCAACAACAACAAAATATCTAGGAATAAATCTAACGAAACAGGTGAAGGGCCTATATAATGAAAACTATAAGGCCCTATTAAAAGAAATCAAAGAAGATACAAAGAAATGGAAAGAGATTCTGTGTTCTTGGATTGGAAGAATCAACATAGTTAAAATGACCACATTACCTAAAGAATTATACAGATTTAATGCAATCCCCATCAAAATCTCATCGGCATTTTTGAAAGAAATAGAATAAAAAATCATCAGATCTGTATGGAAGCACAAAAGACCCCGAATTTCCAAAGCCATCCTGAGAAACAAAGAATGAGGCTGGAGGCATCACTCTGCTTGACTTCAAATTATACTACAAAGCGACAATAATCATAACGGCATGGTATTGGCAGCAAAACAGACACACGAACCAGTGGAACAGAATCAAGAGTCCAGAAGTAAACCATATTTGTATTGGCAAATAATTTTTGACAAAAATGCCAAAAATATATAGTGGAGAAAGGAAAGCCTCTACAATTAAGTGGTGGTGGCGAAACTGGAAAGCCACTTGCAAAAGAATGAAACTAGACTGTTATCTATCACCACACACCAAAATTAACTCAAAATGGATTAAGAACATGAATATAAGACCTGAAACAATAAAATGCATAGAAAAAAATCATAGGAACTAAACTCAAGGACCTTGAGCTTAAAGAGGATTTTATGAATTTGACCTCAAAGGCAAGGGAAGTAAGAGCAAAATAAATAAATGGGACTACATCAAACTAAAAAGCTTCTGCTCAGCAAAAGAAACCGTCAACAAGGTAAAGAGACAACCATCTGAATGGAAAATGTATTTGCAAGCAATACCTCCAATAGGGGCCTAATATCCAAAATATACGAAGAACTCATACGACTCAATAACGACAAAAAAACAAACGATCCAATCAAAAAATAGGCAGAGGACCTGAACAGATACTTCTACCTAGAGGATATACAAATGGCCTACAGACATAGGAAAGGATGCTCAACATTGCTAGCTATTAGGGAAATGCAAACCAAAATGACAATGAGATACCATCTCACACCTGTTAGAATGGCTATAATCAACGGGACAATAACAAATGTTGGAGAGGATGTGGAGAAATAGGAACTCTCATACACTGCTGGTGGGACGGCAAATTGATACGGCCACTATGGAAAGTGGTATGGAGGTTCCTCAAAAAACTAAGAATTGACCTACCATATGATCCAGCAATCCGTCCACTGGGCATTTACCCCAAAGACTTGAAAATTCATATTCGAAAAGATATTTGCACACTGATGTTCATAGCAGCATTATCCACAGTGGCCAGGACATGGAAGCAACTGAAGTGTCCTACGATAGATGATTGGCTAAAGAAGCTGTGGTACATATATACAATGGAATATTACTCAGCCATAAGAAGAGATGAAATACTGCCATTTGCAACAACATGGATGGATCTTGAAATAATCATACTAAGTGAAATAAGCCAGACAAAAAAAGGTTGAAAATCGCATGATATTAGGTATGTGGGATATAAACCTAAAAGCAACAAATGAACAGGACAAACAAACAGAGATTCATGGACATGGACAATGGACTAGTGGTTATCGGAAGGGAGGAGGGAGGGGGAAAATAAAAAAATAAAATGTTAAAAAAATTATGTATATATAGTATGATAAATAATTAAACTGGCATTTAAAAAATAAATAAAATCAAGAAATAGACATGAATAGACATTTCACAGAAGAAAACATGTATAGCTTGTATGCATATGAAAATTATAGTGTAGCAATAGTTTGTGATCAGGGAAATGTCAATTGACTTACACTAATAACATTTTATACCTATTAAAGCAGCAAAAATTAATTTGTCTGACGATGCTAAATATTGACAAGGAGATAGGTTATTGAGAACTCTTACGCACTGCTAGTAGAAGTGAAAACTGATACAACCACTTAAGAAATCAATCTGACATTATCTTGTAGAGTTAAACAAACCCATACTCTATGATCCAGTAACTCAACTGCTAAGTATACACGCTAAAGGAATCCTTGTACACATATATGAAGAGCCATATTCCAAAATGTTCATAGTAGCATTGTTTATAATAGAAAAAAAAGCCAAAGAAACTTGGAAAGTACCCAACTATCTATCAACAGGAAAAAGATGATATGTTCACATAGAAGAATACTATGTAGCAGTGAAAATGAGTGAACTACAGTTACGGGCATTATCATGTAGAACACAAATTCAAGCTGAATAAAAAAATCTGTACCATGTTTATATAACTCAAAAACAAACAAAACATATTCTTTAGAGGTACATACATATGTGAAAAATTATTAACATTAAAAGCCAGGACATGACAACCACAAAATTCAGGATGATGGTTCTCTCTGGGTTTAAGAAGAGAGGAGGATATACCTGAAGGATAGCATGCAATTTTGGGAATGCTTTATTTCTTTGGTTGAGTGGTGGGTTCATAAGTGTTTGCTTTATTATTCTGCTTCATAACTTGTGCAGGTATTACATATATTCTCTTATACATATTAAATATTTCACAGTTTTTAGAAATGAAAGAAAAGGTACTCAAAGACCACTCCTCTACAGAAGAGCTGGTTTTATGACCAAGTTATAAAAAAACCTTTAAGAAAAGGCTAATCCCACTTTTATTTAAACTGTTTCAAAGCACACTAAAAGATGAGAAACTACTGAATTTATTTTACAAAGCTCTCCAAACCCTAATCGAGCACAATGAAACAGAGCCATGAGCCAACGGTACTGGATAAAAAAGAAGACGAAATTCAAAAATAAAATATTCACAAATCAAATCCAATAGCAAATTTAACAAGTAAATCACCATAATTAAGATAGTTCCAAGAATGCAAAGACAGTCCAACATTAAGAAATCTATTAATATAATTCACTGTATATGTGGATAGAAGGAGAAAACCATATGAGCATTTCGATGAAGTCAAAGAATGATAAAATTCAGCAACCACTCCTGATAAAAATTTATAAGGGAACTTATAACTGGATAAATTTATCTACCTGAAACATCTGGCAGGCATTACACTTAGTGATGAAATATCAGAAGCTTTCCCATCTAAGTCTGGAAGAAGACAAGTGTGTTCCCTTTCGCTGCTATAATTCAACACTGTAGGCTATGCAATTGCAATAAGACAAGAGGAGGAAACAAGGGGCACCAGCTATCAGAAAAAAAGAAGCGAAAGCGTGTCAAGCCATGTGACTTTTGACGTTTTTAATTTTTTTAAATTTTGAGAGCTGCAAGTCATAGGCATTATTTGCGAGTCGCAGGCATATACACGCATGCACTCGGAGACACACACATGCACATATGCGCACACCCTTATGCTAATCAATGTAAGAATGGTTCTAGAAGGACAAATATGAAATCATTAACAGTGGTTTCATCTGGGGAGGGAAGAAGGATTGGGGAGAGAGTGAGGGGAAAGAGGAAGCTTTAACTTTTTATCCCTTTCATTTCTTTATTGTTTGGATCTGTTTTTACAACTACAGCTTTCGTAATTAAAAAATAAAACAATTAAAATGTCAAAAGTCATGGCTAAATGTGGTAGACCCAAGGCTCAAACTCTGGTCTTGCTTTATTGAGTTAGTTCCACGTAGTTGTTTTTTTTATTTTAGACATCAGAGAGCAAAAGAAAAGTCGAGCCACTGAGACCTGTGCACAAAGAATCAGTCATTAAAGGCATTACACCGATCCTGTACTCCTATTTGCTATAAATAATGACTGCTAGCTTTTCACAAAGGCTGTCACTGCTTACAAAGCAACTCTATATTCATTATTGAATTTGATTTAATCCTTTAAAATTATTTCAAAAATCTATAACCAAGATTAAGTTCCCACAGTGGTAACCTAAATGACATGTCATAAAAACGTAATCTTAAGACTGTAGATATGGAATTTTTTGAATTTTCAAAGGCACGGAAAAAACTCCCACCTTCAGGATGGAAAACCTCCTCCTGCCACATCTCTTCATAGAGCACGCTTCTGTAATCTGAACTAAGCATTGTTTCCAGAATATGCTGTGTTCTTTCTTATTTTGGGGGATCTATAGATCTTTTCCCTCTGCCTGGAATGTCCTCCATCTTTTTTCCACTCAGAACTCCTACCTACCCTTAGTGCAGAAAGGAGTTAAACATATTAGACCTGATTGCTCTCTTTTAAAAGGACCTGCTTACGAGGCTGGCTATTGGCTGGCCTCTGTGAACTTGGACTTTGGGAGGGTTCTCACCATGCCCAGAACTGGTGAGAATGGCTCACTGTGCCCATACTGTACAGACCACACAGTTCATGCTGAACACCTGCTTCCCTTCTGGGCATGTTAGGCAGAGGGTGCGTAGGTGGCCAGCGCCCAATGAAAACCCTAGGTGCCGAGTCCGACAAGCTTCCTTGGTTGGCAACATTTCACACATGTTGTCACACTCATTGCGAGGGAATTAACTGTGTCCTATGTCTCTCCCTGGAAGCTTGTGCCTGAATTCCCCCAGACTTCACCCCATGTACATTTTCCTCTGTCGTACCGTAATAACTCAGAGCTGTGAGTGCGAACTACATGCTGAGTTACTGAATCACAGAGAATCACTGAACCTAGGGGTGTCTTGAAGTCCCCAAACACACAACTCTTTAGGCCTCAGTTAAATATGACATCGTTTATGGAATCTTTCTTCACTTTCTTAGGCAGATTTCATTGCTTCTTTGCCTCTGCTTTTGCAATCAAAGAAAGTTTTTTTTTTAAAATTTTTATTGCATGGTCATTAACTGTTTGCACTCTGTGCCCCTTTTAAAGTATAAGCTCATCAAAGACAAAGGCCTTTTCACCTTCCTTTTCCCAGCACTGAAATGTCACTGGCAGCAGCAATTGTAGTAATAGCCAGTAAGTGCTGTTTCCTATGTTCCTGACACACCAAGCTAAGAGCTCTACACATATTACCACATTTAATTGTTTCAATCACCCCTTAAAGTAGCTACTATTATTATCCTCATTGTAAAAATGAAGAAAACAGAGAGATTATAAGTAGGTGTCAAATGAGTGAACGAGTCACCTAAAGAACATCATTTTAGCCCTCAAGGGATCACTTCACTGAGCTGCACGTCAGTACTCATGTACTCTTCACCTTAGCATGTGCTCTGAGCTATTGCTGAGGACATTGCCTATTATATCATGGACTTCATTTATTACAAAGTGATTGATTATTATATCACATATTTTTAATTGTTTACTAGATACGTAAACACGCTTATTGCACACAATTCAGAAGGTACCAAAGGTGTATAGCAAAACAAGTCTCTCACCTCCCCCAGCCACTCTATTTATCTCCCCATTTTCTGGTATGTCTTTCCAGAGAGAGGACAGACAAGTACATTAACTCATTTTACCCAAAGGGTGGCATTTTATACACATTGTTCTGTAACTTGCTTTACTTACCTAGCAACATATCCTGGTGGTCTTTTCATATCAGTACCTATAGAGCACTTTCTTCTTTTTGAACACCTGCGTGGTGTCCCTCATTGAGGGACATTTGGGTGGGTGCAATAGTCTAATTATGAAAAATGGTTCAGAAAGCATTTTGCACATTCAGAGTAGATCTACACAATAAAGTATTAGAAATGGAAAAGCAGGGTCAAGAGATGCTTATTATTTATTTGTTCTTAATTAAAAAATTGAGATATTCACATGCCATAAAACTTGCTCATTTAAGATAATACTCAATGGTCTTTAGTATAGTCACAAAATTGTGCAACCATTTCCACTAATTCCAAAGCCCTGTCATTACCACAAAAAGAAACCCATTAGCAGCCAAGATAGGTTTTGCCCAATTTTAATTCATCAAAATTAAAATAAACATCTTTTTGACTCACTTCTAGGAATTTATCTCACCACTATATATGGAACCTTGCCTCTCCCTCTGTCTCCCCACGTATAACAGTATCTCATTGGTCTTACTTGAGGAGGCAAGTTGGAGTTTAGGAAAGAAATCCCCACTCCCTCCCACCCCCTCCCATCCCAATTCTGCCGCATCCTACAAAGAGACTGGATCCTGTCATGCTTCCCATACTGACGAATGCATCACAAGTCCAGGATGACCTAGCTCTTTAAATTCTTTTAGGGGATGCATGCCATCTGTATAAGTGAACACGGCTGCTATCCTAATTCTGACAAGGGCAATGGCATTCTAGGGACCTCGCTGTTCTTAGTCTAATGTTTCTGCAACCCGAAATGAAGCAAAGAATAGTCCTCTGCGTTTGTGTTTGTCAAACCCATGCACCCACACCATACCAGATTGTCCTGTCTTTGCACGTCAGGCATTGGCGTCAACTGTGCCAGCAACAGGACTCCGAATGAGACTTGCTTTGAATTACACCCCCTCCTCCCACCACCTGCCAGCCCCTGCTTATCTGGAAGGCCCTCACGCCCTACAAAACTGACTGAGTTTGCTGCGTGGCTTCCAGCTGCACGATGAGAACACAGCCAGCGAAGCGCCACTAGGTGCAGGACACTTTCTTCTCCTTTCTGGCCTTTCCTCATGTGTTTTTATGAACATCCAAAGGGAAGATAATTAAAACCTGCAAGAAAATCGGCTGGCAGAGGAAAAGGAAATCTTGGTGACTTGGGGACGACGCCACATGTTTATGGGTGAGTTTTGTAAGTAACATGGCTATAAAATAGGGCCTCTTATAAATAAATGCCACATTCTTCAAAGCTCCATATAAACTACATTCTTCTTAAGAAGGGAGGGGGAACTACTCATACTCATGTTCCTCCCTCATCATTTCATTTCCAACAAGGGGAAAGGAATCTCACTAATTGTACAATTTCCGAGGAACACAGTGGTTATGGAACCAAAGCTTTGTAGTGGTGTGTGTGCGCACGCACACACGCACGCATACACACGCGCTTGCGTGCACGCGCACACACACACACACACACACACACACACACGGAGAAGGAAGGAAAACAAGGAAGAAAAAAGCGAAAGGCACATGCGAGTTTTTATTTAGCACAGCAGAGTAGAACAAAGGAGCAGAAAGCAGGCATCTCGTCATTTCTGATTGGGTTTTCTGGCTATTAGGTACACACGCTTTAACTCAAAATACAGAAGTTCTGCCTTCCTCTTCCAAGGGCTGAGTGCTGTCTGAACAGCATCAAGACTTGGATGAGCCTGTGTAATCCCCTTTCATTTTTCATCTGCTTTGCTGATTGTAAAGTGAAACAGAACCCCTCCTGCCTCTCTGCATTGTGACACGGCTGGAGGCGCACACATTCCAGAGTGGACTTCCCCAGGAGCCAGCTGTGCACAGGTACCCGAAGCCTGCCCTTAGCCCTGCTGTTAATAAGAGTAATTGGCACACCACTGAGGGGCTGGCTGCTGGGGCGCCGTGACTTGCTCTGTACGGGGGTCTCCCCAGACCATACGTGCATGCAGGGGTGATAGAAATATTTTCCATATGAGCTCTCCTCTCACATGCTTAAGGGCTCCAGACTGAGTTAGGCCTGCCCATTTGTCATTTACTCTGCACAGGAAAAAAGCAACGAGGAAGTTGCGAACTTCAGCTACAACTAGAGGGCAATGGTTTGCTTTCAGCTTCTAGCATCACTAAGCCATTCGGTTCCTCCACCTCCCATTCAAGACCTCGATCCCTCACAGGCCCAGAAAATATCTGCAGAGCAGAGGACTTGGGTAACTAATAGGCCAAAAGCCTAAAACAAGTGACCCATTTCGGAGTAACAAGCCTGCCGAAGCCACAGCCAGTCCTGCAGCCCGGGTTTGGGAGCGCTCCCCTTCCACTCCTTAGAAAAGGGAAAGTAATTACATCAGGCTTGCAGAGCCTGCTCCATCCTGACAGCGCTAACAAAAGCAAAGCTGTGAAGTGGCCTCGTGGCCTTTTTAGGAGGTCCACTTTTCACTTGGCTTTTCAAAGAGGAAGATGGATTCAGGAAAAAGTCTGTCCTTTCATTACTCAGGCATCTGTGACTTTTCATCAGCATAAGAAGTACAAGGAGTGGACGAGGAATATTTGTTGCAGGCGGGGGTGGCTACGTCTAAGTGCTTCCCTCTCCGGCCCATATGATCATCCCTTCTAATCTCTTTGCCTGTATAAAAAACTGGCACCTATAGGCATCTATGATGTTCAGAACTGTATCCAACAAACATAAGCGAAATCAATAAGAATAAAGCATCCTCATGGGTCTTAAACATGCCTCCTTCTATGGTAGATCTGGACACACTCCTAGCCCTGATATGTATCACTGTCCTTCTTCAGATCTGTGATAGCAAGCTAAGCACAGATTTTTCCAAGCACATCAAAGCAAAAAAAGGAGAAAAATGTGATACATAAGCAGTAAAGAAAAGCAATCCCTCTAGCATGCACATTCTCTCTGCGACACTGGAGAAAAATTCCCAAAAGGTAACAGTGCCTTTTGGAGTCTGACACACACATTTTCTTTATTCTGCAATGGCAGAAGGAGAAACGTGCACCTCCGGGCACGCCAACGCTCCAGGGTGGCAACTGTACAGACAGCCTCTGAATGAGATTTTAGAAATCACAGGGTTCATCAAGAAGAAAAGAATTCTGTCTATAAGAAATGGCCAGGCAAGCCTAAAACGGCAAAATAAAGCATTACTCTCTGCACACCATAAAAGCCCATTTCTTGATCCCTCTTGATAGATAGAAGAGGAAATATAATGCTGACAAAAATACAACTTCTGACAAGATATTTTATTTGGCTTACCTCTCCCCCAGGTCTTGCTAACACTGCTGTTTGAACGTGGAGCAATGTTAATATCAGGTAGCTGACAAACATTATTACCCAAAGTTAGAACTACCCTAGAGGAGCACTCCGTCTGCCAAGTGCTAACAGCTAGCAGATGCACTTGTGTCTCGGGATTCCAGCCTGGAGTTCCGCTAGGCACCGCGCTGTTCCCTCTGCTCTCCCTCACTGCACTACCCGGAGAGCTCCGAGCTCGGTCTCTGCTCTGGAGAAAACTGGTAAGCTGATCTCTTCATGTAATAACTTCTCCTGGCTGGGGGAGGGGACAGGAGCCAGCTGGGAGCTGGGGGGGCTGCCTTTAACAGAAAGCAGAAAGGGGAGGGACAGAAATGATCAATGTGGAGTTCTGCATCTGGTCTCATTCATGAAAAGGCTCCAAGGTAAGCACTCCACATGCAGGGGGACGACCCCTGCTTCACCAACTGAGGCAAGCGGGAGGCAGGCGGTGAGCTGTCGTAGAATGAGCTCCAGGCTGGGAGCTGGGACGCCTGGGTCTTCCTAGTCCAGGACCTGCTGCCGATAAGCTGTGTATGCCTGGATAAATTGCCAACCCTCTCAGGGCGTCAGTTGTTTTTTTTCACTGATATAATCAAGAGTTAGGTGGATGAACTGAGTTCCCTTTTAGTTCTGATTTGATGGCTACAGAAATCTAGGCAGTCAAAGATTGTGTTATCAAGGGCAGACTCGAAGAGGGAAGATATCACAAGGCTTCTGTGTGTTTATGCACTGAACATATAAACATGAATGGATGGGAACTGGGAAAGCCACTACGTCCCCCTCTTGCTGCCTCCCTGGGTCACTGTGCTTAATGACGAGCTCGAGGAATTATAGCAGACAATATAAAAATAGACAGTGAGATGGGAACAAGCGAAGTCCAGGTGTTAGATGGTATTGGCAGAATACAGTGAAAAGCAGGATGGTTTTAAAGAAAAACCTCTGAGTAGAGTCAGGGGAACGAGGTTGGGGCTTGGGGGCACAGGAAGCACCAGAGCAGATTGGGGAACAGGTGTCGCTAAGGCTTACAGTCCACTTGAGATATACCTTAAGCGGCCAGCTCTTACTGTGAGATAGCAGGGCTCATGGTTTAAAATACATTGAGAATCCACCAAATATTAGATTCTGTTTAGAATGGGCACAAGGAACCATTCTGAGGCTGTTGGTGACCACAGAGGATAAGGTGACTGCCTGGTGCAGTGAAACAGCTGGGAGCCCTGGAATCTGGTAGACCTCATTCAAACCCTAGTTCTGCTCCTAACTCCCTGCGAGTCTGTGGGTGGGTCTTCAATCCCAGAGATCCCCAGCCGTCCACCTGTGAGGCGTGGAAAGGCCATCTGAGGGCCATGATGGTTATCAATTAGGTCGCCTAGGCATAAAACTTGGCATAGTTCCTGACACACAGTAAGTGCTAAGACGTCGGCTCTTTGATCTGAATAAATATTGGCACCCGGTCCCCTAGAGTAAATTAATAAACCCTTGAAAAGCCTCAGGTTGTGGGCATTTTCCTACATTAATGAGGAAACTTTAAACCAAACTGCTGTTTGTAGCCATCTCAGAATGTTTATTATCACCAGTCACATGACAATTTAGTAGTGGGGAGTTCTTTGGGGGGTTGGGTGGAGGGATTTACAATCCCGTTCTCCAAGGCTGTGAGAGACGGAAGGAACAGTGAAGCCATCTCCAATTAGAGATGGGAAGGAAGCAATTTCTTCTCCCTCTTCCTCTTCTTCCTCATTCTTATTTATTATTATCATTAGTGTTGTTTGACTATCTGCTCTGCTCAGGCACTGAAGGGGCACTATCGTCTGTTCAGCAACCTCGCCACAAGTGCAGGATTGTCTTAGAAAGCCAGAGTTCTTGAAAGTCCAGAGCTCTTGTCTAGTCTAGGGATTGGGGAACTTTCTGTAAAGGGCCAGACGGTAATATTTTCAGTTTGCAGACCATACGGTTTCTGTGGCAACTGCTCAACTCTCCTGTTGTGGCATAAAAGCAAGCCCAGACAAATCGCCCGTGAGGGGCCAGGCTGTGTTCCAATAAAACTTTCTTTACAGAAACAGGCAGCGGGCCAGACCTGGCCACAGTTTGCCATCCCCTGGTCTATATACTTCCAGGTCACCCTTCAACACATCTCTGCTCCACTACGAGGAAGCATTAACCAGCATTTTTTACATTGTGATAAAATATATGAAACATAAAAATTTACCATTTTAAACATTTTTAAGTCTACAATTCAGTGGCATTAAGTATATTCACAATGTTGTATAACCACCACTGCTAATCAGTTCCAGAACTTTTTCATCATCCCAAATAGAAACTCTGTATTCATTAAATAATAACTTCCCATTCCTCCTCCCCTCAACTCCTGGTGACCTCTATTCTGTCTCTATGAAATTTGCCTATTCTAGGTTCCTCATACAAGTAGAATCATACAATATTTGTCCTTTTATGCTGTGCTTACGCAGATGAACGTTTCCAAGGTTCATCTATGTGGTAGCATGTATCAGAACTTCATTCCTTTTGGAGGATGAATAATATTCCACTGTATGGATATACCACATTTTATTTATCCATTCATCTCTTGATGGACATTTGGATTATTTCCACCTTCTGGCTATTGTGGATAATGTTGCTATGACCATGAATACACAAGTATCTGTTTGAATCCCTGCCTTCAATTTTTTGGGGGTATATACTGAGGAGTGAAATTGCTGGATCATATGGTAATTCTATGTTTAACTTTTTGAGGAACCACCAAATTGTTTTCCAAAGTGGCAGCACCATGTTACATTCCCACCAGCAATGCACGAAGGTTCCAATTTCTCCACATCCTTGCCAACACTTATTATTTTCCACTTTTTTGTTAAGAGCCATTTTAAGGAGTATGAAGTACATACCTTTCTTTATGAATCACTCTTAGCTTCCAGAACAACACACTCGTTTTCCTTTGCCTCTAATTAGCCAACGTTCTTTGAGCACTATGAACTCAACATTATCCTAAGAACTTTACGAATAGTGTCTCATACAATCCTCACAACTTATTAGATCAAATAGCTTGCTCATGTAACACACTGTGTAGGTGGCAAAGCCAGTATTCTGGCTGCAGCAGCCTGCCTCCAGGATTCAGTTCTTAATCTTGCACTGAAGCCACTTCTCTGGACACGCTCTGGTCTCCTTGCCACCTACCGGGCCTAGTCTCTAAATGCCTGTGTTCTTGGCCCTCTCTCTGCTCTAGCCATTCTCCTTGGGCCATCTCATCATTTCACTTGTCTTGACCACCTTTTAAATGCCAATGACTGTCCACAACAGTCTCTAGCCAGCCCTTCCTCCTGACCTGTGGGTCCATATAGCCAGTTGCCTGATATATACTTGGCTCTCTCAAATGTACTGCACCCTGAACAGGTCTAAAACTGAACTCATATTTCCCTAAAATCTGTTTTTTCCATCTTGGTGAACGACATCATTACCCATCTAATTCCTTGAGGTTGGAAGGGGGGTGTTATCTTGAGTCTTCCTACTCCCTCACTTTCTTATCCAAACCATCACCAGGTTTGACTGAGTTTCCTTCTGGAGATCTTTCCAATCTGTCTCTGGCCTCAGATTCCTGCTGCCCCCGCTCCCATCCAGGCTTCCACCATCTGTCCTGACGTTTTGGAGCAGAACCTGTTCTGGCTTTTCCCCCTTCCAGTCCTTCCCACCACATCCCCTGGGATTGTTCTAAAATGTGACTCTATCATGTCACACCCCTGATTCTTTTTTTTTTTTTAAAACTTTTTATTTTGAAACAATTTTATGTAACAGAGTAGTTGTAAAGGTAGTACAATGTGTCATAGTATACGTTCACCCACTTCCTCTTAAAGTTAACATCTTAAATAATCACGGTACATGTATGAAATCTAAGATGTTAGTACAAGATACTTGATTCATATTTCTCCAGTTTTTTCTTCAAGTGTCCTTTTTCTATTCTAGGACCCAATCAAGGAGACCACACTACATTTAATCAACATATCTCCTTAGTGTCTTCTGGTGTATGACATTTGGCTCAGCCTTTCTTTGTTTTTCATGACCTTGACACTTGAAGAGTACTGGTCAGGAATATCGTAGAGGTGAAGTGCCCTTCTCATCACATAGGTCAGGGTACACTACTTCAATGTGACGTTACCAGTGATATAAACATTTATCCCTTGGCTAAGGTGGTGTCTGCCATGTTTATCCACTGTAAAGTTATTATTTTTCCTTTTCCATACCCTACTCATTAGAAATGAGTAGAATTAAGCTCCACTTCCTGGAGGGAGAATATCAAAAAAATATTTAGACATATGTTAAAACCATCACAATAATTAATACGTATTTTGGGGGAGATACTTTGAGGCTATGCAAATATATTGTTTCTCAAAGTTTCACCCACTAACTCGAATATTCCTCGGTAGATCTTGCCTGCAGCAACTATTACTGCAGTGCTCTAAATGGTGATTTTCTGTTTCCCTCATGCCTTCTATATCCACTAATCAGAATTTATCAGTATGGAAGATTTGTCCCTCCTCCCTCATTTATTTATTAACTCAATCATTTAGTTATTCTCCCCAGCTTCTTAAAATCTTTTGATGACTCTTCATTAGGGATGAAGTCTAAACTTCTTAATATGACACTTGCAAGGCTGCCTGCAATCTGGTCTCTTCCTGCCCTTCCAACCTCCTCTCCTCTCTTCTATTTGCATTCTCCAGACATCTTGAGCCATAAGAAGTTACTCCCAAGTGCCATGTGTCCTCGTGCCCCATGCCTTCCTTCATGCCGGCCCCTTTCTCTACAGTGTTATTTCCCCATCCTCACTGGGTTAGCTCCTATTCCTCTTTGCCTCTGAAAACTCAGCTCAAATTGTTTATAAGCACCAAATATGGAAAATAACCGAAATGCTCATCGATAAAGACTAAATGAAGAATTTGTGATATCCGTGAGATACTCTGCAGTAAAAGAAATAAACAAATGAAAAAATAAAGAAAAGAAAAATTGAGCTTGCTTCCTAAGTATCCACGATCTATTGAGTAAAAAAAGTAGGAAGCATAACAATATGATTACTGTCCTATTGTTTGCACATATATATGTATAATTGCTTGCATACATGGTAACTATCTGTGGAAGAACATACTGCAGGCTGGCAACTATGGCTGCTTCGAGGGAGGGGGACTCAGCTCAGAGAAGAAATGGGAGGGAGACACTACTATATAGTCACTTAGTCACATGTGGCTATTGAGCACTTGAAATGTGGCTATTCCAAATTGCTATGAGTTATAATGTAATATACAATTTGTAACAATTCAAAGACTTGGTATAATAAAAAATGCAAAGTATCTCGATATTAAGTTTTTATGCTGATTAGATGTTGAAATGGTAATTTTATATATGTGGTTAAATAAAATATAGTATTAATAGGAATTTCACTTGTTTTACTTATTAAAAATGTGGCTACTATAAAAATTTGAAATCACATCATATTTCTATTGCACAGCACTTCTATAACCATTTTCAGACTTACTGAATTGTAAGACATTAAATATCACCTTTTTTGGGAATTGTGCACTGCCAGGCTCCCCGCCAAGCTAAGGACCGCGCCCCTGGCTTTTGCACCCACTTATCCTCTGATTACCTCCAGTGCAATATTTATCAAACTGTATTGTAACTGTTAACTAATGTATCAGCCTTCATCAGCAGAGAGCTGAGTCCTTGATGACAGGAGATGATGTATCCTTCTGTGTTCTTAGAGCTTTGCACATAGACAGCCTCACCCAGTGTGTGCTGAATATGGGAATGGATGCAAGAGAGAGTCCTACAGACCAGGGGTCCCCAAGCCCTGGGCAGCAGACAGCTACTGGTCCGTGGCCTGTTAGGAACCGGACTGCACAGCAGGAGGCGAGCGGCAGGTGAGCGAGCAAAGCTTCATTTGCATTTGCAGCCGCTTCCCAGCACTAGCATCACCACCTCAGCGTCACCTCAGATCATCAGGCGTTAGATTCTCATAGGGGCACCGGTCCCTGGTGCCAAAAAGGTTGAGGACCACTGCTATAGACACTCTCATATGCTTATGACTAGAGAAGTCTCCTGATGGTTCATCTTAAATACCACTAAAGGGAACATAAAGAGGAGAAATGCCCAGAAGGTATATCCCTCAAAGAAATTCAAATAATTTTCAACCTACTTTTGGGTGACCTAGATAGGGAAAACTGTGTGAGTGGGGGAAATGTGAGTATCAAAAAATAGGGAAAACAAATGTTTTCCTAAGACCACATATTTCACATCAAATATAATCATGTACTTCTGTCTTAATAACAAAGAAGAATAAACCCACAGTAGGTAGCAACTCTAAGGCTATTTTATTTCCCACAGAGAATCTTGTCCCTTTGTGAAGAAAGAAGTCAGAGGAAGTCTTCTCCACAGAGGTATAGAGTGTAGGGCTAAACTGTTCAAACTATGTTTATTTCTTTAAATATGCTACATTGTGTGGAATGGGTGGAAAAAGTCTCTGTCAAGAAGTTGGCTGTAGGTCCAGGAGCAGAAGCAGGTGTTAGTAATTAACTCTCCCTTTGTGTGGACCAAGGAGCTATTAAAAAGTCAAGGACGTAGGGATGAGGAAAGCAAAGAGGAGTTTCTCTGCCCCATTCCCCTTAAATGTAAGGGGGATCATGAGTACCTACAGCACAGGGAGTCACCACATCCTTGAAAAAAGGTCAAAGCCTGGCTGCCTGGGCAGCTGTCAGCAGCAGGGCAGCCGTGACAGGACTGTGCTCCTCGGTTCAGCTTTAAGTAGAGCCAGGAGCAGGGCCAGACACTGGCAGGGAGAAGCTCACACAAACACACATGGCAGGCTCACCAGGGAAACAATTCAGAGACAGCATCAGGACTGTTATCGGGCTGACTGTATTTTTTATTTCAAGCTTTTAAGGCAGAGGTTCTCAAATTGTGATCCTATATCAGCAGTGTCAGCATCATCAGAGAACTCGTTAGAGATGCAGATACATGGGCCTCATCCTAGATCTACTGAATCAGAAACTCTGGGGGTGGGGCCCGCTAAAGTTTGAGAACTGATGCTCTAAGGAACAGTTATCTGTCTAGTACCCTTAATTCGAATTGTATAACTTCAAAGTATCATTTTATAAAAACTTATTTCTTAGAAAAGGTGACTGTCAGATATTAAAACTTAGCATAAAGCTATAATAATTAAAACAGTGCCAAATACAACCAGTGTAGGATAGACACTATTTGTATAACTAAACATGGAAAAGAATTTAGTGTGCAATCAATGAGTCACTTCAAATCAGCAAGGAAAGGAGAGAAAAGGGCTGGGAATCTGACAAACCACTTGGGATGTAAATAAAGTTATTTCCCTAATTTATACCATACGCCAACATTAAATAAGTTGCAGGTAGATTAAAGATGTTAATGCAAACAATAGAAGTATAAAAGCAATAAAAGAAAACAGGTCAATATTTCTATATTCTTGGAGTGGAGAAGGACTTTCAACATAGCTCTAACAAAGGCAGAAATCATGAAAGAAAATTCATACATTTACATATATTTTTAAGATTCTGTAAGTCAAAAATGCCATAAAGAAAATTAAAAATCAAATACACAGTAGAAAATGTATTTCACTTGTTTATTTACTCTAAATATCAGTACTTACTATGTGCTGAAACCTGGAGGTACATGATGAGCAAAAGCACACTTAATTCCTTTCTTTATGGAGCTGACTGTCTGGTGCAGGAGGCCAACATTAATGAAGCCAACAAGTAAATTTAAATTTGCAATGTGAAAGGGCTACAAAGGAAAGATATGTGCTGATAGAAGAGGCTTTCCCTCATTAGGGAGATTGGCTTGTGGTAGAAGCTGCAATGCTTTCATGAGGACCTGGGAGGAAGCAGGTGTGGACAGATAGAGAGTGAGCAAGTGGGAGCACAGCGTCTGATTAGGCTGAAGACAAAGGGAGGGTCCATGATAAAGAGTTCTGTCCTCTTCCTAATGAGAATCTCTTTCAAAGGCAGAGGCAGCAGTCTCAAGACTAGATTTGCATTTTGCAAAGGCTACTTTGTTTATGGAAAAAGGATTGGAGAGAGAAAAGGGTGGAAGCTGGAAGACCAATTAGCAGATTATGGCTATAGTCCAGATGAAAAGAGATAAGAGCTTAAACCAGGATGGTGGAAAGAAGTGAATAATTTCAAAGATAATTTACAACATGTAAAATGAAAAAGGGTATGTGCCCATAATGTATTTTTAAAAAAACCCACAAATCAGATAATGACAATTTTAATAGTGAAAGGCTGGAAGCAATGTCCAACCACATGGGAGTTGCTAAATACACTATGGTATATCCAAAAGTGAAATCCTGTCCAATTATTTAAATTGACCATGTTGTATTTATTAATAGGGATACATTTCGATGTTATATTGTTTTATAAATGGAAGAAGAGTCTTTTCAACAAATAGTGTGGGGAATAATTGGATATCCACATGCAAAAGAATGAAGTTGGACCCCTACCTCACACCCCACACAAAGATTGACTCAAAATGGATCATAAACTGTGGCAGGCAGAATAATGGTCCCCCAAAGAGGTCTATGTTCTAATCCTCAGAACGTGTGAATACGTTACATTATATGGCAAAGGGGAATTAAGACCTTGAAAGGAATTAATGTGGCTAATCAGATGACTTTAAAAAGAGTATCTTGGAATACCCAGGTGGGCCCGATATAATCACATGGTTCGTAAATGTGGAAAAAAGACAGACAAGGAAGTTGGAGTAATCTGATGTAAGAAGAACTTGTCCTGCCGTCACCGGCTTTGAAGATGAAAGAGCTGTGAGCCAAGGAATGTGGGCAGCCTCTAGAAGCTGACAAAGGCCAGAAGATAAGTATTCTACTTTGGATCCTCTGAAAGAATGCAGCCTTGCTGACACCTTGACTTTAACCTAGTGAAAACCATTTTGGCCATCTGACCTACAGAACTGTAAGAAAATCAATTTGTGTTATTTTAAGCCATTAAACGTGTGTTAATTTGTTACAGCAGCCACAGAACACTAATATGTAAAACTATACAACTCCTACAAGAAAACATAGGAGTAACTTCATGACATCGGGTTAAGTAGTGGTTTCTTAGATGTGACACCGAAAGCACAAGTAACAAAGGAAAACAAATGGGACTTCATCACCATTAAAGACTTTTGTGCTGCTAATGATACCATCAAAAAAATGAAAAGACGATCTATGGAATGAGAGGAAATGTTTATAAACCACGTGTTGGATAAGGGACTTGTATCTAGATCTATACAAAAAATCTTCACAACTTTATAAGAAAAAGACCAATGACCCAACTGAAAAAAAGGCCACGGACTTGAATAGACATTTCTCCAAACATGATATGCAGATGGCAATGGACATATGAAAAGACGCTCAATATCGTTTGTCATTAGAGGAATGCAAATCAAAACCACAATAAGATACCACTTCATACTCACTGATCAAAAACAGGTAATAACAAAAATTGGTGAGGATATGGAGAAATTGGAGTCCTCGTACACTACTGATGGTAATGTAAAAGGGAACCGCTGCTTTGGAAAACAGTCTGGCAGTGGCACCATAAAGTTAAACGTAGAGTTACCACGTGAGCCAACAATTCCAATCCTAGGTGTACGTACCCAAGAGAAATGATAACGTATGTCCACCCAAACACTTGTACACGGATGCTCATAGCAACATTATTCATAAGAGCCCAAAAGTGGAAACAGCTTAAATGTCTATCACCTGATGAATAGATAAATAAATTGTGGTAGACCCATACAATGGAATATTATTTGTCAATAGGGAAATGAAGTTCTGATATATGCTACAACATGGTGACCCTTGAAAATATTAAGCTAAGTAAAAGAAGGTAGTCAGAAAAGACCACTTATTAAATGGTCCCATTTACATGAGATGTCCAGGTTAGGCAAATTTATATATAAAGTAAACTGCAGTTTCCTACACCTGAGGAGAATGAAGAGAAATGGGGAGTGACTGCTAATGGGTACAGGATTTATTTTTGGGGTAATGAAAATATTTAAAGATTGGATTGTGGCGATGGTTTCACAAATACGAAAATACTAAAAAATATGGCATTACACCCTTTAAATGGGTGAATAGTATGTGCGAATTGTTTCTTAATAAAACTGTTTTTTAAAAGTAGGCTATAAAATGGCATCCTTAATATAATTCTGTTTTGGGTAAACATAAAATGTGATTATCACATTCTTGTTTTTAAAATTTTAGTTCTCCTTTTTTCTACACGAGCAGCAGAAGAATGTAGTAAGAAAACAAAATTATTTTTATTTGGAGAAATGGTGAATATAACAATATAAATGGGAAAGACCATGAATAGTCAATTCACAAATGAAGATACACGAATGCAATATGAAAACAGAATATGAAAAAATATTAACATCAGTGGTCACCAAAGAATTACAAAACCAAATAACATAATGCCGTGTTCACCTAATACACCAGAAAATAGTTTTTTAATGAATGGTAAGTAGCCATTATAGGCAAGAGTTTAGGGAAATAGGTAGTCTGACACAGGGCTGGTGAGAATGTAAATCAGAACAGGTGCCTTAAGCCCTGGGCTTCTCAAACTTTAATGTGCCCGCACATCACCTGGCCTCCTCGATGAAGAGCTGCCGACGTTACTTCTTACCCTGGACCCCCTTTCCTCCTTCAATCTCCCATCTCTACCTTTCACCTCTCTCTCTTCCCTCCCTCCTCCCAGCACAGGAGCAGCGTGCTATGGCAGAGGATCAGCAGCGCCACACTGAGGCAGGAAGTTCTGACTTACCTTAACCTCAGCTTGCTGGCACCAGCAACAGTCTTGGCACTGACTGTAACGGCCCCCGAGCTGCTGAAACAGCGTCTGAAGGCTGGGAGTCTGCTCTGCTGGGGTGTTCACCAGCTTGCGTGCAGAACTTGTTCATTTCTTCATAATACGGTTGCCCCTCGAATGACACAAGTGTGAATTGTGCAGGTCCACTTAATACGCAGTTTGTCTTCCCCAATAAATACTGTACACATACTTCCTCTTCCATGATTTTCTTAATGACATTTTCTTTTCTCTAGCTTACTTTATTATAAGAATCCATTATGTAATACACATAACATACCAAATATGTGTTAATCAGCCATTTATGTTATTAGTAAGGCTTTCGGTCAACAGTAGGCTATTAGTAGTTAAGTTTTGGGAGATTCAAAAGTTTTATGTGGATTTTCTGTTCGGGGGTTGGCACCCTTAACCCCTGCGTTGTTCACAGGTCAACCGTAATTTATAGCAGCCGTATTTTACTTTTTTCTCCCTATAAAAAAAGATTTGAAGATGATAACTTGGAGGCTGTTGTTACCAGTAAAAAGTGGCAAGAAGTCAACATGAACTGTAAAACTAATTCCATAACTAAAGTGCCAGTATCTAGCACCGTTTCATGTTGGGGTAAGATATTTTACAAGTCTCCGAGGCTGATGACTCATGTTCCCAAGCATAATTTCAAAGCAAAATCTAGTAAACCATATCATTAAGAAAGAGGTCAAGACTTCAATAGTTATTGTGTGTATTACTTAACATATGTTGTGCCAGGCATTAGGCTGAGAGGGAGACATGAACCTCTTTTAAGCCCCAAATTCTATGGATTAAGTATCCCTAATTTTTTGGTTGATGAAGCTAAAAATTGGAAAAGGTACACTCATTTTCAGCAGAGTACTTTGTTTAAGAAAACATAAAAGCATATAAAACACTTCAGAAAATTTTTAATTTTCTAATTTATGAATTTCTAATAATTTAGAAAAAATAATTATGTTTATTTCTCCTGTCTTTATTGAGCTCCCCGCTTCCCAGCCTAGCACCTGGCATCAGGAGTGTTTAATTTAAAACACAATAAACGTAGTTAATCACTAACCCTGGCTTTCAGAGTGAAACTGTTAGGCAAAAAATCAAATAGACTTCTTGCTGACAGAGAACCTAATTCTATTTTTCTTATAATCAATGTACACAGCATATTTAGAATAGATAGACCATGTAGAAAGTTTTTAAGCAATTACAAAATTTGTTTTCCCACAGTAACAAAATATAAAATGGCGCCATCATGTTCGGAAGACTTGTCAAATGATATCATGAGGGGAACGTTTTTAAAACTCACCTCTTTTTTCATAATGTTTATTAGTTAAGGTTGTGCTAGCTGATGTAACAGATAAACCTGAAGGTTTTAATGGCTTAATACAAAGAGAGCTTCTTTCTTGTTTGGGTGACGTTGAGATGGTAGGGCAGATGGTGCTCTGTTCTACACGGCCACTCAAGGACCCAGGCTCCCAGAGGCTCTGCCCACTTCAACCCATTGTCTCCAGGCTTGTCCTGGACATTGACATCCGCTTGGCAGATGGGGAGGGGAGGAAGTGGAAGACAGCCAGGGCTGGCTCACCTTCTGTTGGCTACATCCAATGGCAAGAAGGCTGGAAAAAATGACTTAACTGTGGGCACAGAAAGAGTCACAGGCCTGGCAAACAACAAAATAGTCTGCCTTTATAGTCAGGATCATCTGAAGGGGAGAGTTCATCTCCGTTACCTGTGATGTACGTTTGTAGCAAGGTGACCACGGATAGCCCAGACTTACTCCTTACTATCTATGAGGCCCAAACGTCTGCTGTATATTCAGATTTCCCCCTGTCCCTGCTTCATCTAACTCCAGTTAAGAAATCTGATGAATTCACTAAGGAAGCATGTCTCTTCATTCCCATCAGTTGATGCACAGATATATTTAGTTTCAGAAACAGAGGCTGCAGCTCAATGAAAGAGCCATTGCTTACATTATCAGGTGCTGAGAGGCAAGGAAATGAAGATTTATTGAATGCCTACACTATGCTGGCGCTCGATAAACGTGATCTTATTTAATTTGAATAACCATGGAAGAAGAAATTTTGTTTCCATCTCCATTTTCCAGATGAGAAGGCTGAGGCTCACAGAATTAGACGACTCTGCCATGGTTTCAGTAGTAGTGAGAAGTGGAGCCTGGTCTGGGTGTTGTTCAAGTCCATGTATTCTCCACCAGAGCCCTGCTTCGCACGGAGCCGAGAGCTCTTAGGCGACGCTGTGAGGGTCGCTGGGATGGGAAGCCCTGACAACGCCCCCCACGGCAGCTCCTGTTGTTCTTAAGGGCCATGACTCTCAGAAAGTCAAGGAGCCCTGTCTACCACAAAAATACTCATAACACATGGGCAAGAGCACTAGCCTCTAATTCTATCACCAACCCTGACAAGAGCAGAGGTGGAGGGACGAGGGGGAGTTTCCAAGTTAGCAGTCTTCTATTTTCGACTTTTGTGGTTTCCAATAACGATCACTTTTGGTTGTCTACCTGAGTAAAACCAAGTGATTTCGAAGGACTCTTCAGTCTTACCTAAGGCAATTTTCCTAGGCTCACACCTAGGGTACATCTAAGAAGACATTACAGTATAAATGGAAACGTGGGTGGAAATCAACAAAATCTGAATGTCAATGAAGAAAAGCAGCAAAATTTGAAGAACATTCAAAAATCTAAAATAAGAATCGTAAACATGAACTAAAGTGTGTGGGGGGTATGGGTGTGTATCAGAGCCTAATTGATGTTGGGAATAGGTCAATAGTTTGCAACCTTTCATGCGTGTCTATAATACACTTTCAAGTACTCACATTTTTGGCTGTACATTTGAAGGGCTTTAAAGGTGAACCCTGATTATGGAAAAAAAAAAGCTTCAGGAAGTTCCAAGAACTCCCTACAGTTATCACATCATTCATTTTTGTCGCCCTCCATTTGAGAATTGTTTACTTTCTTGATCATATGCTTTTTTATATTCATGACAAGTGTTTGCATATTTCAATAAATGGTCATTTTTCATATGTGCTAACTCGAGGTGATGTTGTGCCTCTTATCTCATGGCACAGAAAATCATGCCTCATTCTGTGCCACATCCCTGCTCAGTTCAACCATCATCTGACAAGGCACTATTAGAGAATCTATTCTAGGTTCAAGCAAGAATAAATTTTATATCCAGATCAAAATTTGGCAGAATACCAGGTGCCACGGCTACACAATAAGCTATCACTGGCTCTAAAGATGTGCACCACTTAATTGGAAATGTGTCAAATAAAAGTCACAGCATTTCACAAGTAAGATATTCAGCTCCCTTTCACAAATACAGTCCTTCATCCAGCCCATAAACATGCCAAGAAAGATTCAACATCATGTTTCAAATGCAGCACTGAAGAGTTTCTTTCAGGAACAACAACAACAAAAAAACTCATCACGACTTTTAAAAAAAGAATCACTAAACTAAACCTAAGAATAGTGCAATAAAACTGCCAAGAATGACAGCACTTGTATTCAGAAGACCTTGAAGCGACTGTCTCCTAACAAGAAAGAAGTAACTCGAAAATATTCTGCCTGTGCCAGTGATGTGTGATTTAAGAGAGGAAATACTTAGGGGCTTAAGAGACCTTTGCAGGGAGCCTGGAAGCTGGCTTCAAGTTTGAAGACATTTGCATTCCCTGGAATCTAGGCTCATTTCTCTGTGGGAACCACCAGGATGCAGAGTCTATAAACTGTGATTTTAGAAGGTCCCTGAAGCAGGCAATGAATCAGAACAAAATGAAATTCAGCGCTAGTAGGCAGCAATTTATTGTGGTGTTGTCCCAGAATATAGGGGAAAATTCAGTCATTTGCAATGAAATAATGATGAGTCAGTAGAGACACTTTAAAATTTGCTAATGTATACAGGAGCAAATGTAGCTGGCTAGGGTTGGTTCTCATTTCCTGGGTTCAACCATTTCAGCTACTATTTCCTGGGTGTCTGCAGTTTTCCAGGTACAGGAAGCTCCTGGATGAATGGGCTCCAGGTCTCGAGGGAATGGGTAGGGCACTGAATCTGTAGTTAGAAGTACTAAGGCAGAGCTGTGCTGTGCTCACCGAGGACTATGGTTTTCTACTGCACTTATGGGACCAGTGAGAGTTCTCTGCTTCTCAAAAATCCCAACCAATTTTGACTTTTCAGCATGATTTAAGACGTTGACTTCTGCGTCTGGGTCCTGTTTCCACACAGTTGGAATGTCCTGTCCATGGACTGTGATAACAGTAGTCAGTTATTTCTAACTCATTGCTTGGGAAAACATCCCACTAATATATAAAATCTTTGCATGAAGTTCTTTCTGCGTTGTAAATCTGTATAACCGACTCTCGACCTTATAGGCCGAGTAAATTTATCCACGGGCACTTTTCGACCACCATCTCCCCTGATGGCTCTGAGCCCGGGCCTGACCTCATCCGGTTCTGTATACTCCACTGCCTTTTGAATATTTCCATTTGCAAGGCTCACCAACATATGAAATCTCAAACATCTATAATTAAATTTATAATCTGGTGATTACGAATGTCAATTTTAACATTAGATTGCCCGAAGTCACATTCTGTTTGTACCACACACTAGCTATGTGTCCTTGGGTGAGTAACTTAATTCCTAAGTGCCTCATGTTCCCCGTCTATAAAATCTGACGACTGATGGCACCTATCCCTTAGGGCCGTCATGAGAATTAAACGAGGTATTACACATAAAACACTTAATGTGGTGTCTCATGCATAAATAGCTCAGTAAATATTTACTTGTTTTACAATCATTGCACAATTGATGGTTATATTTCTGTCATTAGTAACCACCCATCCTTCTCTACATGAGGCAGGGAGTGCTAAAGATTAGAGGTTTTGTGATTACCATGGCAGTCATGGGGGCAGGGGTCAGTTATGCTCTTGGAAGGTCTCCGTCCGCACATGGAGTGGGAGGGTGGGAAAGGCAGTTCTTCACGGTATAAATTAAGAAGGGCTCACAGCGCATCCCCACCCTCTTCCTATGCTCATCATTTGCAGCCCTCTTCCTGGCAGCCGGGGAGTTGCCATCCAACGGATCGGAGTCGGCACAGTGCTTGACACTTATGTGCCACACCTCATCTAAAATGAAACCTTCTGCTGCAGATAAGAAGGTACCAGAGGAAGATGAACCCAAACCACAGGACAGTCCCACAGGCTAGTCAAGTCAAAGACAGCTGTTCAAGCCTTTGAGTGACTTCTGCCAGCTTCGTCAGTCCCTGTGGCCATCCTTGTCACTGGCAGGGTCTCAGGAAACAAACCTGGCCCTCAATAGACGACCTGACTCAATTTGTCTTCATTCCATTCTTCTGGCCCTCACTTACATTTTCTTTTCTCCCCCATTCCTATCTCAGAGGGCTGGGAGCCTAAGAGCAATATTTGCCAAAGGTGTGTGGGTCATTTGTCCTGTGGGATAATCTATGTAAAACAGGTCCACAGTTAAGTAACTTTGGGAAGGGCTGCCTGTGCCCCCCCTAAGCCCCTCTTTAAATAGCCACAATACACAGGAGCATGCCAAAGGCTTGGAGAAGGGCCACAAAAGAGAAGCCTGTTCAACCATGTTTGACCTAGAGTTTCACACCCATGTTTGCCTATAGAGCCACTTCCCCCACATATTATCTACTGACATTCCAAGATCCAGTATTCTACAGCACACATTTTTGGGAAACGTGCTTTAGTGCTAAATTTTAAACTTCTTGTTCTCTTATTCACCACACACACAATGATCGAGTCCAGGGAAATTATTTCATTAAATATCTCCTGATTCCACCTCCTCCTCTTGGTTCCCATTGCCTCTGCCCTGTCCATTGCCTCATTTCCTTGGTCCTGGACCAAGGCCAGAGCAGCCCACGAGCCCCGTGTTTCCAGCCTACCCTTGCCATCCTATTCCCCTGCCAAACTCTCTTCCTAATACATACATGTCATTGTAGTGGATTGAATGTTGGTCTCCCCAAAAGACATCTCCATGTCCCAACCCCTAGAACCAGTGAACGTGAATGATGGGCTTCAAGAATGCTATCCCAAAATACGGCACCTTGGCATACTGAATATTTTAAGCTAGAGGAATCTGACTAACGGCCAGTGCAGAAAGGACTCTCTGATCTTCCCTTTAAGCAGGTCACGGGATCCTCTTGTGAGAACCGACCCCCCCGCCTCCCTCCCCTGCAAAGATACCTGGAGGACAGGAGCACAGGGACACCAAGAGGAATCTGAATGAACAGGCCTTGCTAAGTTTTCCCAATTTAGTACTATCACATTTTGTCCTATCACATTTTCCCATGACTCAACACTCTTCATTAAACCTAGTATAAAGACATTTGAGTTTAACTGTTTCTTCAGGACTTCCTTCCCTTAAAGGCTCCCGTGTCACCTAAAACTTGTATTAAATATTTTATATGGTTTTCTCTTGTTAATCTGTCTTTTGTTACATAGGCCCTAGCCCAGAACTTGGAAGGACAGGAGGAATATTTTTCCTCCCCTAAATGACTTTATTTGGACAAAGGGTCTTTGCAGATGCAATTAAGTTAAGGATCTCAAGATGAGATCATCCTGAATTATCCAGGTGGTCCCTAAATACAATGACAAGTGTCCTTATAAGAGACACACACAACATACCTATAGAGAGAAGAGAAGGCCATGGGAAGGTGGAGGCAGAGATTGGAATAATGGAGCCACATGCCAACGAATACCTGAAGCTGCAGGTGGTGAGGAAAAATTCTCCCCCAGAGCTTTTGGAGAGGATGCAGCCCTGCCTACACCTTGATTTTGGATGTCTGGTCTCCAGAAATGTAAGAGAAAATATTATGTTGTTTTAAGCCACAAAATTGTGGTAATATATTACAGCAGCCCTAAAAAACTAATATAGTAATCATAATGTCTTTTTACTAATCTCCAAAAATGAAGCAACATGAGCCAATGCTAATTTTCCCCTACGTGTCGATTCCTCTGTTCCCATCAGGTGCCAGATGACAAAGTATGGTCATCACTGTGGTGGTACATCCATATGTACAAGGGAGGCTTCTAGAAGGTTTGGCTGCTCCTGCTCCAGGTTCTAGATTGGAGTCTCATTAAGTTGCTGGCTCTGAAGTCTCCAACTTTAGAACTTACTAGAACTTGCCAGCTCCCTCACTAAATAGCATTTAAAGTTAGACATCCATAAACTCTGCCACTGAAACATCTTAGTTCTACTTAGAGACACAGAGCTGTTAAATTATATATTCCAGGAGGCACACAGAAAGTAAATGAAGATTCTGGGTTTGCTTGTTGTCTTTGCTTGTATTTCTCGTCCCCTCATTCATTCATTCATTCATTCATTCAATTGATGTTTATTGAGCATATAATAAGTGACAACCACTATTCTCAGAACTGGTTGCATTTAAGCATGAAATGCTAAAGACATCTCTTTCAATCAACGCACCATATTTTCTCCTTTTCCAAACATTCAGCCTGAAACTGCATGTTCCTTTTATTGTCACATGCCTGGACCTCCCTCATCCCTATCCTAACCCCACATCTTCAAAGAGAAAAGTTTTTCATGGGTGGCTAGTGCATGCCTTGGACTGGAGATTTTTGTTTGCTTCTACCAAAGCCTTACAGAACAACATGTTGGCTAATTTAAATAAATGTGGGCTTTCAATAATAAATAACTAATATATAATAATATTAATAAATTGGGGGGTAAAGATATAAACAAAATGTACACCAATTTCTATAATAATTCCTTCAAACAATAAACTCTTAAGAACAGGCTCTCACCTTATTCATTTTTGATATCTGGGGCATGGAACACAGTAGGCGTTCAATACACTTTTGTAAAACAAATGAACAAATGTCTATTATTCATGACATTTTTCTCCAAAGGAGCTCAAAGGACCATTTAGTGACAGCAAAATCTGATCCACCAGGTGAATTAAAAGAAAACAAATTGATTTACAGGTTAACAAATTCTCTTAGAATACAATAATAAAGGACTGAGAGCAACCTAAGAAGCTGTCTCCTTACCTATGGCCCTTTGGCAGAGAAATTCATGGCCCTTCCATAGCAGTTCAATTGTCCTGGAGGTCTAGGTATTTTCAAGTTGGAGAAACACAGACATATGATTAAAAAGTGACTTTGCCAAGATCATGGAGCCTAAGAAAACTGAGATCAGATTATCTGCCCACGTTTTTGGATAGGAATAGGTAAATGTCAAAGGAAATATATTTTTTAAAAAGATAAAATGGGTTTAATTAAGTATGATGCCTATAGAATCTTATTTCATTTATTTAAATGATTTCTTTTTAAGATACCCTACATATATGTTTTCTTTTAAAATCATGGAAAACCGAAACATCTTAGCAAAATCCATTCACAATCACACCACTTTTCTTGTTCAGGGGGTTCGGGGGAAGAGTGGGGAAGTAGACAGCTTTTTAAATATTTATGAAGTAGAATTAAAAAGTGCAGGGGAAAGCATTGTTTGAGTAGTGTCAATTTTAGACTTAGTAGAATAAGACAAGAAAGTAAAGCAGTAATTTCTTTCTCTATTCACATCAATTCCTCCCTCCCAACATTGTTTTCCCCAAGTCCATCACCTTCAGGTTTCTCCCTGAATCTGAGAATTGGTTTACAGGACATTTCAAAATCTTTGTGGTTATGGAAGACCTTGGCTGTTCACTCACAAGATCTCTCTTCCAAATTCGTGTTGCTACATTTGCTTCTTCTTTTCAGGTTTCCAATGACTTCTTGGGAAGCACTCCCCTCAACCCAGTACTCGTATATTCCTCACTTGTAGCAGAGTGCTTAAAGATTAACCTTTGGTACCAGGTCGTCAGGGTTCAAGTCTCAGGCCCACCCCTCACTATAACTTTGGGCAAGTTATGTAACCCCTCTAGAGCTTAGTACTTAGTCCATCAGAAAAAGGGGAGCAATATTAGTAGCTATATCGTGAGATTGCTGTGTTTATTGAAGGAATAACATATGTCAAGTGCTCAGGATAGAAACCGATACATAGTAAGTGCTTGATCAATGATTATTATCTCCTAATGAGAGTGATGGTAAAACATCCCAGAAATCCCAGAAATGTGTAAATATGAGCATTCATTCTCCCCACCCAAGAGCAGAGGGGAATAAAGAGTACAGACACTGTATGTTTAGATGAAACTGTTTTTTCCCTCACAGGCTGCCTGAGAAAGTGATCCCTGGAGGAGGCCCCACTCGACCAGTGGCTCCTCCCCACTCACAGAAGCTACAGGAAAGAGAAAGCGCTCCGGGACAACAGGCTTCCCGTTTGCACTGAGTAGGATCCTTCTTCTAATGTCAGTCAGGGCGAATGGCATCATGCAACAAACTTGTTTACCTTCGTCACCACCTTGCAGATCGCCTTTGTCATCTGAGTCTTATTTTCAGACCAGTGTACCCCTCCCTTAGTGAGGTTGCTCTTCAACCCTCTCTGACAACCCCTAAACCTTGCCATTCTGACTTCCGAAATCCAGAATCTGTCATCACAGCCATATCACTTAGTAGCTGCAAGTTTCTTAATTCTTCTGTGCCTCAGTTTCCTGTGTAAAATGGGGCTAACAGTAATATCTACAGTTTAGGATTATTTAGAGAACTGAGGTTATTCTAAGAAAAGCACTTAGAATACTGCTAGACACATAGTCCATGCTCAATAAAACTAGCTGTTGTTACTGTGATTTGCCATCACTGTTGCTGAAACAAACTCCTTATAGCTTCATTTTCTTTTCTGAATATTCCCTTCCCTTCAGCCCACTGGACCTGGCTGGGTCCTGAGGCTCTCTACTTACACTTTGAATATCTCAGGGCCTGGATGGAAATAGAGTAAACACTCTCTTGTCTGCAACCCCTTTGCTGTTTCCAAAGCACTATCCTTCTTACTCAAAATCCTCAAGCCCCTCTGAAGTTCATGTTCTCCTTACCATTTCCCCCACTTCCTGACTTGCTCCTCCCGTGCTCGTTATTCCTCATACAGAAACCAGAGTGATCTTTTACAAACTTAATTCAGATCATATGTCTCTTCTGCTTAGAACCCTTTTGTGGTGTCCTGTTATACTTGGAACAAAACCCAAAGCCTGTCTACATGTCTGACCTTATATTATATCACTCACCCCCACAGGCTACATAGCAAAATTGGACTTCTTGCTGTTTCTTAAACACATGGAACTCGCTCTTACCCCAGGGCCTTTGTACTTGCTGTTTACACCACCCTAACACCCGCATTCTGGATCCTTCGTATTATTCAAGTCTGAATTCAAAAGTCATCTTCTTAGAAAATCTTTCCGAGAGCTCCCAACACAAGCAGCTCCTTATTCACTATGATTTTACTCCATCTGTTGTTCTTATGGCATTACCAACATCTGAAATGATCTAGATTTTTCTTTAATTAACTCTTTTTCTGTTTGTCTTCTCTAGGATATAAGCTCCATTAGATCAGGAATCTCTCCCTTAGTATTTACTGTAGAACCACCTGAACCAAGAATAGTGCTGGCCCACAGTAACCATCAATTAGCATTTAATGAAAAACAAACACAGAATTATGAGGTCCAAAGGCTACAGAGCTCTGGCATTGGACGGACGTGGGTTTGAATCTGATCTCTACCACTAATTGGTTGTGTGACCTTTGACAAGGTGTTTCTCTCTCAGACTCAAATTCTTCACACTAAGGTCTGGGTGAGGGCAAGGGAGGGTCCACATCAGCAGAGTTGGGATGAGGCTTAATGAGATTGTGTCTATAGTACCAAACACACTGCTGGGCACTTTCCAAGCAATCAACAAATAGTAGTTATAATTACTATTATCCAGAGGACAACACAGACCTTAAACTTTAGTAAAATGAAGGTTAGTTAAACTTAGACCTGTTTCTCTTTTTCAGAGAGTGGAGCGGTACGGAACCTAGCCAGAAGGATGTTTCTATCATTCCCACCCAGGTAGGGACTTCTCATGTTGGACAAATGCCTCCCTTTGTCTGAGAAAGAGAGCAGATCATCACATCACCTTCCTGAGAATAATCGATCCCATATTTAAGGTTTTAAAGCTGACAGATGAAGGATCCCAAGGTATCATAACTTCTTGTATAAATTAGCAAGGGGAACTAAATTTTCCATAGCCTAATTTAATGCATTTAGAATGGGGTAAAAAAAAGACGGATACGTTTCCCCACAAGGAATGAATAAGGGAGACTCTCCTTTGTCCTCCTGAGGAAGGGTCTATTTTCTGTGATCGAACAATGCATGCATATTCTCTAGTGCATCCTGCCCTTCTGAGAGCTCTTGGATCCAACTTCTCCTT
Organism: Pteropus medius; assembly: GCF_902729225.1. NCBI lineage: Eukaryota > Metazoa > Chordata > Mammalia > Chiroptera > Pteropodidae > Pteropus > Pteropus medius. The sequence goes on from NW_024354911.1 coordinate 5,569,879, forward strand.
GACGTTCCTGTCTGGGGTCTCTGGATAATTAAAACGAGGGAAAAGGAGCCTGGTCCGTTCTACTTCTTAACATTTATGGCCAACAGACGAAGCATACATATGTCTGTGCAGCACTTCTCTCCCTCTGGAAATCCTCCAGAAGCTTTCCAAGCTCTAGCAATGTCGTTTTTTATTTTAAAAGAAGTTGCATCAAGCCTTCTAGGCAATTCCCAGCTTTTAGCCTGCTCCATAAAGGTAACCGAAGCCACAGAGGGAGCTTTGGGCCCCTTTTCCATGGGCCTGATAAAAAATTCTCTTGCTCTTTTGAAGGTGGCTTCGGATGAGGACTAGGGTAAAGCAAGCAGTCTGATGTGGTTACACCAGTGAGGGCAGGCAGGGAGTGAGAAGAAACAGTTCAGTTGCAGGTGTGCTGGCACTGAGATGCCAGCGGGCCTTCCAAGTTGAGAGGTCCCGTGTGCAGTTGACCACATCTCTAAGAAACTCTGCTGGGAGGTACCCCTTATTTATGCTACAACTGAGAATGTCCTTTGGCCTTACATAATGGTAGTTGAAGGGTAATTTACAATATGAAATCCAAATATACTCAAATTTTGAATTAAGGAGAGTTCTGGCTTGGAAAGTACAAGGAACATAGGGAGAAAGGGAGAGAGAGGACTATGGGCAAGAACAAAAACAAGGCCAGGACACACAGAGGTGGAGCAAGAGGAAGAAGGAGCAGAAAAGCAGAAACACGCACACAGACACACACAGAAAGGAGTGACGAAATGGGAGAGAGGGGAAGGGGGAAGGGGTGGTGGAGATGGAGGAACTGATAGGGCCTTTGGAAAGAGTCAGATTAAAGCATATGGAAGTGAATCTGTTAACTCAAGTTCAAAAGCTTCTACTTGCCTTGTTGCTTACTTGGATAATGGTCATTGAAATAAACTATGATCTGACATTTTTGCTACCGTTTCCTAAATTAATCACTAGTCACAGTTTTTTGTATATTCTGACCACATATTAGTTTATCTTGTGCCAACGAAGATGGTCAAGTGCCCTAGGCAGACAGAGATGTCTAGTACAACTTGCTGTGCAAATAGGCTGCTCTCTATTTGCACTGTCTGACATGGTAGCCGCCAGTCCCAATGGCTGCTGAGCATTTAAAAATGCAACTAATTCAATCAAAGAACTGAATTTTAAATTTTATTTAATTTTAATTACTTTCTCAGCTAATGATACGTATACCAAAGGGGATAAAAGTGAGCTCTATTATATAGTATACAAATGAACAGCTAAGAAATGCAATAGCTATGTAATTATTTTAAGGTATATTAGAAAACTATAACTAGTACATCAAATATGATTTCACAGGTATTGTATTGCTCAGAATAAGACAAAGTAAAATGATGCATTAATTTGAAGATAGATATTAAGTAAATACTAGTACATGGTACGTAAGCATGGCACAAATTGTGAACGCTAAACGACTAAATGACTAAAGTCTGGGAGATACTAGACTAGTCTGTGCCTTCCAAGTACATTATACTGAACTGGCAAAGGTCTATACTTTGTTACCACAGACTCACAGAGTAAGAGTTGTTCCTCCCCCCACCCCAGCTTTATTGAAGTAAAATAGACAATTAGTAGCTCATGTTTACATTGTACATTTCAATGATTTCTTTTTCCAATTATAGTTGGCATACAATAATATATTAGTTTCAGTTGTATAGCATAGTGATTAGAGATCTATATAACTCATGAAGTGGTCTCCCACTAAATCAAGCAGCTTCTTCCCCCTTACATAATTTTTATGACATTGTTGACTATTTTCCTGATGCTACACTTTATATCTCCATGACTATTTTGTATCTATCCATTTGTACTTCTCAATCTCTTTGATGTTTTTCACCATCCTCCCCAAAACCCCCTCCCATCTATTATTCCTAAAAATATTCACTGTATCTATGAGTTTCTGTTTTTGTTGTTATTATTGCTGTTTATTTTGTTCTTAGATTCCACATGTATGTGAAATCATGTGGTATTTGTTTTTCTCTATGTGACTTCACTCAGCCCAATACCCTCTAGGTCCATGAAGGCAATATCTTTTTTCCACCATCTTCCTTTTAGTCTCTGTGTGTCTTTTAATCTGAAGTGAGTCTCTTGTAGGCAGCCTATGTAGGGGCCTTGTTTTCTCATCCATTCGGCCACACTGTCTTTTGGTTGGAGTACTTAATTCTTTTCCACTTGAGGTACTTGGTAAATATGTAGTTATTACCATTCTTTATTCGTGATTTTGATGCATGTTTTTTTCTTCTTAAAGAAGTCCCTCCAACATTTCCTATATTGGCTTGGTGTTGATAAATTTCTTTAGCTTATTTTTGTCTGGGAAGCTCTTTATCTGTCCTTCGACTCTAAATGACAGCCTTGCTGGATAAAGTATTCTTGGTTGTAGATCCTGGGTTTTCACACTGTGAATATTTTGTGCTAAGCCCTTGTGTCCTGAAAAGTCTCTGTTGAGAAATCGGCTGCCAGTCTTGTGGGTGCTCCCCTGTAGGTAACTAACTGCTTTTCTCTTGCTGCTTTTAAGATTCTCTCTTTGTATTTAACCTCTGGCATTTTCATTATGATGTGTCTTGGTGTGGGCCTCTTTGGGTTCATTTTGGGGGGGACTCTCTGAGCTTCCTGGAGCTTCCTTCACCAGGTTAGGAAAGTTTTCCATTATTATTTCTTCAAATATATATTCAAGTTCTTGTTCTCCCTCTTCAGTTACCTCTATGACGGAGATGTTGTTACCCTTACTTTTGTCCCATAGGCTCCTTAAATTATTATTATAGTCTTGGTTACTTGGTTACTTTTCTTGCCATTCTGATTGGGTGTCCCTGGCTTCCCCATCCTCTATATCGGTGTTTCGACCCTCCTCTTCCTCCATTCTGTTGATTCCCTCTGATATACTCTTCATCTCAGATAATGTGTTCTTCATTTCTGACTGGTTCCCTTTTTAAATGTCCATTTCCATTTTTATGTTTTTTTAATCTCTTTGTTAAAGTTCTCACTGAGTTCATCTACACTTCCCCTAAGTTCACTGAGCATCCTTATAACCAATGTTTCGACTCCATTCTTCCTGGATCTCTGTTCTGTTCTCTCATATGGGTTCTGTTTCTTTGTCTTCCCATTTTGGCTGCCTTTCTGTGTCTGTTTCCATTTACTAATCAAAGCTCCTAAGTCTTCTGGTCTTATTCACATGGCTTTGTATAGTAAGTGTCCAGAGGCACAATCCTGAGAGAGGTTCAGTTACAGGTTATGTTCAGCAAGCAATCCACAGACGCTGTGCTTATAATTGTCTCGAGAAGCCACACCAAAAACTGAGGTCAGCTGCCACCAGTGTGAGTCTTGGCGCCACTCAGCAAGTGGCACAGGAATCGCCGAGGACACAACTGGATGTGGCTTGGATAAAGCCACGAGATGAGGGAGGCAAGGTTTCAGGGAGTCCTCTGGGGGAAGCGACCTCTGTTATCCAGTTTGATGACGTCTCAGCTATGGCAGCACTGCGTCAGCACACTGGGAATGGGGAGGGCTCAACAGAGGAACAATGGATACCACCGGCACTTCTGCCCAGGAAAAAGCCTCGCCTCCGGCCCTTGATCCAATAACTTAGTGTCCTCCTAAGTCCCTGTTGTCCCCTTCCCTTACCCCCGCAGCCTACCTGGTGCTGGTGCTCAGAGCAAGCAGGTCCATTACCACAAAAGTCCGCTCCCGGGCCCAGCGTCTTTAAGAGGCGTCTGCAGCTGCCCTGGCAGCCATAGCGTCTGCCCCATTCAGCCGCTGGGGACTGGGCAGCCTCGAGTCTTTGCCCACTCCTACCTTCAATCACTGCAGGGTAATTTCTTATTTCTCTCCCTAGTTGCAGTGCTTCTGTTCATCTAGACCCCAGGCGACTCTGCTTGCTGTTTGCTTCATGTTTCCGTCTTAACTGTGATGTGGTCACAAGAGTGGATGAATGAAGCTTCTATCATCTACGACATTTTGCCCCCAGATCTAAGAGTCTTTTTTTTTTTTAATTGTTGTAGCAGAAGAGTGAGGTAGAAGAGGAAAGAGGTGTGAGACTGCAAAAATCTGACAAGAAAGCAGAAATTTAGGGCAATTCAAGCCAAGCTCTGCAGCTGTGGTAGATACTATTGGGCCACTCACCACCAACACTCCAGCTCCTGCATTTGCTTGCTGGGTGAATTGGAGTAAAATGGCGATGGTGATATTCCAGATACTGTATGGAGTAAGTAGGGTAGGTCAACATAGGCCGCAAACTGTAGAGAACCAAATACAAATGTTACTCAATTTTATTCCCTCTTCTCTTTCCTTAGTGTCATCTCCTCTTCCAGGACAACACCTGGACTCCATTTCAGTGGATTACAGATATTTTATTAAGAAATACAAATCAATTTCTATGCTTTTGGCTATCCCATTTCCTGTGGTATGTTGACCAGAGTCTTTCCACTTGGTCGCCAAACTTTCAGAGGCCCAGAATAAGTGGTCCATTATAAAACCTAGGTCTCTGACTATAGGTCTGATTGGGTTATTAATGTAGGGTGTGTGTAATCTTGCAAGGTCACTGCATCTGCTGATCCTCTGAAAAAGCTGCCAGGATTTTGCCAGAGTGTGCCCTGAGAAACAGCCAAGGCACAAATTAACACCTTCTTTCTGGCAATAGGAGCAATTCCTGAAAAAGCCACTTCCGCAAAACCCAAGGCAACCTGGACTAATCCAGGAGCCAAGACACAATTTATTACTTCATAAAGAACAGAGAATACTGACCCTGCAGCAAATGAGCTGGTAGGCTTTTTCCTTTCTCATATAAACTGCATCTCAGAGGCCTAATACTCTCAAGTTATAAGCGTAGGCTTTGAGAGAAATGCTTTAAATAGCCAAAGATTTGTAGAATGTCATGACTGAAGATACGGCAGCGATTGGGTCCTCCTCAATCCCTCATCTTACAGGTGAGACCACTGAGGCCCAGGCAGGGTAAGCAAGTAACCTGGCCAGGATGACACACAGCAATAGACAGTGGTCCAGCCAGCCCTGAAACCAAGGCATTCAAGCCCCAGGATCGCTTCTCTTCCCAGCGCCCCCAATATTTCTACTTCATTTGAATGTCAATCATGTTCCCAAATTAATATTTTAAAAGAGATATTTTTCATTTAAAACTAGCAGAATCCAAAAGAGGATTCAGGCATTGCTTGGCAGATAAAGGTAGACGACATGAAAGGTTAATTTCTAAACTTTACAGACCATGTTCCTTTGAAAAGAGGTAGTATCTAACATAGGGACCAAAGTTACAGTCTCTGCATCAGGGGGACACAGGATAGCACATTCACTCACTGCTGGTGAGAATGTAAACTGATAAAATCATTCTGAAAAGAAAAAGGAATGACAGTATAAATTAAATGCTTAAAAATGTCCAAACTTCAATTTTGACCCAGAATTTCACTTCCAGGAACTTTTCCTGAGGAAATAACATAAAAAGTGAGCAAACATGCACTTAAATATGTTCTCTTACAGGAGGGTAGTAGGTAGTAGCAAAACTAGAAACAACTAAGTTCCTAACAGCAAAGTTTGGTTAAACAAATAAACCCATCCATGAGCTATTATATACCCGACAGAAAGGGGATCTATTAATATCATCTAACAGAGAGACATTTTCATGATATGTTGTTTAAAAAGGCACATTATAAAGTACAGTATGTTCTCGTTTTTGTTAAAGTGTTTTTTATTTATTAGCAACCAATATAAATAAAATATCTGAGATTATCATTAGATAATAGGACCTAGGAGGTTTTAAAGTTTTCTTTTTTGTTGTTTCTATTTTCTATTTCTTTGCAATGGAAATGTATTGATGAATTCATAAAGAGTTTTTGAAGGTCTTAAAAATGAAACAAGTTTATTGTTTATGACCCAAGGTGAATACCACAAAAGAATAACCTTGATATCTTCTCTACTGGCAGGCTCCATGAGTCAGATGGTGATGCTTATCTCTGCTCCAACATCTGTCAAGCCCTCCTAATTACTCCTGTGGGTGGCCATGATGGAATTGGCTCTTTCTGTCAAAGGTGCCATTACAAGCCTCATGCCCAGGACAGAAATGTGACCTCAGTGACTACTGCCCTTCCTTCCCTGGTACAAAGGAGCCTACCTTCTGCTCCCTTGCTGCTGTGCCCAACTCTTTCTCACCTTCTTTCTGTGCTGAGAGAGTGTGCTGCACCCAAAGGGACCCTAGATCTGACATCAGCTGGCCTGAGTTCAAACATTACTTCTGCCATTTCTTTGCTGTACAACTTTAAGAAAGTGTCTTCACTTCTCTGAACCTGAGTTTCTTCTTTTATAAAGGTGTAATTTACACATAACAAAATGCACGATGCTTAAGTGTACAATTCACTGAGTTTGACAAATATTTACAAATATTACAGATATTTATAATTATGTAAATCCACCATCTTAATCAAAATATAGAACATTTCCATTACCCCGTTTCCATTACTCCTGCCCCTTTGGAGCCAATTTCCATCAACGGAGGCATCTACTTTCTGATTTATTTCACCACAGCTTAGACCCATCTGTTCTAGAACTGCATATAAATAGAATCCTGCAGATAAACTCTATTGTGTATGGCTTCTTTTGATCAACACAATGTTTCTGAGGTTCATCCACGTATTTGTGTCAGTAGTTTGTTCCTTTTTGTCATGGAATATATCCGTTGTGCGAATATACCTCAATTTGTTCATCCATTCACCTACTAAATGGATGTTTGGGTTGTTTTCAGTTTTGAGCTATTATGAATAGAGCTGCTACTAACGCTCTTGCTCCAGTCCTATGTGTGTATGTACATGTGTGTACATATGTGTATACACACGTTTTGATTTATCTTCAGTAAATACCTAGAAATGAAATTTCTGGATCAGTTCTCAAAGTGGTTGTGCTATTCTGTATGTCTACCAGCAATGTAAAAGGGTTCCAGTCTCTCATCCTCACCAACACTCGGTATTGTCAGTGGAGTGGTACTCCAGGTAGTGCATGGGGGTTTTCTTTTATCCCAAGGGTCAGGAGGTACTTCTAATTTGGCCCGTTTACTTGGCTTCAGGACCTTGGTTCTGTCTTGGGACCAGCCCAGTCTTTATGCCCTGCACATCTGGCATGGCCCACGACCTACTAGACTCGGTTCCTCATTCCTTACCCTAGAAATAATATTGCCGGTGTGCTCTGGGTGTAAGATGTGGAGTCTGTTTCCCAGGATAAAATATTAGCACTGGCTTTGGCATCAAAGGTCTTTAGCAACTGACTTCCTGTCATCTTTCCCTATCTAGCTTTTGTTGTTTTTAAAATAAATGTTCCAACAGGAAAATATATTTATATTTCCCCTACGAAATTAAAAAAATCAATAGAGAATAATAAGGATTACAAAGGTCGAAAATTCATTGCTATTTCAATGACAAGTTATTCCTAGCTAGAAAAAAGAACTCAGGCTCATGTGATTGGACTCTTTTATATGTTCGTTCATTCACTCATTCATTCATTATTTATAGATCACCTCCTAGATGTGAGTTGCCATGCTTAGAGCTAAAAATATAAATAAGACTCAGACACAAAACCTTACTCTGAGATGTTCATTGTCTGGTAAGGAAAGCTGACAAGTAAAAAATCCTTCCGTCTACACCTGGAAAGTGTTATAATGCACATACAAGATGCTATGGGAGTTCAGGGAGAAATGGACTATCCATTCCTGGAGGTCATCAGAACATTGACAGTGACCATGATATTCCATAGAGAAGGCAGTACACGAGCAGTGCATTAAAGGATAAGTAGCAATATGACAGACAAGGAAGACAGGGAACAGTAACAACAGAAACTTGTTTCTCCAAACCTTGAACCTCTTAAGATGCTAGAAACAACTTGATCATAGAACTTGTACTGAAAGAGAGAGAGACAGAGACAGAGAGAGAAAGAGACAGAGAGAGAGAGAGAAGAGAAGAGAATGGAATAAAGAAATGAAGTAATGGCTCTTTAACAATTAAAAATAAGAACTTATACCTCAGTAAGCCATGATAAGATGGAGCATCCCCACTGCAGTGCTATCTGAGGTGGGTACATGGAAGGAGACGAAACAAGAAAGCAATAGATGGTCTCAGTCCAGAGTGCCCTGTACTGTTTCTCCTTAATACTGTCCGGTTTGTGTTTGACTACTATATGCCTCACATCTGTGGAAGGAAAGACCAGGTCTGTTTTGCTTATTGTTCTACCCCAGAGCTATGCTGGGCACATTTAACCACTCAGTATTCATTAAAGAAACAAACGCATGGAGCCTGAATGGGAGGCAGCTGAAGGTGGCGCTGTTCCTGCTGGTAAACCACTCACCCTGCATGTCAGGGCCTTCTATACCTGGATCCCTATTTTCATCCTGTGTTAGCATTTTGATTCTTGCCCTGCATATTTAGCATTATTTAAACCACCATAATTTGAGGTGATCTTAGAATATTCTATGCTTGTTTGAGGAAGGATTTGGGGGGGTGAGAATTCTTTTGTAACAGAAAAAAATTTAAAGCACTTTTGGCTCAAAGCACTTTTACTTACAGAGAAAGTTTTTAGGGAAAGAAACTCTGCCCTAGGAATCCAACCCAGACAAAGTATAAATGTATCTGACATCTAACTGAGCGTGAAATAGTTAACACTATCCTCCCCTGGTTTCAGGTGCTACAGAAGTAACTTCTGTTATTTCTGAAGAAACGTCTAAATGGAATTCACTCTTTTCTTGCAAAACTGTATTCCCAGGCAAACCCACCTTTAGAATGGGCCTGCACAGAATGTGAGTGGACAGAGGCCAAGGGCAACCCACCCTCAGGGAAATGCAAATCAAAACCCCAAAGAGATGCTACTTCACACCTGCCAGAATGGCTGTAATCAAAAAGGCAGGTAATAACAAATGTTGGCCAGGATGTGGAGAAACTGGAACCCTCACACATTGCTGATGGGAATGTTAAATGACTCAGCTTCTTTGGAAAACAGTCAAGCAGTTCCACAAAAGATTAAATATAGAGGTGCCATATGACCCAGCAATCTCCCTCCTAGGTATATATATAAAAACTTACACACAAATGTTCAAAACAGCATTATTCATCATGGGCAAAAAGTGAAAATGACCCAATAGCCATCAACTGATGAACAAATAAACTAGCATATCCATACAGTGGAATATTACTCAGTCATAAAAGAAATGAAGTACTGATACATGCTAAAACATGGATGAACCTTAAAAATATTATGTTCAGTGAAAGTCAGTCACAAAAGACCACAGATTGTGAGATTCAATTTATATGAAATGTCCAGGGTAGCAAAACTATAGAGATCGAAATCAGATTAGTGGTTGCCAAGGCTTGGGGGTGAAGGTTTGGGAAGAAATAAGAAGTGATTGCTAATGGGTATAGGCTTTCCATTTAGGGTAATGAAAATGGTCTAAATTGATAGTGCTGAATACAACCTTGTGAATACAGCACAAACTACTAAATTGTACACTTTCAAGGTGTAAATTGTATGATATGTTAAATATACTTCAATACAGTTGTCATATATTTTTTTTAAAAAGCCAAGGTCTAACCCAGAAGAGAAGCAGAGAGAATGTTCAGTTATGAGGGGAAGGCCAGACTGTCCCAGGACTCACCATTCCCTAGGTGAGGAAGAGTTCAAGGTAACCTCAGAACCACTCTAGCAATTTAATTCTCCTTTTGTTTTACGTGTGTGGGGGTTGGGTGAGGGGTGGGGAGGGGTCTATGTACTATTAAGCTAACTCTTGGGAAACTATACAGGTGTGCTGTCTAATATGGTAGCCACCAGCCACATGAGGCTATTTAAATTTCATTTATTAAAAATGCAATAAAATTTAAAATTCAGTTCCTCCATCGCACAAGTCACATTTCACATGCTCAATAGCCATGTGTGGTTCATGGTAACCACACAGCACAGATATAAAACATTTTCATCATCTCGGAACATTCTTATCAGACGGCACTGCTCTAGATGGCTTGTGCGGCTACTGGGAGGGTCCAACATTTCGACCAATCCTTCTAGCTCTTTAAAGTTCAGAGTTAAAAGAACTCTTTACAGTATTGCTGTAGACAAAAATCTGCATCTAGACCAGGCACAGAAACAGGTCCCTGAAAGAACAGAGCCACAGCAAGGCCTCTTCCTGTGTGGGTGTGTCACTCCACACATATGCAGTTGCTTTGTTCCCCTGGGATACCGGCTGCTTTTTATTCCTTAAAAAAGGAAAGAAAGAAAGAAAAGAATTCCAGTATTGTTTTTATAATACTGGTGGAATAATAAACAATTGTTTAATGTTCCAAGTTGAGAGATTAAGCCCCTAGGGGAATAGGAGGGAAGATAAATCAATATTTACCAGTAGTCCTTATCCTACGTTAAATATTAGCTTAAACTTAAAAACCCATGGTTTTTGTAGTCGCCTTTCCTTAGGCCCACATTTCACTGGTCTCTTGTTCTTGTAGAGAAGTAATCATTTCAGAAGCAATGGGAAATAGTTGAACCATGTCCATTATATATGTTTTACTGTTGTCTTTAATAGTTACTGTAAAACGTAGAGGTCACAGGAAAACATGGCCAGACTGAAAGGAGTAAGATTGTGTAACACAGCAACACATAAATGTCAGTGGGATTCAACCACTGGTATGACCAATAAAGCTGCCGGGTGAGCAAAATGAAGAGTCATTTGCTAGAAATTTTGATTTGTGAGCTGAACTGGGGGTCTCAGATTTCACAGTTTTGCGTTAACCCTCAAAACTAGAGACGCTGGCAGCCCCTAGTCATCCCATTCAGACATAATCGGGACCTCCACACCAAAGGAAGAATGCGCTGTGTGCAGAACCGGCCATTTGCTCAGTTTGCGCAACCACACCCCGATCTCTTAGCCCCTGGGAGAACATCAAAACTCAGTCTGCAGAGAAGCCAGAAGAAAGTCTCAGTACAGAATGTGAGCCAAAAACAGGCCATTATATAACATTGGTTAGATAGTCCACACGGCAGAGTTCCTATTGCATATTAATTCATGGGTATCATTATCCCTGGGGTCTCCAATAAAGATCCTTTATAAACACTAACTGAATAAAACTCCTGACACCGTCTTCATAAGAGATGTGTATTAAATACCAAGCTTTTCTTATCAATGCTGAGGCTAAACCCTGAAAGGTGAAATAACTTGCCTTTAAATCATGGTGTGCCAGGAAGAGTCCAGGTGTGCTGGCATCTGAACCTGCTTTGTAAAACCTCATTATAATTGTATAGCATATGACAAGAAATACAATCATCATACAAAGAATTTTGGAAGTTAAGTGGTTATTTAATCAAAGTCACTTAAATGATTTATGGCTAGAAGGATCAAAGAATTAATGTTACGAAATTAAGCAAAAGCCAAATGAAAGCAGTGGAAGAGGTGGGGGGGATATGGTTTCCCACGTTTTAAAACTGTCTTTTGTGAAATCCAGCTCAAATGATTTAATGTTTGCAATGAAAATAAATCTTTTCCCCTCCCTTCAGAGGAAGGAAAAATGACAGAATTTGTGTTGTTCAACTCAGTGAGAAGACCCTGGCCTTTAAAGTCTCCTAATCCTCCCACCCTATTCCCAGTGTTAGCTACAAAAGGGAGGCGAATCTGAGAGAGGGAGGGAGGAGAGAGAGAGACAGAGACAGAGAGAGAGACAGAGAGAGAGAGAGAGACAGACAGACAGAGACAGACAGACAGAGAGAGAGACAGAGAGAGACACACACACACACACACACACACACACACACACACACACACACTGGTATTTCCAACCCCTGCCTCAGCCCACTACCAAAAGTCCATGAAAATGCCCAGTGAGATCAACCTGGTTGCCAGACCCATAAACAACCCACAAGGAGCACAACTCTTTTTCCTTACTTCTTGTCCCCTTGCTTCCCTTAATTTGGCACCATACCCATTTATTTGGCTCCACTGGAAACAGAAGCCATGTTTTATTTCTCCTTATTCCCATTCACACTCCTCCCCATGCTCCTTATAACAAAACATGACTCAGCCACACCACCAAACACATCACACTCATCCTCTGGTATCAGAGCCCAGCACATGGGAAAAATCATTGATTTTTCAGTTCAAATAAAATTAAAAATTTGATGGTCACCTGAAGTAGACGATGGAACTCTAATTGTCATTCACAATGCAAAAGACTGCTTGCTGGCTCTACTCACAAGGATTGTCCCCAGGCTACAGGTGAGTTAAGGTCTACCGAGAGACCAGGGTGCATAACAAAAAATGAGGCTGTCCCACTTTACGTCACTTTCGTGTCTATTCTTAAGCCAGATACCATTACCCACACCTTCCTGCCGCTCGCTCCTATACCTTACTCAGCTGTTATCTCTGTACAAAGGCTTTCCCTGACCACGTACGCTAAAATGGCATCACCTACACCATCTCCCTCTAGCCTCTTCTTCCTATTTAACTTCCCTTTACAAAAGTTATCGTCACTGACATTCTAAGTCTGTATATCCATCTGTTAATGATCTGTCTCTCTTCTCTAGAACATAAACTCCATGGGGGCAGGGACTTCTGCCTTGTTCACATCTGTCTGTTTCCCCAGTGCCTGTCCTTTTAGTAGCCCTTCAATAAGTACTTATGGAATAAATAAATAGATGAACAAATAACTGTCATTCGTTGAGAAAAGATTTACCAAATACCTAATCATCATATTTATTGAGTGCTTACGAGATAGCAGACACTGCGCTGAATACTTTAAATTCATTGAGTTCTATCAACGCAATTTTCTATCAATAAGTAATGTTGTTTTAATTAATAAAAAGTGAACTCTAATATAAACAGTGGGTGATGTGTCAGTGTGTACTACTTTCATGGAGGATGTTATTAGTGGGGGAGGTTATTAATGGGGGAGGTTATGCATGCATGACGGTAGGGGGTGTGTGAGAAATCTCTGTATCTTCCTCTTACTATTGCTGCGAATCTAAATCTGCTCTGAAAAAATGTCTTAAAAAAAGTCTCTTGCCCAGTATAGAAGTGACACATGCCCTAAGGTTATTCATTATCTCCTCTTTTCTCCAGCATGGAAAGCTTACTGTGTTCATTTCATTTTTAAGAATATTTATAATATTTATGTGCTGAAGCCTGCTGAAGAAAAAACAAATTTAAAGCCAGTAAAACACCATAACAACCATATTTAAACATTTTCATTTAATCTAAATAAGTCAGCTGTATAGCTTATAGATGAATCCTCCAAATAGGTAACAGATGGTAAGCTTTTCCAGGGAAAGTATCTTCAGACTCAACACCTAACTAGGATCGACTACTTTTCTTAATGAAGAATCCATTTAAAGTTCTTAGTTAATTTCATATTAAGTGGTTTCTACTGACTAGAGGATAGAGTATGGTGTCTAATATGGTGAAAACAGATAATGAAATATGTGGGGTTTGGAGACCAACACACCCAGGTCTGATTTCTAGCTCTGCCACTAACCAGCTGTGTAAAGGTAAGCAAGATGCTTTACTTCTTGGAGACCAAATATCCTTGCTGCTCAACTGTCATAGTTTAACTAATAAGTAATAATTGTTTGGTCTGGGGGTTGATTTTACTCCACTTAAAAGCTAATGAATTACTCTGTTGCTAGCAGAAGATATGGGACTCCTGAGTCATAGACAAAATACTTCTTACTCATGATAGAGCAAGCAGCATGGACGTGAGCATTTGCATTGGTTACCCTTGTCCCCAAGTCCATGGGAGATAGATGTTGTACATGCAGTGGGTTTGTACATGCAGCTGAGTAACACTTAGCTTGGGGAATGTGATGCTTTTATAGCAAATAATAAGCAAGCCTGCCTTTCTTTCTGGGGTAGCTCTTACCTCATTTCTCAGGGTGGCTTGCTGAGAACACGACCCTGAAGAATGGCTCAGGTAAAAAACAGTCATATTCTCTCATAAGAGCATGAGAGAACCATGGAGGGCTGTCTCCCAATAACAATGTGATTAAATTATGCCCCACAGTGACTACAACATGGTACCTAAAGATATTACCTGCCTTTCTTTTTCTCTTTATCTCAGACATTCTTCTTTAAAAAAAAAAATCCATCTTTTTTTTTTTTGTATCATCACTCAAGGAATTCTAAAATATTTGTGATGGGAGGCATTTTAGAAATCAAATGGTTGTGAAATCTTAGGAAGCCATTACAAGTTACACAGAAATTTTTTTAATGAATGGAGGAGTCACTCATATAATAGTAGAAGAAAAGGAAGGATCCAAAATTATACAATTGTTATAAGATTATACAATAATATCTAAAATACTCTGCATACACATGATAGTTTTCTGTATTTTACAAAGTCTATAATGTTTTTACTGTGTTTTACAAATTCTATAACGAAAATGTCTTATATCACTTCTCTATTCTGAAGAAAATGTGATGTTCTAGTTTGGCCCGTTCATTTCACAGATAAGAAACTGAGAAGTAGACAGGTTAAGTGACTTCCCCAGATTCCTAGCAGGTCCTCTGCAGAGTTGGTACTGGAAAGCACACCCTCTGATTTCTAGTGCTGTATCTTATGCCTTATCCTCTAGGGATTTACAAGGGGCAGCAGGGCAAAGATGGATATGGAGGGTCTGGCCAAAGTAACTATGAGCCTCTGAACTTGGGGGAAGCAGTTCTTTGTGTACTGAATGACTGCTGGAAGCTGGACTCAAGTTCACTCGCCCATTACTACAGTGGACAGAAGGGAGGGAGAGGATGGATTCCCTTAGGTCTGAACTTCTTATGGTAAGCCACTCATTGTTAATAGTTGGCAGCCAGCCAAGAAGTGGCTAAACCCTCAGCAAAGAAAGCTCTGAGATTCCAGTAGGTAGGCTGAGGTTGGGCTCTGGCACAAACTCCTGAAGGACTGGCTTCAAGTTCTGGAGTCTGCCTGAACTATCTGAATTGCTTGTCTAGACAGTTCCCATTTCATTGGACAATTAAGTGGTCCTCCCGCTCTCTTAGCAATGTTCACAATTCATGTAACACATCTTTCTCAGTCATACACTTATTTATCTCTCTTCTTCCCTCATTATTGTTTTCAAATGACATTATTGCACCATCGTATTTTTAATTTTATTTTTTAGGAGCAATGACTTTGCTAGGATCTATTTCAGGAGGAGAGCACAACAAAGTTATTAGAAGATTTAATTGGGGTTTGGTCAGTTAGCTCAGTTGAGCTAGAGTAGAGTTTACTCAGTAGAGTTAGAGACACCCTTGGAGTGTCTTGGAGTTTATCTCTAAAAGTCCTACAGTATCATTCTGGTCCTGCTTCCATGGGGAGTGTATCTGGAGAGAGCATCTGGCTTTCTGACATGTTACAGACAACTTGAGTTAACATTCCAACATTGAGTACTGTTTTTTTTTTTTCCAGGCATGAGGAATATAGTGACCAAAGGTCTGGTCTTTGCCTTCATAGAGTTTGGGGTCTAGAGGAGGCAGATGAAGTCTGCAGAGGCAATACATTGAGATAACTGGGAGAAACTGAATGACCCCTCCTCTCTTCTCAGACTTTACCTTTCAAACTTTGGGACAGTGGAGGGAGCAATGTCCCCAGCTAAGAACATATCAGAGGGAGGAGAGCTGAGTGTTGTTGAAAGCAAAACACATAGCTGAGTCAGGCCTTTCAATACGGACTCCTGAAAAACCTTGTGTTCTGCAAAATAGTGCCCTTAAAAATAGTATAGTTTATGGCAAACTAAAGGCAACCATTTAAAATCTATGCAATTTTGTAACCAGAGGCCAGCAAAACTAATAATTGGTTCCTGGTAATCTTCCCCCAAACACATAACCCCAGTCTTTCTAGCAGGAAGCTTAAAGTTCTGGAGTCTGCCTCAATGGATATTAAAAGTGAACAAAAACAAAAGAGTGGCAGAGCTTGCTTGCAGATGCTGAGGCAAGGCGATGAAGCAGAACTCTGGGCCAGTGGGTAGCCATTAAAGGGCACAGCAGGAAGCACAACTAACCATGGTCCTAGAGCCCCACCAAGCAGGAAATGTGCTTCTTCTCCAGGGCACCCTACTTATGCACTCCTTTTTAATTTGCTTAAAACAGTTATCTAAAGGCTTCCACCGATGCAGCACCCTACTGAATTTTTTTGCTTATGTTTTTGTCTTTTGTTTTTATGTCCTATTGAAGTTTATAAGTCTGCTCCTGTATTCTACCTTCCCCTGCCTTGGAAAAATCACAGATGAATCAATTTAACTTCTATGGTATGTTGACATCATTCCTTCTTTTACCAGTCATCTGTGAACTAACCCATGTCACAAGAACAACAGATGTAACAGAACAGAGTGCACTTCACAGGACAGATGAGCCTGGTACACAAACCCCATGAAACTCTGGCAGAAATGTCTAGCCATGGCAAAGGCCTCGGGCCAGTTCAGGCCAAGAGATACAACTGCTATTCAAGCAACCATTAGTGATGGAATGGAAACATTAGAAAATAATGGACATTGTGGGATATAGTAGGATCTGTGTTTCCTATATGCAACCTGAAGGCTTAATGTATTATATAGTTTTATGTGGATTGCATTGATTTTCGTAATCTTGCGTTGATATTCTCTTATGGGATGGAATGTCCAGTGTAGGCTTCTTCTACTGGAAGGATCCAAAGTGTGGACAAGACAGGCCACCTGCAAACAACCTGGACTTGCCTGGCATGGGAGTTGCAAAGTAGAGCCAACCTATGGCGACAAATTTACTGTCTCTGTCTGTTCAAGGGCTGCTGCTTTTGCAAGCACATGGGGAAGTGAGAGTGAAGAAATCGATAGAACTCAGTATTTAACCTGGGCAGGGGGGTGGAGGAATGGTGCTGAAACGAGTCACTCAAGGAAAAAGCAAAAACCAAAATCCTGCTTGCAAAAGAGATTTGACTCCCAAGATCTGAACTAGTAAAGACGCAACTAGGAGGTAAGGAATAAAATGAGAATATATTAACTAAACTATAAAATCCTTGTGAGAAGGGACCAGCTCCTGACACCATGTCTGAACAGGGAAGACGCACAGTGAATTCTATTGTGTGAACAAAAACATTCAATATGACAGTGGGCACAAGCCACATTTAGAAAACATGGTCATGCATTTTTTTCCTCAAAAATAAACAAACAAAAACCATTTTAACAACCTAAATTTTTTTTTTAAAAAAAGGATTTCAAATTCTTTTGTTGCTTGCTTCTCAAAACAAAGTGATTCTGTTTATATAAAGTAAACAATAGGCCTCAATTCCAGCCTCTGGACGATCCTCCTCACACCTCTTCATTAAGTCCAAACTGATGGCTATTAATCACTTCAGGGCTGCCAAAAGCTTCTTGCACTTTCCAAATTGCAGTGCTTTCCTTTTGCAAGATCAGATAACTGTGTTATTTGGCTTTTCATTAAAATTTGCCTTACCTATTTGAAACATATTTTTCCATCTCTGTTTCTGTTCCTATACAAACTTGAATCACTTATACTTCCTTCACTTTTGCAAAATTTTTATTTTAAAGTTGGAAGCTTTTGATTTTTGAACTTTTGCTTTTGACCATTACTTTTCCTTTTTGCATTTGCTATTTGAATCACAAATTCTGACCCTGTTTGATTTGGCTGTCTATTTTTGGCTGCCATTTTTCTCCCATTTTTTTTCTATATTTAATTTTGCATTTCATTGCTTTAATACCTTTTCCTAAGACCCAAGAATGTCTTTTAAAAGTGCATGTCTATTTAGTGCACTCTCTTTGACAATGTTTAAGCAGATACTCAATAAACCTCTATAAAGGGAGAGACTGGTGCTAGTAAAGCATGAGAATAATTAGAGGAACAGAGTCTCAGCTAAGATATGAAGGAACAGAGTTCTGACGATGTTGAAAGAGGACCTCTATACCTCTTAATGCGAGCTGAGAGGATGGCAGGTTGGCCATAAGGATGGGAACATGTTGGGGTAAAGGCAAAGACTGCGGTCAAAAAACGTAGTCAATGTTAATATTCCCAATGATGTCATGTAGATATCATGTGCCGTTTGCTATGACGTGATGAGAAGGGCACTTCACCTTTCTGGTAGTCTTCCCCCAAACCCATAACCCCAGTCTAACCATGAGAAAACCTCAGACAAACCCATTTTGAGGAACATGCTAGAACATACTTGACCATACTCTTTGAAACTGTCAAGGGCATGAAAAACAAAAAAGACTGAGACATTATCACAGACCAGAGGAGACTAAGTAGACATGATCACCTAATACAACGGGAGATCCTGGATTAGATCCTAGAACAGAGAAAGGACAGTAATGGTAAACTGGTGATCTGAATTGTGTGAAATTTAGTCAACGTCGGCTTCTTGGTTTGACAAACGTGCCTTGGTAGTGTCAGGAAACACTGACACTGGCTAAGCAGCTCACAGGAACTCTCTGTACTCTCTGAAATCTAAAATTATTCCAAAATAAAAACTTTAATAAAAATTAATCCAAATAATAAGTTATTCCCAAGCTACTTGTATGTATGGCTTTAACCACTGGCTCCACTTTTTCATTTCTTTTCTCGACGGCCTATAATTATTTGCACACTTTGTGTGATAAATACGTGGCTTTAGTTTTTATGCTTCTAAAATTGTTTCTTCTGAGGTCGCTTGACTTAATTAAGATGTCCTTTCATTTTCTCATCAATTCTTTCCCATAACTCAACAGTGGTAACCATCCTCACCTTTAACTGTCTCAGTTTATAAAACGCTATACGCATACATTCATTCATTCCCTACACGGATATTGAGAGGCCTACAATAGGCTGAGTCTTGAGCTACTGCTCGACGTACGCTGGTGACTTAGAGTCCCAGCTCTCAAGCCATCAAGATAAAAAAAAGGTTAAATTCTTCTTGATCTGCTTATCATAAAACGAAGGCATGTAGCAGGGGCCTTGTTGAACCTTTAAGGTATGATTTGCTCTGCTATTTGAAAAGCCTTCATTTTCTACCATTCTTTTCCACCTCTCCCTTCCCTCCTCAAGCCAAGACCATGCTATATGCACCCTAAAATCATAATTTTCTGAGTAACTGGGTTCCACATGCTGGCTGCATGATGAATGACAGAACTGGTCCTTCATGGCCACATGAGTTAAGAAATTTCAGCACAAAGATTCCATTTTCCTGTTTTGTGTATGATTTTTGTTTATCGAAAAAAAAATGGAGAGTTGCTTGGACCTGGACAAAATGGCATAGATGATGGAAGCTTCGTTCATCCCTCTGGCGGCCGCATCAAATTAGACAGAAACATGGAGCAAATAGAAAGTAGAGTTGCCTGGGGATTTAGAGGAACAGAAGCCCTACAACTAGGGAGTAAATAGGACATCACCCTGCAACGGTTGGAGGTAGGAGGGGCAAAGATGCAAGGCTGCCAGTCTGAGTGGCTGAGTGGGACAGAACCCATGGCAATGGCAGTGGTAGCCAGCAGCTGCCTCTTAAAGGGGCCGAGTCTGAGATTGGACTTTGGCGGTGATGGACTTGCTCGCTCTGAGCACCAGCGCCTAGTCGGCTGCTCAGGGTGGTACTAAGGACTTACACCGAGTTGTCAGAACAAGGGCCAGAGGTGAAATTTTCTCTTGGGCAGAGTGCCGGTGTATCCATTGTTCCTCTGTTGAGTCATCCCCTCCACAGTGTGCTGACACAGCCTCGCCAGATCTGAGACATCATCAAACTGGATAACAGAGTTCACTCCGCCCAGAGGATTCCCTGAATCTCTGCCTTCCCTAACTTGCGTCCCTACCCAAGCAACATCCGGTTGTGTCTTCAGCGAGTCCTGTGCCACTTGCTGAGCAGTGCCAAGACTCATACTTGTGGCAGCTGACCTCGGTTTCTGGTGTGGCTTTTTGAGGCAACTATAAGCACAGCATCTGTGGATTGCTTGCTGAATCTTAACAGGTGGCCCTGGAGGGGCACAAGCTGGGGATAACATTGGCCCGCTGCTGAACCCCTCTCAGAACTGTAGGCCTCTGGACACCTACTACACAAAGCAGCACTAATAAGACCAGGAAACTTAGGACCTTTAATTAGTAAACGGAAATAGACACAGAAAGGCAGCCAAAATGGGAAGACAAAGAAGCAGAACCCATATGGGAGAAAAGAACAGAGATCCAGGAAGAATGGAGTCAAAACATTGGTTATAAGGATGCTCAGTGAACTCAGGGGAAGTGTAGATGAACTCAGTGAGAACTTTAACAAAGAGATTAAAAAAACATAAAAATGGAAATGGACATTTTAAAAGGGAACCAGTCAGAAATGAAGAACACATTATCTGAGATGAAGAGTATATCGGAGGGAATCAACAGAATGGAGGAAGAGGAGGGTCGAAACACCGATATAGAGGATGGGGAAGCCAGGGACACCCAATCAGAATGGCAAGAAAAGTAACCAAGTAACCAAGACTATAATAATAATTGAAGGAGCCTATGGGACAAAAGTAAGGGTAACAACATCTCCGTCATAGAGGTAACTGAAGAGGGAGAACAAGAACTTGAATATATATTTGAAGAAATAATAATGGAAAACTTTCCTAACCTGGTGAAGGAAGCTCCAGGAAGCTCAGAGAGTCCCCCCAAAATGAACCCAAAGAGGCCCACACCAAGACACATCATAATGAAATGCCAGAGGTTAAATACAAAGAGAGAATCTTAAAAGCAGCAAGAGAAAAGCAGTTAGTTACCTACAGGGGAGCACCCACAAGACTGGCAGCCGATTTCTCAGCAGAGACTTTTCAGGACACAAGGGCTTAGCACAAAATATTCACAGTGTGAAAACCCAGGATCTACAACCAAGAATACTTTATCCAGCAAGGCTGTCATTTAGAGTCGAAGGACAGATAAAGAGCTTCCCAGACAAAAATAAGCTAAAGAAATTTATCAACACCAAGCCAATATAGGAAATGTTGGAGGGACTTCTTTAAGAAGAAAAAACATGCATCAAAAACATGAATAAAGAATGGCAATAACTACATATTATCAAGTACCTCAAGTGGAAAAGAATTAAGTGCTCCAACCAAAAGACAGAGTGGCCGAATGGATGAGAAAACAAGGCCCCTACATATGCTGCCTACAAGAGACTCGCTTCAGATTAAAAGATACACACACACTAAAAGGAAGATGGTGGAAAAAAGATATTGCCTTCATGGACCTAGAGGGTATTGGGCTGAGTGAAGTCAGCTAGAGAAAGACAAATACCACATGATTTCACATACATGTGGAATCTTAAGAACAAAATATACAACAACAACAACAAAAGCGGAAACAAACTCATAGATACAGAGAATATATGGAGGGCTACTAGACCATGAGTAGGATTTGGGAATTGAGGGGAGATGGTGAAAAAGGGCAAAGGGATTAAGAAGTACAAATGGATAGATATGAAATAGTCATGGAGATATAAAGTGTAGCATAAGGAAAATAGTCAACAATGTTGTAAAAATTATGTAAAGGGGAAGAAGGGTACTTGATTTAGTGGGGTGAACACTTCATTAGTTATACAGATCCCTAATCACTCTGCTGTACAACTGAAACTAATATATTATTGTATGCCAACTATAATTGAAAAATCTCATTGAGTTGTACAATATAAATATGAACAACTAATTGTCTATTTTCTTCAATAAAGCTGGGGGAAAAAATGGGAAGTTTGGCTTCAGGAGTGGATTCAGTACTTCTTTTGGCTTTACTGTGCTGACTATCCCTCAAAATTCTCAATTCGGGTCCCAAGAGCAAATAAATTAGGCCATGACCCCTAATAGAAAGAATAGAAAGAAGACCAGTGTTGCTCAAGCACAAATGCTGGGGGGAGGGGGAGGAGGAGTATGGAGAGAAGGTCAGAGGGTTCAGCAGGGGTCGAATCAAGGTTCTCTAGGCCACGGCAAGGACATAGGGTTTTATTCCTCAGGGAACATTTCCACTCAGGATCCCTCCGCTAAGGCCTCAGGACCTGGAAGGTGACATTCGAGGGAGGGGTCAGGAGGTCAGTAGAGAGGAGCGGCCCAGACCCCCCTTTGCTGAAGATGCACCATAGTCAGGACCTGCAGCAACTCCATGAGTGTGTGGGTCCCAGCCAGGCCGAAGGTGCTCTCCTTGTCAGGACCTTCCTGGCATGGTGGAAGGTGTGCCTTGTTGTTTTCACTTTCAGACCAGACAGCTCCTAATAGGTGGGCTCCGAATCCCGAGGCAGAACAGCTCCATAGAAAGGCCAGGTCCTGAGGCCTTAGTGGAGGGGTCCTGAGCGGAAATGTTCCCTGAGGAATAAAACCCTATGTCCTTGCCATGGCCTAGAGAGCCTTGATTCGACCCCTGCTGAACCCTCTGACCTTCTCTCCACACTCTTCCTTCCCCCTTCCCTCAGCATTTGTGCTTCAGCAACACTCGTCTTCTTTCTATTCTTCAAACACACTGGGATCTTTCTTGCTGCCTTTGCACATGCTGATTCCACTGCCTGGAGTAGTCTTCCTGTTAGATCGTCACAAGGCTTCATGTTAAACTTCACCTCAATATCTCCTCCTGAGAAAGGGCTTCTCTCCCATCAGTCGCTATCACAAGAATCTATTTCAGTGGTTCCCAAACTTCCTGGTTTATGGTATTCAACGTGCCAGTAATTTTTTTTTTCATGGAAAACCTAGACTGAAAGAAATACCTAATAATTTCATTTATTAAATAGTTAGGTCCAAACAACTTGACAACAGCTTTCATAGACTCTGATAGTGGCGTTGTTTCCCTAAAATATATAAAATTTCCTGTGATATCCAGTGAATTTATTGTAGCACCCCAGGATACCTAGGCACACAGTTTAAGGAACCATGGTCCTATTTTATCTGCTTTATGGCATTTTCTCTCTATCTAAACAACTTTTTAATTTGTTTACTGGCTTTTTATCTGGTTTTCCTCACTAGGCATTAAGCTAGGAGGTGAACAAGAGCTGGTATCTTGCCTGTCTTGTTCACCTACATATATATAACATAATACACAAAGCAGGCACTTGATAGTGTTTGAATGACTGTGAAACAGAATGGGAGCTCAGGGAAGGCTTCCCAGTGGATAGGACACCTGACCTGGCCTAAATGAGGAGTGAGAGTGAGCCAGGTGAGTAAGCCAGGGGATGGGGACATTCTAGGTAGAGAGAACAGGATCCAGAGACACCATGAACCTTGCAAAGTGTGGGGTGATTGCTGCACAACCTTTGGGGGAGTGGTGGGAGACAGATCATGAAATCCTTTGTGGGTGACCTTCCAAATCTGCATGGGATCCTGGAAGCATCAGGGAATGACATAATTTAAGGCTGTTCTAAGACCTCCCTGGCAGGATGAGGACAGTGGACTGTGGAGCAGGAAAGAGACCAGGACACCAGTCAGGAGGCCACTGGGCCAGCTGCTGAGTGAAGATAAGCAGCACTCCACTGCTTAGGGCAGTGGGAATAGAAAGGAGAGAGGGGAGAAGGAAGCCTAAAGAAGGTAGAACACACACGGCTTGGCGAATCCCCAGATGATTCTCCTTGATGAATTTTCAGGATAAACATTAGGACCAGGCAGGGGTTTCTGATTAGTGTATCAAGGACATAGCTGTACCATTAGCCCAAGGAGCTCCACAGGAAGAGCAGATTTAGGGGGGATGAACCAAGTGCATAAGGGCTGAGTTTGAGCTGTCCGAGGGACACGCAGGCAAAGCTGGTCAGTGGACCATTGGGTATTTGGATTTCAGGCACAGGAGAGAGGTCTGGGATCAGCAGCCCCCAAAGTCAATGAGACCTGGATTAGCTTTGTGAGCTCTTTTCTCTCTGGTGGCAGACATCGTGGGGGCTATAGAGGTTGGGTACTAGAGACAGAATCCTGGACAGCAAGCTTGAGAGAGCCAGGCAGAGAATAAATCAATGGGGGTGGACTCCCTCTGCCTGCATGAGCTCAGGGTTCCAAACTTCACTGACTTTCAGACCCTACTTGCCCGGTCTCTGCAGAGATCACTCTGAAGGTGGAGACAGCATTCTTACACAAAAGGTGACTATGGCACAACTTGTGGGCTGCCTGTAGAAATTAAACTTGGATTACAGGATGAATTCTTGCTGAAAATGGTGGTGCTGCCTTGTCCCAGTCGAGTTTGGGTTTCAAGTGAACCAGTGGCACTCTGTGACATCTCCCCAGTCAGAGAACTCCTATATCTTCATCTTCGTAACACGGACAGCTTATTTCTAAAGCAGCAAACCTCAGAACGGGAGCATCCTTACACAAGGCTTTAAAGGTTGGCCTTCCCTTGCCTCTGAAAGTTTTACTTAGGGCAAGTCTGGGCCTAAAGAAGTCTCCAATGGGTAAAGCCACACGACTCCTTAGGACCAGAGCTAGTCATCCCCAGGATTGTTGCTGTTGGAACCAAAGAGAGGGATACTAGAGGTAGTCAGGAGTCAGAGTTAGATGCTGGGGGCTCCGAGAGTACCTGAATTTGGGCCTGAGGTTGGACTTAGTTAACATGAGCTGAGACTGAGCAGAGAGGAGAGCATGCTACACTTGGCACATGGGACCAGAAAGATAAATGTGAATCAGAGATTACATAAAAGGGGATGGTGGTCAAGACAAGGTAGGGGTCTTGAGTAGACACTGCTAGTTTCCTACACAGTAACCTTACTTGACTTTTTCCTTACCATCAGCACATGACACTGAACTTGTTGGTGCAGCAGTGTGGGCAGCCAAAAATCTACATTTCCCAGCCTCTCTTACAGCAAGCAGTGGTCATGTACAGTTCTGGCCAATGAAATATAAGTGAACATTGCTAAGTGGGCTTCTGG
The DNA here is from genome assembly GCF_902729225.1 of Pteropus medius. Lineage (NCBI taxonomy): Eukaryota > Metazoa > Chordata > Mammalia > Chiroptera > Pteropodidae > Pteropus > Pteropus medius. Next base: position 5,594,727 of record NW_024354911.1, read on the forward strand.
GAACACATTGCTGGCAGCCATTTTTTGCCCTTCTTCCTGGTGGGAACACAGATTCAATGCTAAAGAGGGGCAGCCACCTTGTGATTACGCGGCACCAAATGTGAGGAAAAAGCTCACGCTCTAAGGAGGAATGGGCAGAAACATGGGAGGGGCTTGTGTCTCTAGGTGGGCATCAATCCTGAAACGCAGAAATGTAAATTTCTGAATGGTAAAATGGTAACAAGTCAGGAATTACGGAAGAATGTATACTCATTTCCTCAGTGGCGAAAGCCAGTCCTTAGGTGTGGTGGGCTTGAATGTAACCACAAAAGCTACCCGAGATCACCTGTCTAGAGGGGGAAATGATGTCACCCGACTCCCATAAATGCTGACCACAGGCAGGAACCTTCAGAACTTTCTTCAGCCATTCTCTTAGTGCCGCAACTCTAAGGTGATTTCTCTCCAAGGAAAGGTTTTCTTGTGAAAAGAGAGAAGCCAGAGCCTTCCACGTACCTGGCATGCTCACACCAATGCCATGACAGTTGAGCCACCAGAAACTAGGTCTTGGCTGTGGTTTGTTTTGCTAGATTTTTAGTAACACACATAAAAAATACCCTTATCGAAGGCTCTCCGCCAGCATGTTGGGGTTTTGTTCACACCTGCTGTGGCATTTGGTAACCTGTGCTGTCCTGAACTGTATATATGTTCACTCGACTTACACTATAACAATTCACTTATACATACGCGTATATATATATATATATCTCACACTATACATATATAAATACTCTAGTTATACTACATATAATATATATATTATCTATACCTATATCTATCTATCTATCTATCTATCTATCTATCTATCTATCTATCTATCTATCTATCTCATATACTATGTAAGTTCACTCAGCTGCAAATTCTAAGTAGGATGGCAGCCCCTGATACGGCACCTGGCCCACAGGAGGACTGAAGTAATGACAAATGTAGTGTCAGTAGTGGGCACTCCAATATTTGGCCATTTGTTAGAAAGACTTCATTTTTTAAATGATTTGTTTTCTCTCTCTAACTCTCATTTAAAACATTTTCTACCCTTTTTCTATCTAAAGATGGAAAGGAGCTCAGAATTATATTCTATAGAACATCTTGCCTCTATTCAATACATACTCCAATGATCCAATCTCTCATTTTTCAAGTTAACTGTTTCGACTCTTCTTACATTTTACTTTCCAACACTTTCATACTTGTCCTCCGCTACTCTCCTTTCAAAGTTCTTTCATTTCTCTCACTTGTGAAGCATATAACTTGATACTTTATTATTGTACACAGTTAATTTCACATTGGAAGCTTTTAAATAGGCTTTATAATTGTTCCAACATCTTTTGTACTTGACTTTGGATAAGATACTGTGTCCCTGTTCACCTGTGATCCATGATGACCTCAAATTGTTTTCTATCACAGAAATTCACAAAGCCGCAAAACTCATTATTTTCAATCATTTCCCTGCTCTAATTCTGATGAGCTTTTGTATTCCTAGTTAATTTGAATAGCATGTAGGAAGTTTTGAGATATATTTTTAAGTGTTTTCTGGGCTGGCCCTATACACAAGCATCTCTAAACATGTATGATATCTAAAAGCATAGTTTTGCCCTGATTATGCATCATTCTTTTCAGTAACTATATCAACTCTAATGATCATACTATTTTTCCCTGTACAATGGGGCTCTAATTAAGGTCCAGTTCCCACAAATGTTCTGGAATTTTGTGAAAATTCTTCTCTATGAGATTGGTATCGTGGATTAGTTCTAATTTATTCCCCAAATCAATCAATGTCAAAGACTTCATTCTCAGTTTTATATTTAAACATGTTCCACATTCCTGGGCAGATCTTAAACATAGTTAGATAGGTGTGTTCTCTGCGTGATTTGTTCTCTTTGTTGGCAGAAATTATGTAACACATACAATGAAGCTAGAACAAAAATGGCCTAGGAGGTTCACAGGGGTGTCAGAATGGAAAGCTTTCCTTGCATATTTAAATTCACATCTGCCTTCAACTGCTGGCTATTCAAAAGATGCTAACAAGATTTAGTGAATTAAGTCAGAAGACACTGGATGGTTCTATCAACTCGGTCATGAAATATCCTGCCATGCTGAAATACCCTCTCCAAAGGATGACCAATAATGATCTTGGTGTTACCTAGCCCTGGTATGAAGGTAGTCAACAGCTCAGATGGGCAGAATTGGAAAACACCAACACGAAGAAGAAGAGAGAAGAGGAGAGAGGAGGAAGGGCGAGGGGAGGAGAAGGAAGGAGGGACTGAGAATGAGAATGAGAATGAGACTAAATAGAACACAGGCTTGGAAGTCAGACAAGCCCACTTAGGGCAAATGTAGACTCTGCCATGTACTGGCTGCATGACCTTTAATAACTAAAGTTATTAAGTGTGAGTCTCAGTTTCTTTCTTTGCAAAATAAGGAAACCAACACTTACCTCATAAGTTTATACTGAGAATAATCATATATAGAAAGTGTTTGATACACTGAAAGTGCCAAATACGCGTTAATTGCTTTCTTTCCCTCTATTCTTACGTCCTCCAAAAGAAAAAAATCCACAGCTTTGGTGATTTTTTTCTCCATATCTTTTCATCATCAACAACTATCTTGTTAATATAAAGAATTTTGCTAAGCACCTAAGACATACAAACCTGGCCCTCAAATTGCTTAGAAGATAAATGTATGGAAAATATAGTATAGCAGTCCCCTCTTACCTGCAAGGTCTATGTTCCAAGACCCCCAGAGGATACCTGGAAACATGGATATTACCAAACTTTATATATATATACTATGTTTTTTTCCTGTACAAACATACCTAACAAAGTTTAATTTATAAATTAGACACAATGATAGATTAACAATAACTAACAATGAAATAAAACAATTACAACAACACACTGTAATAAAAGCTATGTGAATGTGGCATTATTAAGTACAATGAGAGTTACTTGAATAGAAGCACTGTGATCCTGTGATAATTGATCTGATAACCAAGATGGCTAATAAGTGGCACGTAATGCGTATAGCGTGGATACTTTGGACAAAGAGGTGATTCACGTCTTGGGCAGGAAAGTGCAAGATTTCATCACACTAGTCAGAAAGGTGCACAATTTAAAGCTTATAAATTGTTTATTTCTGGAATTTTCTGTTTATTATTTTCAGACTGCTGTTGACTGTAGGTAACTGAAATCTCAGAAAATGAAACCATGGATAAAGGGGGGCTACTTTGGTGACACAGCAAAAAAAAAGTCAAGATGCTATATGCTTTGAAAAGTCAGTGTTGGAGAGACCACTCCTCCATGGACAGTCAAAGCCAAAAGAAAGTGGCTTTCTCCTGAGACTTGAGGGACTTAGTAAAGAGACATAGGAAGGTCCTCTTGGCATAGAGGACAGTGTGAAGCAACATTGCAAAAAGGGGACAGCAACTCTGGGCTCCAGGAGTTGACATGATTAGATCAGAGAGAAGGGTTTGTGTTTGGAAATAATGAGAGACAAGATGGGAAAGGTAGGGCCCATTTGATCAGTGCCAAGCTATGGCACTTCATCTGTCATCGATTCAATACTAATGAATGTTCTTGAGCTTGGCGATTAGATGACCAAAGTCATGTCTCAAGAAGATTAACCTGGCTGCTTTGTATGGGCTCAATGGAAAAGGTAGGCCCAGAGGCAGAGGGAGCGCCTGTGGTCCCTAATGGAACCAGTGATGAAAGTTGGACTGGGGTGTGGTCATGGGAGTGAGAGGAAGGAATGATTTTAGAGAGAGCCTAAGGTAGAGAAGCAGCCCTGGTACGAGAGAGAGAGAGAGAGAGAGAGAGAGAGAAACAATTAAATGCTGCTCCCCAACTACTATCAGTAAGATATTACCCACATACGAGCACAACTGGGGTGAAAAAATTTTAAATATCCTGAAACACGTATAAGGTACTTACACACAGCGGGAAGGATTTGTGGGTCTCAACTTGCAATGGGCCTTAAAATGTTGGCATTTTAATTAGGTGAGAAATAATCAGCTTTCTCAAGAAGAATGAGTTGTTCCCCCTCTTAAAGTATGATAAATTACACAATACTATATGGATTATTTCCATGGAATCTTTCCGATTAGACAGCATTATGAAACTTAATATTGTTTTGGGTAATATAATCCAACAGCAGGGTTTCTATTAGTTAAAAAAATTACTTAATCATTAAATCCGAGTGACTATTAGATTTCTATCACCAACTCGGGATGGAGTCATGACATCTCCAGTTAAGAAAAGAGCCTAAATCACTATAAGAATCAATCTACACCCCACCTTCTCTGGTAAAGAATTGAATTTCCTTTAAATATAATTTTAACCCAACATTTTTAATTCCTCACTTTGAAAATTTTTATTGGCGTGTACCAGACAGTCTATCTGCCAAGTACATTGAGTTGAATGTATTTGACCCTGGAGCAATATTCTACTTTTCGGGGCATCGAACCATTTATTTTTTTAGACCATGGCATTATGCCTATGCGACAAATGAGAAATCTTTAAGTCCCGTGGTTATATTCAAAGACTGACAATCATATGCTGATAAACAGAAAAAAAAAATTGCCACAGACTGCAGTGCGTGGGGGAACTTATAACCCAGTGAGGTTCACTTCGTAAGTAAAGCTTTTCCCCAAGGAACTTCAGTCTTAAGAGATTAAACTTTACTTCTGTAGACAGGAGTCCTTGAAAAAGGAATGACTATAGTAAGCATTATAAAATAGGTTTAAAAAATATAAAAATTTCATGACATATATATCTTCATATACATGGCTATCCTCCCTTTCTCTTCTCCTTATTAACGGAGCATTTGAAAAACATTCAAATTTGTATAATTGCGTTCTTACTGCGGAAGGATATCATTTGGGGTGCAATGACTTCAGAACCTGTAAAATATCCTTCCTTTTGCAAAATACTCTTTGGGGGTTAGAGTACAGTGGCAGTGCTGGCATTTTCATTTCTTGGATGGTTAAATGTCTGAAGTACGCCCAGTGTTCACGTGTTTCCTTCTCTCTGTTTGGTAATTAATCTATCTCCCTGCTCAGGGCACAAAGCTTCCAGTGAATGCTCCAGAGTGGTTTATCTCATTTTCAGCTGCTACCACCCCAAGTGAAAAAGGAGGGAAGACTGTGCCACAGTCTTTTCCTTTCTCTAATATTGTTTGCGGCAGAGACTCTGAGTCACTTACCTATACGCATTCTTTCGTTTTTCTGTAGGGCAGAACCCTAGTTTTATTCCAGGCATCAATGTGCCTGACTAAATGACTATAGTTTCTACCGTCTCTTGTCACTGGACATTGTAGTTTCAGGGAAAGGTCCTTAAGAGAGGAAAAAACAGTAGTATGCTTTTTGCTTTTCTCCCCTTCCTTCATCCTGCTGCCTGGAATGTATTTCTGTTGATAGGAGCTCCAGCAGCCACCTTGGACCCTGAGGCAACCTAGATGAAAGCTGCATGCTAAGGGAGATAGAACAAAAAGACAGAGGAGCTCGGGATTCTCACTGCCTACATAAGACTTCCTTGAAGTGAAAGAAAACAGAAACCATCTTGGGGACTATACCACAGTCATTTAGAGTCTTATGTTTGTGCAGCAAATTCCAATCTTAATTAATATAATACTTCATCCCAACAGTTTTCTATTGTACAATTTTTAATATGGAAAACGATGAGGTAACGTTAGGGAGCAAAAGCTGCAGTTCAGGCAAGTTACAGAGAGGTATCGTTACATCTTAACCAAGGGACACCTCAGATTTACACAGGACAAGGAACGGTCCAGACTGAACTATAACTTAAGAAACCAAAGGATGGTGTTTAGCTATAATTTATGCAAGGGAGAAGCCTGTGCTCTAAAGCGGTCCGGCACCTGAGCTGGTGGTTTACTGCATCGGGAAATGAGTGTGAACTCCAGTTCCCCTTCCTGTGTATGGGAGGAGGAGGCTCTGTCCTGCAAACTTCCAAAGGCCGAAGTTCTAATCAGTCCCCTAAGTGACCCTACCACGGGCTTAAATGATGCACGTTCTTTTCCTGAAGCGAAGCCTCACGACAAAGTTAACAACAAAATGGACTGGGTGCCTGGAGAGTCCATGGGGCAGAGAGAAGGGTTTGTGAAATAGAGCTTTCGACTTTCTCCTACATAGTGCATGTGGGAGGTTTCTAAACCCAAATCCTTTTCTATTACAGTGATAATAGTATTGACTCTCTTTTCAATCCTTTACAACCTCTGCAGCCTGCAGTTTTCTTGACACGGCAGCTCAGGTACGTCCTGCTTGATTTGTTGGGTATCAGATCCCCTCAACAAAGATAAGTGCTTCATTTTCTCCTACATCATATTTCTAACAAAGATAAACTATGCTTTTTACTATTTTATTTTAGAGTGTCATTGGTGGGGGCGGGTGGGACTGGATATTGGGAACCATCAGCTAATTACAATAAAATGTTCCAAGTCCCTTCCTTTCTTGGGGTTGACATCTGCTGTGGGACATCTCCTTCTCTGAATCTTTGCATTTGAGAGTAGGGCTGGAGCTGCTCCAAGCAGTAGGAGAGGGTGCTCCATTTTAGCATTCTCGAAAATAACCCAACAATTCAAGTTTATAGTGAGTAAGGCAAAGCTGGGTTGCTATTGGCAGTTGTCAACTTGAATTGTTAACAGTTTCCACCTTTCGAAGAAACTGCGACTTAGGTCACTCACACCATTTCTCCTCCCTGCGTTCTGAAAAGCAATAAATTGTCCACGTTTCCCAGGCCTCCCTCCTCTCACCCGTCATGGGCCTTCGCCAGGTCAGCTGTATCAATACTTTGGAAGGTGCACAGACCATTAAGCAGGGAGGGACCAGTGGAGGTCCTTCTACCAGCACTTCATCAGGGCGCATAAATTGCTTCCTAGCCCTGAAAGAGAAACATGTGCCAAAAATATGTCGATTTACAAAATGTTTTCATATCTTTAGGGTATTTTATTTCTCCTGCTTCTTGTGACATAAATAGCACATAACCCTGACCCCAGGATTTTTTAATAACCAGCTGTGAAATTTCACTAGCACTGGCATGAAATCAAGAACCGAAAATAATTCACCCCACTGTATGGGGGCTTCTGTCCCTCTCTGATGGGGCTTTGATTTGGTAATGGTTTATAAAGCCACTCTTCTTCCTGAACTGAAACAGAACTTAAAAGAAAAATACTGACTTTGCTAATGGGCAAGGATCCAGACAGTACTGCTCCTGGGGTCCACGGTGTGGTGGTGGTGGTGGGGGAGGGGCCAGAATATGGAAGAGTAAAGAGGAAACTTTGTATCACACCTACTCAGGCTGCTTGAAAACTTTAAAAAATGTTTAATTAAAAATCAGTGTCTTCTTGGATTGGGGAACTGCTTGTGCTTTGGGTTGCCTTTGGAGTGAGATTCTGGGGCTGACATGATTTGAGGCCTCTGACATGTGTAGGACTCAGCTTGGGAGGTGGGCTTAGAAGGGAAAAGATGTGGACAGAGATGAGGCCGGTCCTTTTTTTTTTTACATTGGTGTTCATCTATTTTATTATAATTAAAAAATGATACCCTCTTCCCAACAAGGTCAGCTTTGCAAATAAAAGCAGTAAGTGAAAATTAAAAAATAGTTTTCCATAAATTTTTTCACATACAAAGGTTCAGGTGTAATTTTAAAAGCTTCTGCATATTGGTATGCATAATTTCCTCAAAAAATTGACCTTTGCAGTCTTCAATAAATCGAATTAAAGCTGGATTACATCTGGGTGTTCCACCACTCAGGTGCCACCTGAAGTCAATGTTATGAACTATGAAGGTCTGGGTCAAGGCTGCCAGGTACAGCCACGCTCTTGCCAGTGCTCATTCCCCAAGCCTTACGCTGTTAGCACAGTGCCAGTACCCAGGCCACACAGGGCTGAGTTCACATCCAGTACAACCTCAAATGAGCTGTGCTGTGCTCTTGGGCAAGGCATGGCCCTGAGCTTCCCTCTCCCCAGCTATAATTGTGACAGTAGTTCTTCTTTCGCAAGGTAGCTGTGGTTAATCCAACTGTGTAAAACACCTAGAAGAGTGGATAGTACATCCACTGTTGGTACATCAAATATGTATTGAATGTGGGCTCTATGAATGAAAGAAGCTTTCTATTTTCTCCTCCCCTAACACCTGAAAACTACCATTATACTTCTATCTTTATGATGTTGACTACTCTAAGTATCTCATATAAATGTAATCATATAGTATTTGTCTTTTTGTGACAAGCTTATTTCACTTAACATAATGTCCTCAAGGTTCATTCATGTTGTAGCATATTACAGAATTTACTTTCTTTATGAAGCTGAACAATATTCCACTGTATGCATATATCAAATTTTGCTCATAAATTTATTCATCGATGGACATTTGGCTTGCTATCATCTTTTACTATTAACAGTAGTTAATAGCGCTGCTATGAACATAGATGTACAAATATTTCTTTAAGACTCTCCTTCCAAATTTTGGGGGTACATACTTAGAAGTGGAATTGCTGGGTCATATGGTAATTCTGTATTTAATTTTTGAGGAAGCTGCTTAAGACAAAGAGCATTCATGCCAACAATTTCAGGGCAATCCAACTGTATTCTTTGTTCACATTGAAGTGTATGGAGTTCTTGTAGTAAAATAAAGCCCAAGTTCATATACTAATGTCGATGCACACTAGCCATATAACTCATTCAACAATACATTAAGCTCCTGGAGCCCCCCAGTTTACTCAGCTATAAAAAGGGGATAATAAAAGAAAAAAAAAGGGGATAATAGTCGGCTACATTTTCCTTGCAGATGATAAAGATCACACGAAGGAAGCTTTTGGTACCTGTGGCATGCTATACACATAGAGGTCATTATAAAGTTTGAGATGGCTCCAGTCCTAACTCAGGTGAAATTAAAAAAAATTATTTTAAAAAATTAAAGGAATGTAAGAGTGAGAGGTACAGAGTACAGAAACAGAGGACCGATTCATCAGCCGAGCTTCAGGAGAGGCCATAATATGCAGTCTCACAGTTAAGTGTCAAACTCTCCAGCTGTTTTAAAAAAACCTGCTATCATCTCATCACCCCAGAGCACATGGAGTGCAATAAGGGGCAAGCTGGCTCAGTGGTCATGCTTTTATGCCTACCTCCTAAGGTCTTCCCAACTCATTTTCACTCTGAGTAACACAAGCAGGAAAACCACATGGTTCAGAAAAATCTTTTGCCTCTTCCCAGCCAAGATGCCCACCTGAATTCACAAAATTTTATTTGGAAAGTTTGATGGCTGGAGTGGTTTTTTGAAGGGCTATTTTATGCATTATAGCGATTAACCCTTTTTCAACAGTTCATTACATGGTTTCTGAAAAACACAAAAAAAGATATTACAGGAGGGCAAAGGGTTTAACTTCGGCATGCTTCAGGAATAATGCTTGCCACTCACAAATCAATTCCTGCTACCGACTTCCATAAGTATGGAATTGATTTAGGGGCTAATTTAGTAACAATGAGGAGCTTTACTGCTTTGAAGAAGACCCTAGGTGAACTCTGAGCCCGGGAAAAGAAAGGAAAGAGAGATTTGCTTCCTAAACTGCCATCGTTCTTTCTCTCAGGCTCAGCGGTGGGGAAGCTAGGCTCTTAGATTTCCCACAAAAATATGCTTCCCTTTGAAACAAAACCTAAAAGCCTAAGAACTGCTCAACTACTTCAGACTCAGGATGCACCATCCACTTAGCTATAGATGCTGAGAGCATATTGTTTAGAGAAAAGGCAAAGCTGTCAATATTGACAGCATCAAGTATACAATATCTGTAACATTTAAATATGTGTCACAGATCCTAGGAAAAAACCAAACACTCCAACAGGAAAATATATGAAGGACTTGAACAGGCAATTCAAAAATAAAAGGAAAGTGAAAGTTCTGAAGAAATGTTTCACCTCACTAGTAATAAAAGGTAGGCAAACAAAAATAAAATATCATCCTTCAACTTACAAAATTTGTAAAGATTAAAAACATGACCATACCCTGTGTTGTCAAGGGTGTGATGAAGTGCCAACTTTCATACTCTAGTAATGAAAGAGTGAATCAACCTTTCTGGTGGGCGCTTTGGCAAATGCCATAAAGATGTTTATATCCCTTTGATCAAAGTAGTTCCTTTTCTAGGGGTTTATGTTGAGAAAATAAACATACGTGTATACAAAAATGAACATGGAAAGATGTTCACTTTAGTACAAGGTTGGAAACTATTTCTATAAAGGGTCAGACACTATATTATAAGCTTGGCAAGACAGTTGGTCTCTGTTGCAGCTACTCAACTCCACCACTGTAGGGAGAAACCAGTCTCACACAATACATAATCAAAAGGATATGGCTGTCTTTCGATAAAACTTTATTTACAAAAACAGGCAGCCATAGGCCCATGGACATCCCATATAGCATAATTTATAGTAATAAAACAAACAGAATCACCTAAATGTCTACAATACAGAAATGGTAAACTAATTTATTTTATGTGGCTATTACAACTTCCTTATCTTTTGGTAATTTGGGAAAATGGTCATGTGAAAAAAAAAATCACAGTACAAAAGTTCAGGTTTAGAGTGATCCCAATTTTTAACAGAAGAATATGTATGCGTGGACAAGGGATCAAAAGAAACAGGTGAAGATTTTAACAGTGATGGTGGTTTAAATTTTCTTTTATACATTTATCAGGATCTAAATTTCTACAATGTATATGTGTTTTAGTTTTAATATAGAACATAATGTTTAAAATGACAGAAGTGAACTTCTAGTGTGAACACAGTTGCAAAAATCAGCATTCTCCCCTCCTACTTGTGGAAATAATCCAAAAATGAGGACAAGAAGAAAACTATCTTTAATTTCTGGCAAAACTAAGAAACAAACATCAAAATTTTCTAAGGCATACAAAAAGCGAGCAAATTTTTCTCTTGAGCTTTGGAGGAAGAAGTATAGAGAAGAGGAGAAGGGAATGCTTAGGAGCAGCGAATTTCACAGAATATTGCACTTCTGGAGGGTGAGGGGGACCCCTGAGGGCCTAAGGTGGGTCCATCAACTGCAAAGGAGGTTTCTCAGACTGGGCAGCAGCCAGGAGTAGATCCAGTGTCATGGACCTGAAATTTACACAATTTGGGGGTCCTATTTGAAGAGAAACAAGATATCATTTTAAATATAAAACTAGGTATAAACATATTTATTTAGAATGGGCAAAGGGCAATTTTTTTAAGCTGATGAATTTTACACACACCACCAAGATCTGGAAAAATAACACGTTTCTAAGAACTACTCCAACTACCTGCCTGACCCACTTCTATAGTATCCCTCCTCTAAACACCTCCATTCCCTAAATTTTTGGCTGCACAGTCCTTGATAACCTCTTTATAGAATAATAATTTTTAATATGCAAGAACTCAGGGAATATTATTTCGATGAGCTTTCTGTGGAGACTTCTAGAAGATGGACTATAGTCAACCAAATAATGACTGGGGAAACCATCGCAGGGGCACTGGTAGGGCACTCTGAATGTACTTAACTGTCAATCTAAAACAAATTGAATATTATAAATTAGAAAAGGAGAAATAAACTGAAGAGAAGTCGAAGAAAAGAATTAATAAAAATAAAAGCAGATATGAGTGAGATAGAAAATAGTAAAATAAAGAGAACTCAAAGCTTTTTGAAAGGACAGTTAATCTGCTAACTAACTTAATCGGGAAAAAGGGAGAAAATAGTGAATATACAAAGTAAGAAATATTATAAGGAAATAACTACAAAATTAAGCAAACTAAAAGAACCATAAAAGACTACTTTGCTAAACTCAAAATAAATACATTTGAAAACCTAGATGAATGGATGATTTTTGAAGAAAATATAATATATCTAAACTATATGTAAATTATAATATACCCAAAACAAATATACTAAGACTCCAGAAAAAGAGAAAATCTAAACAGACCAGTTTCCATGCAAGAAAATTGAGGAAAATTGACAAAGAGTCTCATTTCCTAAAAAGTACCAGATCCAGCTGGTTTTCCGTATAGGATTTCTACCAAATTTTAAAGAACAGAAAATCCTGATATAATTTAAACTATCCTAGAATGTAGGAATAGAATGAAAATTTCCAAATTTTTCTAATGTGTGCCAATAACAAAATGCAACAAATATTTCAAAAATAAAGTCACAGGCCATCTCTTACAAATACTGATGCAAAAATTCTAAATAAAATATTAAAAAACTGTCGAGAGTTTAGCTAAACTGCTCCATGGTATTGTTGCCTTGGCCAAGTGGTCTGCAGGGATTTCAAACTGACATTAGCCTCCTTGTGCAAGTGTATACCCTAGATAGCGGCCTCAAAGTCACAGGCAAAGGTAAGTTCCAGATATGACTTCCCCAATAGCCTTTGTGATCAGCAGTCTCTCCTGCCTCCCAGCACCTGTATGCTTTATGCCTTAGATAAGACTCCCCATGAGTTTTACCAAACCCTACTCTTTTAGCTTGAATTGATCAATCGGGCCATAGCCTGGGAACCCCAAAGCACTCCACCCATGGACCCTAAAGGGGGCCTGTGCCCGGTTCCTATTTACTTCTCACTGTCTGCACTCTGACTTGATCTCCCCATGTAATCCCTTGAGGTGTGCTGTGTCTTTCCTCCAAGGCCTTTGAGTAATAAGCTTCTCTATTTCGATTTCTCTGTGGTCTCTTGTTGAACTGTGGCTCACCATCTGGCACCCTGTGTTCTGGTTAGCAAGTCTTAATTTAATGAAGTTATAACACAAACAGAATCTAGGACATTAAAAGAACAATGTGTTCTTATCAGGTGGAGTTTATGCTGGGAATAGAGACAGTTTAATATTAGAAGACACATTAATAAAACTCATCATATTAATAAGTTTAAGAAGAAAAATCATAATTTAACATCTATTCTGATAAAAAGTCAGTGATACAAGAATACTCCCTTCACATGATAACAATAAATCTACCCCTGCTTAAGAGCTTGCATCATGCTGAAGAGAGAAATACAAGCAGTATTTTCAGTAGTCAGGTCCAAGACAAGGATACAAAGATTTAACTATTATTTAACTTTGTACTAGAAGTAGTAGCCTATATAATTAGATGAAAAAAGAAACTAGAGCTAAAAATATTGATTAGGAGAATTATTACTACCTATAGATAATATGGTTATACACTCAAAGGAAAAATAATTAAAAAACTACTGAAATAATAAAAGAAGATAATAAAGTAGAAAAATCATATGAAATTCAGTAACTTTCATATTTACAAACAATAACCAGTTGAAGATATAATGGAAGAACAGATCCCATTTACGATAGCAATAATAAAGATAAAATACACAGAAATCAATTTAAAAAATGTGAAAGTCACTTATAAAACCCTTTAAAATATTTCTGAAGGCCCCAAAAGTACACTTAAGCAAACAGAAAGGCATATCATGTTCTTGAATTATTTACATTTAACATGATCTTAATATAACTACCAATGGTTTTTTCGTCTTGTAACTAGACAGGTATCTACATGCAAGATTCTGTGCTGGATTTTAGGAGGGCTCCAAATATAAGTCAAACAAAAATTGTTCTAGATCATGTTGCTTGGGACCTCATATCCTGTCGACAATTTCTTGTGATTACACTATTAAAATACTCAAACAAAACAAAACAAAAACAAAAAACAACAAACCAACAATGTATACTGAGACTCAGAAAAGGCAATGGGATTTAGCAACGGAGAGGTTACTGATGAGCTTCAAGAAAGCAGTTTCAATGGAATAGTGGGGCTGAAAATTAGTCTGCATCTCTTAGTGAAAGCCACTCATTTCAGTGCCAAAGGAAAGCAGCAGAACTTCTCACCTGATTACAGGAAGCTGGACTGATGCAAAAAGCTCATCTTCCTGCTCTAAATACATAGATAAATTGGATAAAATACATATTATCTATAGGTAATGATAATTTTACCTTCTCCTATATACACACAAAAAATCCCACATAGCCAAATTCAGATGAAGAAAAGTAAATCCTAAGGCATCAGAAATAAAGAAATGCAAAGTCAGAATGTTGCACTGGCATAAAGCTGAATGTCTTACAGAAGTATCAGACCCTAATAAACCCTGCAGGAATGAGATCTGAATGCAACCCTGCAGAGGTATCAGACCTAATAAACCCTGCAGGAATGAGATCTGAATGCAATTTTAATACAGTCTACAGTGGAGACTATAGCCAATCCTTCCTCATCTGAAGGGAGCTGGACCTGATGAGATTTCTCAGCATAAGGCTGGAAGCTTTATTAACTGGTGGGGAGCTACTCAATTGATGGTGTCTTCAAAAACTGAGAAGTTAACATAAAACATGACCAAACACTGGGTAAATCTGTAGCATACCCAAAAGGCAAATTCAAAAATCTTCCCATAGGTACTCCTCTTGAACCCGGGGCAAGTGGGTATTTCCAGGAAAGGATTCCGGCTAAGCCAGCTCGTACGCCAAAATTGCAAAGTGCGTGGGAGAAATATCCTGTCGCCAGCCAGCATCAGCACTCACCGCCTTCAAAGTTCAGAACTGCAGATAAGAGGCCAATGTGAAAGAAACGTTCAAAAACTATTGCTAAAATATTTACAGAGAGAGAGAAAGAGTAGGTAAAAATAAAAACAAAAACCAGAAAAGAAACTGGGTATCGGGGAGGTAGACAGCTGGTCCCAATGAAGGTTTGGTAAGATATGAATCACACTCACATGCCATAAACCCTAATGGAAAAATGATAAATAATTGGGAAAATGTACACTTATTAAGAGCTAATTATGTACCAGGCACTATCCTAAAATGTAACTTTTGCGTATAATTCCACCATGACTATCTTGTAGGATAAAAGCATTATTGCCATTTTTAAACTGGGCTTCAGAGAGTTTAACTTTCCCAAGGTCACAAAACTGAAATTGGAATTGGAAGCCTAAACTAGTAAAGAAGGAGAAACTATCACCGCTAAAGAAAAATATGTAAAACTGAGGGCTTTATATCACCATAGAAGGGAGAATTAGAGAGCTGATTTTAAAGGAAGATGGCTAGCACCTCAGCTTTGGCTCTGAGAAAGAGAACAATGTGGAGACGGAGAGGAGGGTATGTAAGAGCACAGAAGACTAAATATCATGCAATATGTAACACTAACATCCCCAAAGTGGAATATCACCTCTTACTCTCGCAATTATTTTAGCAGGAGGGGAAAAAATGATCTGACTTCAATTTGTTCAGCATTTATTTTCTAAAAAAAGGGTATTTGCCACAAGTAATGACTGTGAAAGGGGAGCTATTCCTGGTTTTAAAAGTTTTTAATCATGAAGTGGTATTTGACGATGTAATTATTTCCACAGGCTGAAAAACAAACTTGTCACTGAACTGTAGTAGTAACTGAATTCGACCACAAAGAAAATGGGACGCGTTGCTGAAGCACATGGTCACTAATTTTATAGGAATAACACCAAAATATATATTAATAATGATCTGCCATTCTATGAGAGGCATTGTAAAATAATGTAGGAAACGCGGTTTTATGCTCGGTTTTGTTCTTAGAGTGGGGTGGCCTTGGACCTGAGCTGTGGTCTTCCCTTCACAGAAGGTGGGAGAAGGAGTCCAAGATCTCCAGGCACTTCTGAGTCCAAGTTCCACTTCACTCAGGCCTCCTTCTGCCCGGCAAGGTTGGGAACATCAAATGCTCTGGAGGCAATGGTGAGCTCAATTTTCTCTTAATGATCTCAAAACATTTTAAAAATGAATTTGCAATAAGTTCCTCTTCTACCACTAAACCACAATAATTTTGAGCCCAAAATAGTCAATGATGGTGAACTGTAATTCTACCAGGGAGGAAAATGAATCACACAAAATTCCTTAGAGGGTTTCTAATTCAACCCTGTCAGCTGAGGGATAAGGATCTGAGGTCCAGGGATGGAGAGTAAGCTGGCCACTAAGGGCAGACCTTGGCCTGGAACCTGCGTCTTCTAATTCTTTACCTGGTTTTCCATACCATGCTGATGAGAATCGGGTCAGCTGAATAATGGCTGTATATATATACATGGCCAATGGGACCTAGAAAAAGCCATTACCACATTGCTACTAATGAGGATAGCAAGAGAGGCACTTATGGTTTCTCATCAAACACCCGTCCTCAGCCCTACCCTCTTTCTTCCAAACCTGGAAACACCAGCTTCTAGAGGAGCTGGGGAAAGCAACATAGAAAGAGTGCATTTGAAGACATAGATTGGTTTAAACGTTTGTGGACGGTCACCAAGCTAGTCAGCAGCAGTCAGGAGGAGAACAGAGCACTCTGGCCAGAGGCTTGTCTCCCAAAAGATGGGAAATCTTAAGTGAATTCGACCAGAATGCATATTTTAATAGTCCAGACCAAACCCTTTGTCAGAAACCCATGAACACTTTTAAATTAGAATGCTTCTGTCTTGGAGGGAGAATCCAAGGTCTTACTCCATCACAAGGTTTCCGCAATCATAAATTCCCTGTAGCATCATGGATAGGTGACTTCATATCTCTAAGCCTCAGTTTCCTCACCTGTAAAATCAGGGCCAAGAAAACTCACAGTTCAACCAACCTCAGAGTTGAGAAGAGGGTTATATAAGGTAAAAGCGTGCTTAAAAGATGATGAGGAGGAGGCAGAAGAGACTTCTGAGGCTGATGATGTTACGTGTAACCCCTGATGGCAGTTGAGGGCAAGAGCTCTGCTTTTGGATAAGAGCCCCACAGGCTCTGCACAATCTTAGTTAAAACACATACTCTTTCTGAGCCTTGATTTCCTCAAATTTAAATTTGGAATAATAATAGTACCTATCTCATGGGAAAAACAACTTAGGAAGAGACCCACAGCCAGTTTATTCTTCTGATATTACTCATGGAAACAACGGCATGTGGGCCTTTCTGAAAGCTAATTTAGAAAAGTAAAACCATTCTCTGTGGATGTTTTTCGTGATTAGACTCTGCTGGTGGATTCAGTGAAATCAGTTGACAGAATTTCCCCAGTGGTCGAAGCATGAGGAATTTTGTAGAAATATATTCCAAAAGCTTCCTTTTGGGAATATAGTCTTGCCTCCATCTCAGTTTCAAATCCTGAGAAAGCCCAGGTTTAGGGAAAAGCTGTCTGAGGGGCTCAATGTGAAACAGATACCACACTAACACATATTCGAAGGGCCCACTGTTGTTTACAGTGTACTTTCTCACGTGTTGCACACAATGCTACGAGGGAGGCAGAGTGGGTGCTCTCTCAGTTCTCCGGAAGCAGACACCAAGGCTGCGAAAGTTCAAGTTACTTTCCTAAGTAAACTGACAACCAATCGAATGTTCGTGACAGAGCATTGCCTCTCACTCCACCTGGCCAAGTTCAATAACATTACTTTCACCTAGATAAAATGTCTAAGTCAAAAGCCAATATGCTTCAATATTAGTAATTAATATTTCACCCATTAAGATGCTAACATATCAAATAACACGAAACCATACATTTGGATATGTTCACACATACATTGCAATCAGCCCAACTTGACTTGCATGTCCCCACTTTGGGTCCCTTTGCTTTTCTCGATGGTGCTTTGATATTTTGTATTCCTTGTTGTGAAAGATATCTTTTAAAAAAAATTTTTCCCCTTTCATTTTCATTTTCTGACGTTACTACAATGTAATGTATCGCTTAGACAATAAAAAGTAATTGAGTATTCCTCAGACCGAATAGAAAGGATCCTTCTAAAATAAATGTGTAAGACATTTTTTATTGACAATCCAACACCTATTCTCAACCCCCTTCTTTTTTTTAATGTCTTCATCAAAAATACTCATTTTCCCGGTCTCTTGCACTGCTAAGAATGGGCATTCTAACAGTTCTGGCCAATGAGATATAAGCTGAGCTTGGCTGGGGTGGCCGGGGGGTGGGGAGGTAACAGTTAGGAGAAAGTTTTGCTTTCCTGTTAAAGTACTGCTCTCTCCATCTTTCTTTCTGCCTCGAACTCAGGTGTGATGGCTGAAACTGTAGCAGTCATTCAGTGACCATGAAAGAAAGGCCAAGGGAATCAGTAGAGACGATGCTATTGTTAAATCACTGAACCACTTTCGGTTATTGTCCACCTCTAGACTTTTTATTATGAGATGAAAACAAACCCCTCTTGGTTCTAGCTGTTCTGAGTTGGTTACAATTAGCTGAAGCCAAACACATTATGGAATCATATGGCTGTCATCTTTGGCCCTTTTGTGACCTGAGTACGGTCAGAGGAGCAGGTATCATTTTTTTACCCTATGTTGATGTTGGACTTTGGGAAGGGCACTTTTGTTTCTGGGCCATTTTTCTGGTGTTAAAACCTAAAGGATACATTTTCGAGGAATGGCTGGAAACACACCAAGAAGCCCTACCTTCTCACTATTCACTTATAGGAGTTCACCCAAAACATTCATTTATTAGAAGCCATAGTGTTCTCATAAATGTCTCCAGAGTAAAAGACTGAATTAACGAGATGAGAAAATAACACTCTAGTCAATAGATACAATGAAATGATTGCTCTACACAGCTATGGGCACATACATATGCATCTTTTCTTTTCCCTTCCTCCTTTTCTCCTTCTTTCCTTGGTGATTAAAGGACTCAATGAACCAGTGAAGAGGAGAAATATAGAAGCTAAAGTAGGGAGAGGAACTAAAAGGTAGGGAGGGAGAAAAGAGGAAAAAATGAAAATTAAAAAAAGGAACTTTCGTCTTCTCTATCTGGGCTGCACATGTCAAAAAAACCAAAAAACAAAAAACAAAAAAACTAAGAAAACTGTAACTAAGAGAAACCCCGCTGTGCTGGGAAAGGATTGATCTGCGTGTATTTTCAAACCTTAATGTTTATTTTAAAAAGTTTTATTTTCCTAGGAATTCTTAAGGTTTTATATGCCTATGAAGGAATAACTCAAGATTTTATAAACATACTTAGAAGCTAAGAGATATCTGTCAGGACCTTCCGCACAAGTGCCTAACGATATGGTATTCCAAAGTCATCAGTCTGCCTTATTCTGGATCTTTGAGAACTAACTGGGGCTCCTTCTTTCATAAAGTCTAAAGTTTCATTTAGAGACAAAATTCGTCATTATTTAGGGAGTTTTTTCTCTTAATCAAATAAAGAATTTTTATTGTCGTTTTGTTTTTTGCCTTAGTGAATATCTTCACTTTTCCTCTTATGAAAACAATCTCACGAATGTCAGTAAAAACTCATTCCTGGGGGCTGGGAGGTTTCCTCTTCCTCGGCTCCACCCTCAAGACCCGGGGGTCAAGGCTGCCCCCTCCTCCCCTACCCAGTGAGGAACAGTTTTTTGTAAACCTATTTTCATTTTGGAAAATATTTATAAATAGTTTTATATGACAAAGGAAAAAAGCATTCCTGTACAATTGTTTTTGTTTTAAAACAAGCTGAACAAGGGCAGTCCGACTACATGTATAAAAATCCAAGCTTATATATACTTTGAACTTTGACCAAATTTCACTTCTACAAATTTATCCAAAAAAAAATTAATCAAGTGTACAGACTGTACCCATTAGAGTACTGACGATGATACTTACAATAATGAAAGATGGAGAAAACTTGTTTGGATTCACGTTTGGAAATATTTACTCTTCACTACATCCCTCTCTGCACTCAGTGTGCTTCCTGCCCCCTGACTTCAGGCTGGCGCTATGACTTACTTCGGCCAATGGAACATTCATGACCGAGATGCAACCCAAGGCTTGAACAGCGTTTGTGTGACTAGGCTTGCACTTTCACACTTTCGTCATCACCCCGAGAAGAACATACAACACTAGGTGCATCAAGATGAGAAGATCCTGGGTGGGAATGAAAGACCTATGGAGCAGAGCCTCCCCACCCACCTCAGTATGTATCAGTGATGCCCCCTGAGCAAGAAATAAGTGCTTATTTCTGTATGGCTCTGAGATTTTGTGGTTGTCTGTTATGCAGCATTATTCTAACCATAGCTGACTGATACACAATTTAAATATCCCAAAATAAGGAATTTAATAGTGATACATATAATGGAGTATTAAACAGTTTCTATTAATGACTGTGAACTACATACATATTGACTAGGAAAATATCTAAAACATATTGAGAAAACAGCAAGTTATAAACGTATGTATAGTATAAATCCTTTCTTATATAAAATACATACATTGTGTGTTTACATGTACAAGAGCGAGCCTGGGAAGAAATATACCAAATATTAGCAGTGTTTCTCACTGAGTGGTAAGAATATAAATATTTTTACTTTCTTCCTTAAGAATATCTGTATTTTTGTATTAAAAATAGGCTTATGACGATTTTAAGTCAGAATGAAAATAATAAATTTATTTCATTTAGAAAAATAATTAAAACTCACAGAGAATTCTGCCTTAATTTGTCACATATCATTGGCCTTCAACAAGAAAAAAGTTATTTTCTTCTAAAGAGTTATAGGTATGTTTTTTAAAAATCTGGCAACTCCAGACTGCAGTATGCTTCAAAAGTTAAATCAAATTCCCATCAACAAATCAAAAACAGCCCAGCTGATTGTTCCCCAAATTTGTCTGTTTTCTTATATCAACTAATGAAAAGTCTTTGTTTCAGACTCTGGGTAGCATATCTGTGAATTAGTCCTCATACAATTTCCCAAAGGTCAAATTAACCTTCTCTCCCACCTCTTACTCTTGATGATTTGTCCTTGATCTACCCATAAAAGCCCAAATCCAGAAGCGATGATTACGAAAGTGCAGACTCTAATAAAAAATGATTTCATTAATGTCAAGGAAAGAGAAAGCTTACCAATGAAAAGGACTAAGGTTTGGTATCAGAAACAGAGGCTGTAAGCATGATAAACAACGTGGACAAATGGACACAGATGATGGTATTTAAATCTACTGGGACTTTGTGTGAAATATGCTCAAATAATACCTCTCCCAGGTACAGAGGAGTCATTGAAAATATTTGTGGGAAAAAAAAAAAAAAGATCTGCCAGCAATCAGCCAGCATTTACAGATCCCAGACATGGCTTGCAAAAATGCTCTGCCTAATTTTCCCGCAGGTGTTTCTGTTCCCCTAGACTGCCATTGCACTACCAGGGGCCCACTGCTCTCTGGTGTTAAGGATTAGAGTTGTTTCAGTTACAAGACACGAAGCAGACCTGTGGTTTCAGGAAATATTAAAGACCTGTTCGCTTGCAGAAAAATGACAGAAACTTTCATCTCTGGGAACCAGCAAACAGTCCCTTTCTCTAATGGCTCATTAGGGAGGCACAGGGAGGAGGAACAAGTTCTCACAACGCTTTGCCACACTGCCTGGTGTCTGGAAGAAGGCCCAGGTGCTTCATGTCCCTTGCAATCACTCGTTTGGTTGCCAAGGACCTCCCATTATCAGGAAATGGTCCCCAATATTTTTTTTTTGTTACATGTTACATAATTATAGTGTGTCTGTTTCAAATCACATAAAGTAACTTGAATTTTGGTTGCTACCTACAATTGAAATTTTCTGCAGCTGAAATTCAAGATCTAAATCTCTCTTCACAATGCGGCACTATTTTATAACAGGTTACTAAAAGTGTTGTTACTTTGATTTTATTAATATTTAATATATCCTTTGGGTAGAATCTACCAAATCATGTTTTCGACTAAAAGTTACATTTTTCCACTTAATAAATATCTCTCTGCAGACACTGTACGTGAATGTTCATTTATAAAAACATGAGAATGGAGAGTATAATTCTTTATTTTATATCTCATTTTTAAAGGAGGCATAAATAAACATATGCAATAATACAAGATAATGTAAATTATAATAAGTAGATGCCACAAAGAAGCCAGGAATGGAGTTGGACAACACATATTGTTGTGCCTTCTCGTGTACTTGCTAGAGGTCGGGTCTGAGTTTTCTGCAGTAATGTGACACAGGATTCATAGGAGTAGAGTAGGCTGCTTGCTCAGAATGAAGACAGCTAATTCTGCTCAGCTAAACCTGTGGGAAATTTCTCCCTCGGGTCCTCATTAAGAGGCTGCTGCGGAATGTAATGAGTAACATCTTCAAGAAAAACTTTGCACAAAGACGGCCAGCGGTTTCACAGGGCTGTTTCTTACCACAGCCCTCCAAGCAGGCTGACAGTGTAAGCCCCACTTCCTTGGGGACCAGAATAATTTGATCTGGGCACACAGCTCTCTCTGCTGCATCACACCTGATCCAGGCACAGATTTGGGAGCAAAGAGAATGATTCCTTGTAATCATTTTTTAAGTTGCAGAACACTGTCTTCCAATGAAGACTAACTTGAGAGTAGGCCATAGAGGAAGAGAAGCAGGTTTGGTGAAGAGGATAAGGAGAGCAGTTTTAGGGATGCTGAAGGCGGGGCTCTGGAGGGACAGTCAGCAAGAGACACAGCGCGGGAGATGGGGAGGGAGAATCATCAACATGAAAGTCGAAATTGAGATAAGGGGAGAAGAGCCAACCCAGCTGAGGGGGTGAAAACAGAAGGGACTGAGGACCCACAGATAAGAGAGTTGCTCAAAAAGAAAAGGAAGCAGCAGCTTTTATTTCTTTTTCCGTAACATGCAGCGTGAGGCTCAACGTGGCCTCCATATCCCTAATCTCACTCCTGTAACTTCCAAGTGTCTCTTGCTATCCGCCAGTCTTTTTATCCTCTGAGCAAGAGAGCTGCCTTCAGTGTGGGGAAAATGAATTCAAGACCAGGGGCCTGCAGGGCAGCATATCCACTTCTTCCACCTCTGGACTCCTCTGGGCAACTTCTAAACGCCGTTTGCCTCACACATGCTTACAGCCTTACTAGCTGTCTGCTCATATTCTTATGCAAGTCCATATCAAACAGAAGCATGAGGCAATGTTCCATAGGAGCCAGTTGTGTCATACTCAGGCAGCTGGTTCTGGCTGGCTCTGCACAGATCTGAAGCCTCTTCTCAATGCCCTGATGTCCTGACTCTGGTTGTTGAAATGTTCTGTATTAAAAATGATTTGCATGTTTACTTCACTGAACAGTGCTATTTTAGGGACCAATTTGTGTGTGTGTGTGTGTGTGTGTGTGTACACACACACATACACACATACACACATACACACGTACATACATATAACTCCATTGGCCGATACATTCAGACAAGAGTGGGCATGGCCAAGCTGTCTAGAAAGATGAGTTCAGAGATTGCTAGGAGGAAGTGAGCTCTGTCCCCTACTCCAAATGGGAGGATGCCACTGGAAGTTCACTCAAGCTCATCCTAAAGAAAAAAATTAGAGACCTCCCCAAAGGTTTCACCAGGATTAAGACCATCCTAAAGAAAAGGAGAATTTGATATCTGTCTGGGGGACTGATGGGGCAGCTGGTGCTGCCTAAAACTCACTTCTAAAAGCAAATGTCTCAAACATTTCTTGAATACATGGAACAACTGCTCAGCAGAGGGCTTGGCAATGACTCAGCCACAAGCTCCCTTCTAGAGTTGCTAAAGGAGAACAGTATCGCTTTGGACTCAGGGGCTGCCTTGAAAACAAGTAGAAGCTTCTGGAGCAGCTGCCAGTCTGAGACATTGGGGGCCATTGGAAACTGTTCGGAGGGGAACTAAGGGCAGCTAAGTATGGAGAACAGATGGGGGTGGGGCAAATGACCATCAGGAATAGACAGGGGTGAGGAAAACGATAATCTGAGCTACCATTTGTGGAATGCCAATGATGTGTCAAGCCCTTTGTAAGTATTTTATATACACGTATTAACTTATATGGTCATCATCAAACAATACGATCCAATCCCATTTTATAGATGAAGAAACGGAGGCTCAATAAGATGAAGAAACTTGCAGAAAGTTAGAAAGGGGAGTGGGGATTTGAACCCAAAGCACATCTCTTAGCCATTTCTTTAGGCTTACTCTCTAACTCCTTGTTATTCAGGAACAGCACAGACTAGCATCACTTGGGAGCTTGTTAAAAATACAGACCGTCAGGCCCCACCTCAGGCCTCACAAACCTGAATCTGCATTTTAACAAGATCCCCAGGTGATTTGGGTGCATCCAAGTCTGAGAAGCATGACCCTAACACCTGACACTCTCTGGTTAATTAATGGTCACTGGAGAGGTAACACAATGTGAAATAACTACAGAATAATTTAGATAATAGCAAATTGGGACAACCTCTTTGGGGAAAAATTGGCAAGATCTATCAAAATTTAAAATGCACATTCCCTTTAACCCAGAAATGCTACTTCAAGGAATTTATTCTATTTATAAACACATACATATGTGCAGAGTTCTATAAACAAAGATTACAATTGTGTGAAATAGCAAACTTACACATGCATCAACAAGTGCATTAGGCAGGATCCCAAGAGGAAGCAGATGGCAAATTCAAATTGAGACAACCTAAGGAGGGCTTAATAAAGGGATTGTTAGCAAAGTTGTGGATAAGAAAAAAGAGGAAGGCATAGTGGAGTGGTCCTCAAACTTGAGTGTGCATCAGAATTACCCAAAGAGCTTGTCCAGACTGCTGGACTCCATCCCCAGAGCATCTGAATCAGTAGGTCTGAGTTGGGCTTGGGAAGCTGCATTTCTCAGTTCCCAGCTGATGCTAATTTTGCTGGTCCAGCAACCACACTTTGAGAACCACTTGCATAGTGAAGTAACCTAGCTGAATTCACAAAGCTGAATATAGTCAACAAAAAGATTGGGTAACATTAGGAAACAAAAGACCCCTTAAAAATGCACTATTTAAAATAGACATCACCAGGAACAGCAGTTGGCTTGCACAACCCAGGTGTCCTCCTCACCAGGGCTACAGAAAACAATTCACACTGCCTCCTCCACTATTTCACAGGTACCACTTCCTCTCAATCTGTTTTTCTAAATTTAGAATGCACAATTTACCACGCACACAGTTTCAATTAAGATGACATGTGCTTATGAGAATAACATTCAGTCAACATCCTGTAAAATCAATCTTTCTTAAAACCAAGATTCCTGTTTCCAAGCAGGTCAGCAAGGAGGACTTCCAAAGATGCGTCAAGAGAGGATCGTTTCTGAAACATTCATCTCGGAACGAAGGAAAATTCCTCAGGGAGACAATCCTAGTTTGTCTGCTGTGAAACTCCCGTTAGGGGAGCCAAGCCTCTGTCCGCTAAGAAAATCAAAGAAACCTTCCACTGGGGAGGTTCTAACTGGGAACTCTGAGTGAGAGCAGAAGTAAAGGCTTGTCAGGTTGGTCTGAGTCTTGCTGGAAAGGATCCCTGCTCAGATAAGTCTTTCCCAGGTATTAGGATAATTAGTCTAGAATGGATGAACTCCACCTGGTGGTGATGATGATAATGACAAACAATAGTAGTCAGCATTTATTGAACCCCTAATGCGTGGCAGACAGCATGCTGAGTACTTTACTGCAGTAAGTTTATAAGTGTGAAATATTTACAGCAGTCCGACAACATGACTACTCCCATTAAGCATCTCCACGAGGAAGATAAAGTCACACGGTCACCGGTTACATGGGCTTCCAACCCACTGTGTGACCCTAGAGCCCTGGCTTTGAACCACTGCACGGACGGCCTCGCATAGCAGTGTTACTATGTGGATCATCTGAGATTAATCCTCATGACAACTCTGCAAGGAAGGTTTTATCAACCCATTTTATAGACAAGGAAACTGGGGAATAAAGTTTGGGTGACTTACTTCAGGTGACACACCTCATATGTGGCTGAGCCAGGATTTGAACCCAGGTGTGTCTGTGCAGAGAGGTCCTTGCTCCTGAGCACTAGACTATACTTCTCCCTTCATATTGTAAAAGGCAAATATTTGACTGATGTCACAGAAGGGGCAAGGCTAAGGCCAAGGTGGGGAATGGGGAGTGTGGGTCTAGGAGGCCTCAGAGAGGCACACTTACTACTTGAGATTCAGTTATGCCACCTCAGGGCTGGCCCTGGTGAGCGAGATGTGCCATTGAAAAGGTGAGAGTGGTACACTCCCAAGGGATGAAACAAAAAAGATTAAGCACACTTACCATCATAACGGGAGGTAGGGCCTCCTGTAAGAACATTCTGGAAACTCTTTCACCTGCTCCTCTCTCCATGGATCTGAGTTTTTTGATACCTCCACCTGCTTGCCCTAGTGCTTAGTTCTGAACCTTACCATGCAGAGGGCCAGTGTGCATATGTTCTTCAGGAGTAGTTGCTGTGGGAGTGGGGACAAGCCACAGAGGGAGTAGCCAGAGAAGGAAGCCATGCTGGGGAGGGACCCACAGCATAAGAAGGTGAAGATATGCTCTGGAGATATCAGGGCCCAATGGGTTATCCAAAAACCAGCAAGTTCATTCTGGTTTTGCCTTCTAAATATTTTCTTTGCTTAGTTAAAAAGCTCAAAAATAAAATACTAAAATAAACAGCCCAATAACTTTAAATAAATAGCCAAACTTTTGAACTGTGTGAGTTTAAAGTCCTGACTCTGCCACTTATCAGCTATGTGAACTTGAGCAAGTCACTAAATTTGTGTGACTCACTTTCCTCATCTATGAAATGGGGTTAGTATAACCTGAAAACGAGTCAGTACATATAAAATGCTTAAAATAGCACCGGGCACTCCATCATGTAAATATTAGTAATTGTTATTTTCTAGCTGTGGTTACTGATCAGGTTTTAAAAAGACCTTTATATTGAGATTACTGAAGTGCAGCATTCGCATGGCTATAAGTAGTCAACCTCTAAGAAAAAAATCTAAATTTTCAAATTTACTGGTGCCCCCTGGGATGAGGAATGACTAGAACTCTAACAAATTACTAGATCCTGTTCCACAATCTCTGGATGCAAATCATCATTTTAAATCAAAGCCCTGACTTTTAAAAAATTAAATTTATTGGGGTAGCACTGGCTAATAACATTATGTACTTTCAGGTGCACATTATAATATGACATCTGTTTATTCTATTGTGTGTTCACAATCCAAACCCTAGTTTCCGTCTGGTACCATATATTTGACCCCCTTTACCCTCTTCATCCTCCCCTCACCCTCCCCTCGTAAACACAATTCTGTTGTCTGTATCTATGAATTTCTTTTGTCAAAGCTCTGACTTTCGATAAATTACTAGTTACAAATCACTTCTAGAAAAGAAATAAAAAGTTTAGTTTTACAAAAAACTACTTTTAAAACTGCCAAGTCTTTAGGTTAGAGGACCTCTTATACCTCTTGTCTAAATGTGTGAGGTTGTTTTATGCCTTGTTTGTTATTTATTTTTACTGGACGACCGGCAATCATTTAACTTTATTTGTATTCTTTTGTATGTGTGTATTTTATTACTTTATTTGTATTCTTGTTTTTATTTTATTTTTCTATTAGAGTTGACATTCAATATTATTTTGTTTAGTTTCAAGTATACAACACAGTGGTTAGACATTTATATAATTTATAATCTCCTCAATTAGTCTAGTACCACCTGGCGCTATACATAGTTATTACAATATTGACTATATTCCCTATGTTGTACTTTATATCCAGTGACTATTTGTAACTACCAATTTGTACTTCTTAATCACTCATCTTTTTCACCCAGTCCCCCAACTTCCCCTACCATCTGAAAATCACGTTTGTTCTCTGTATCTATGAGTCTGTTTTTGTTTTATTTGTTCATTTATTTTGTTCCTTAGATTCCACATGAAAGTGAAATCATATGATATTTTTCTTTCTTTGTCTGATTTATATCACTTAGTATAATATCCTCTAGGTCCATCCATGTCATTGCAAATAGTAAGATTTCATTTTTTATGGCTGAGTAATATTCCATTGTACACATGTACCACTTCTTCTTTATCCAATTGTCAATTGTCTATCAATGGGAACTTAGGTTGCTTCCATATATTGGCTATTGTAAATAGGGTTGCAGTGAAAACAGGGATGTGTAAATCTTTTCGAATTAGTATTTTGGTTTTCCTTAAATATATACCAGAAGTGCAATTGCTGGGTCAAAAGGTAGTTCTATTTTTAATTTTTTGAGGAATGTCCATACTGTTTTCCATAGTGGCTGTACCATTTCACAATTCCACAAACAGTGCATGAGGGTTCCATTTTCTCCACATCTTTGCTAACACTTGTTTTTTGATTTATTAATGACACCCATTCTAACAGGTGTGAGGTGATATCTCATTGTGGTTTTAATTTGCATTGCTCTCATGATTAGTGACCTTGAGTCTCTTTTCCTATGTCTATTGGCCATCTGTATGTCCTCTCTGACTAAATACCAAATTCGGGTCTGCCCATTTTTTAATTGGATTTTGTATTGTGTGTGTGTGTGTGTGTGTGTGTGTGTGTGTGTGTGTGTGTGTGCTGTGTGGTATTAGTATTTGAGTCGTATGAGTTCTTTATAAATTTTGGATATGAAACCTTTATCATATGTATCATTGGTGAATATCTTCTCTCACTCAGTAGGTTGTCTTTTCGCTTTGTTGATGGTTTCCTCTGCTGCGCAAAATTTTTTTAGTTTGAAGTAGTCCCACTGGTTTATTTTTTCTTTCAATTCCCTTGCCTGAGGAGATATAGTAGAAGAAAATTTCTGATAACAATATCAAAGAGTTTACTGCTTATATTGCTTCTAAAAGTAGTATGGTTTCGGATCTTACATTTAAGTCTTTAATCCATTCTGAGTTTATTCTTGTATATGGTGTAAGAAGGTGATCCAGTTTCTTTCTTTCTTTCTTTTTTTTTTTTTTTTTTTTTTCTTTCTTTCTTTCTTTTTTTTTTTTTGCATGTATCTGTCCAGTTTTTCCAACACCATTTATTGAAGAGAACATCTTTACCCTATTGTATATTCTTGCCTCTTTTGTCATACATTAAATGAGCATATAGCTGTGGATTTATTTCTGGGCTCTCTATTTTGTTTCATTGATCTATATATCTGGTTTTTTTTAATGCTAATACCATGTTGTTTTGATTACTACAGCCCTGTGGTATAGTTTGATATCAGGTAGTGTGATATCTCCAGCTTCGTTTTCTTTCTCAAGATTGCCGTGGCTAGTCGAGATCTTTTATGGTTCCATATAAATTTTTGGATTATTTGTTCTAGTTCTCTGAAAAAATACTATTGGTATTTTGATAGGGACTGCACTGAATCTATAGATTGCTTTGGGTAGTATGGACATGTTAATGATGTTGATTCTTCCTATCCATGAGCATGGTATATGCTTCCATTTCTTTGTATCTTCTTCAATTTCTTTTTTTCAATGTCTTAGAATTTTCTGAGTACAGGTCTTTTACCTCCTTGTTTAAATTGATTCCTTGGTATTTTATTGTTTTTCATGCAATTGTAAATGGAATTGTTTTCTTAATTTCTCTGATAGTCTATCATTGGTGTATAAAAATAAAACCAACATCTGAATATTAATTTTGTATCCTACTACTTACTGAATTCATTTATCAGTTCTAACTGTTTTTAGAGTTTTCTACGTATAGTATCATATCATCTGCAAATAATGACAGTTTACATCATCCTTTCCAATTTGGATGCCTTTTATTTCTCTTTTTTGTCTGATTGCTATGATGAGGACTTCCATACTATGTGGAATGAAAGCGGTGAAAGTACACATCCTTGTCTTATTCCTGATCTTAAGGAAAACACTTTTAGCTTTTACCCATTGAATATGTTAGCTGTAGTTTCTCATATATGGCTTTTATTATGTTGAGGTTCTATGTTCCCGCTAGTCCCACTTCGCTGAAAGTTTTTATCCTAAATGGACGCTGGATTTTGTCAAATGCTTTTTTTCTGCATCTATTGACATGATCCTATGATTTATCTTTCAATTTGTTAATGGGGTGTATCACATTAATTGATTTGCAGATATTGAACCAAACTTGCATCCCAAGAATAAATCCTACTTGATCATGGTGTATGATCTTTTTAATGTATTGCTGAATTCGGTTTGCTAATATTTTGTTGAGTATTTTTGCATCTATGTTCATCAGGGATATCAACCTATAATTTTCTTTTTTCCAATGTCTTTGTCTGGTTTGGGAATCAGGATAATGGTGATCTCGCAAAATGAGTTTGAGAGTCTTCCCCCCTCTGAAATTTTTGCAATAGTTTGAGAAGAACAGGTGTTCATTCTTCTTTGAATATTGGCAAAATTCACCTGTGAAGTCAGACTTTTGTTTGTCGGGAGTTTTTCGATTACTGATTTGGTTTCGTTACTATTAATCAGTTGGTTTAGATTTTGTTTCTTCTTGACTCAGTCTTGGGAGATTGTACGTTTCTAGGAATGTATTAATTTCTTCTAGAATGTCCAATTTGTGGGCATGTAATTGCTTGTAGTATTTTCTTAGAATCCTTTGTATTTCTGTGGAGTCAGTTGTCACTTCTCTTTTATTTCTGATTTTATTTATTTGAAACCTCTTTTTTTTCTCTCTCTCTTGATGAGTCTGGTTAAAGGTTTATCAATTTTGTTTATCTTTTCAAAGAACCAGCTCTTGGTTTCATTAATCTTTTGTACTGTTTTTTAGACTCTATTTTGTTTATTTCCACTCTGATCTTTATTGTTTCCATTCTTCTACTCGCTTTGGGTTTTGTTTGCTGTTCTTTTTCTAGTTCTTTTAAGTGAAAAGTTAGATTGTATATTTGAGATTTTTCTTGTTTCTTGAGATAGGCCTGTATTGCTATGAATTTCCCTCTTAGGACTGCTTTTGCTGTGTCCTTTAGATTTTGAGTTGTGTTTTCATTTTCCTTTGTCTCTAGGTATCTTTGGATTTCTTCTTTGATCTCATTGTTTAGTAGGGTGTTACACAGTATTCATTTTTCAGTTTTTTCTTGTTTCATACCACTGTTGTTGGAGAAAACGCTTGATATGATCTTAAGCTTCTTAAATTTACTGAGACTTGTTTTGTGGCCTAACATGCAGTCTATTCTGGAATATGTTCCATGTGTACTTGAGAAGAATGTATACTCTGCTGCTTTGGGGTAAAATGCGCTAATAATATCAATTAAATCCATCCGATCTAGTGTGTCATTTATGGCTGCTGTTTCCTTGTTGATTTGCTGTCTGGAAGAGCTGTCCATTTATATCAACAGTGTGTTAAAATCTCCTACTATGAGTGTATTGCTGTTGATCTCTCCCTTTATGTTAGTCAATATTCACTTTATATATATATATGCTCCCATGTTGGGTATATAAATGTTTACTAGGGTTATGTACTCTCGTTAGATTAATTCCTTTATCATTATGTAATATCCTTCTTTATTTCTTGTTATTGCCTTTGTTTTAAGGTCTATTTTGTCTGATATAAGTATTGCTATCCCAGCTTTCTCTTTCATTTCTATTTGCATGAAATCTTTTTCCATCCCTTTACTTTCCAGTCTGTGTGTGTCTTTCAATCTGAGGTGGGTCTCTTGTAGACAGCATATGTATGGGTCTTGTTTTCTTATCTATCCCATGTCTTTTATTTTTCACCCCGTATCTTTTGACTGGAGCATTTAGTCTATTTACATTTAAAATGATTATTGATAGGTACACTGTTACTGCCATTTTATTATTCATATTTGTTTTTTTCCTCCCTTTCTTCAAGAAGCCCCTTAAACATTTCTTGTAATACTGGCTTTTTGGAAATAAATTTCTTAACTTTTTTCCTGTCAGGGAAGCTCTTTATTTCACCTTTCATTTTAATTGACAGCCTCGCTGGGTAGAATATTCTTGGTTGTAGGTTCTTGTTTTTCTTCACTCTAAATATTTTGTGCCAATCCCTTCTGACCTGCAAAGTTTCTGTTGAGAAATCAACTGAAAGCCTTACGGAAGCTCCCTTTTAGATAACTAATTGCTTTTCTCTTGCTACTTTTAAGATTCTCTCTTTGTCTTTAACCTTTGGCATTTTAATTATGATGTGTCTTGGTGTGGGTCTGTTTGGGTTACCTTGTTTGGGACTCTCTGTGCATCCTGGACTTGTATATATATTTCCTTCACCAGGTTAGTGAAGTTTTCAGTCAGTATTTCCTCACATAGGTTCTCAATCCCTTGCTTTCTCTCTTCTCCTTCTTGTTCTCCTATGATGCAAATGTTGCTATTCTTGATGATGTCCCAGAGGTCCCTTAAACTATCCTCATATTTTTTTAATTTTTTTTTCTTTTTGCTGTTCTGATTGGATGTTTTCTGCTATCTTGTCTTCCAAATTTCTGATTCAGTCCTCTGTTTCATCCAATCTACTGTTGATTTATTCTAGTATATTCTTCATTTTAGTTATTGTATTCTTAATTTCTAATTGGATATTTTTTATGGGTTCTGTGTCCTTTTTTATGCTTGCTATCTCTTTGGTGACGTTCTCACTGAGTCATCTATTCTTTCCCTAAATCCATTGAGCATCCTCGTAACTAGTGTTTTGAACTCTGTATCTGGTAGGTTGCTTGACTCCATTTCATTTAGATCTTTTTCTTGAGTTTTCTCCTGTTCTTTCATTTGGGGCATATTTCTTTGTTTTCTCATTTTAGTTGACTCTCTGTGTTTGTTTCTATGTATTAAGTAGATCTGATACATCTCCCTGTCATAGCTGAGTAGCCTCATGTACTGGTGTCCTGTGTGGCCTAGTAGCGCAGTCTCCCTGATTACCTGCATTGTGTGCTCTAGGGTAACCCTTGTGTGTCCTCCAGTTGTAGTTGAACCTTGATTGTTGTTGGCATATCAGTAAGTGGGATTGACTCTCAGGCTGACTGGCTGTGAGGATTGGCCACACCCATGATATATAAGCTGCTGTGTGGGATATGACCCCATGGAATGGGGTTTGCTCAAGTGGATTCATGTGCCTGTTGAGACCACTCTTTCGGTATGTCGCTTATGGGGCTAATCAGGTGGTGCTCTGTTGAGATCTAATGCCAGCCTCTGTGTGTGTTGTTTTGGAGCCCCTTGGGAAAAGCTCCTATGCAGGCCAAGGTCAGACACTGCCTGTGACTGGCCTGGGGCTGGGCCTAGTGGTATGTGGGAGAGGCCATGTGGTGAATCGAGCCCAAATGCCACCAGTACTCGGTCTAGGGTAGCTCAACAAAAGACCCAGGGCACCTCCAGGCCTGAGGCTGCCTGCCGGATGCCTGTAAGATTCAGAAGCTGAATGAGCCTCGAGAGTACCAGAGTTGAATGAGGCGGGGGGCGGGTCTCAGGGAGTCACCAGGGTGAGGCAAGTGGTGTTCCCCAGGTTGATGCAGATTCAGATTTTTTGCCAGTGCTGAGCCTGTGGCCACTTACAAAAGTCTCAGCTCTTATCTAGGCCAACCACTGCCTGCCTTGGGCTGGACACGCCAAAATTTGTTTGAGAAATACTGCAGCTAAGGCTGGGGCTGGTTGCCCACCACTGAAAGTGTCTACCAAGCTGTGCCAGCCGAGGCTTGTTGATTTCTGCGAAAGGAACCTCCTGATGAAAGCACAAGGTGAGGCTGGTTGCCCTGTAACCACCTGAAATTGCCACCAGGCAATTTGTGAATTAGGTGGGGCGGGGTCTCAGGGAGTCACTGGGG
The DNA here is from genome assembly GCF_902729225.1 of Pteropus medius. Lineage (NCBI taxonomy): Eukaryota > Metazoa > Chordata > Mammalia > Chiroptera > Pteropodidae > Pteropus > Pteropus medius. The sequence continues at coordinate 5,628,249 of NW_024354911.1, forward strand.
TGGAGCAAGCAGATCTCACCAGGCCAATGCAGATTCAGGTTAGGCTGTGTCAGGGGGAGGGCTCAACACAGGCTCCCGCATATAAACTGAGCAGGAGGAGGGCTCAACAAAGGGACTATAACGGCTCTCCCTCCAGCTCTTGCCCTGAAACTATACAACTCAGTCTTTCTCTGTATATATCTGGTAACTTCCGAACTGCTGTCCCTCCCCAGAGCCCAGGATGAATGCCTACAAACGAGTGAGTCTGAGCGTGGGCTCTTTAAGGGGACATCTGGGTTTCCAGCTGCCTTCCAACTCACCTGGATGGCCAGAATCCCCACAGATTTTCACAGCCAGACTTTGTGGGTCTCTTCTTGGCATTAGAACTCTAGGCTGGGGAGCCATGATGTGGGGCTTTGGCCCCTAGTTCCTCTAGGGGAGCCTCTGCAGCCAAGATATCCCTCCCGATGCTCAACCACCACACGTGAGTGTGGGACCTGCCCATTTCATGTCTCTACCCCTCCTACCAGTCTCAATGTGGTCTCCTCTTTATATCTCTAGCTATAGGTGTTTGGTTCAGCTAGTCTTCAAATTGTTCTCCAGGTTGACTGTTTCATAGTTTAGTTGCAATTTTAATGTGGTCATAGGAAGAAGCATGCATAGCATTTACTTACCCTGACATCTTGATCAGAATTCCTGCTTCGTGCCTCTAGACCTTTGCACAAGTTGGCTTCTCTGCCTGTAGTGTCTCCATCTCTACCTCCATAGGCCTCCGTCAAAATCTAGCTCAGGCATATTGTCTGTGTTATTTCCATATTGAGCACATATTTATACTGTATACTTTTCTCTATAATTGCTTATGTTTAGCTTCCCCCACTAGATTTTGAGCTCTGTGAGGACAAAGACCATGTTTCAATTATCTTCGTGCTTTCATCATTTAGCACATTGTGTTCATTCATTATTCATTAACAAATATTTATGGAAAGCCTACTCTATGTCAGGCACCATGTGCAACACTAAGGAAGGATACAACAGTGAGCAAGACCAGTGTAGTGGAGACCATGGGGAGGGAGATAACCAGATTATGAATTTCCTGCCTTCCTCCCCCCAAAAGGGCAGTCTTCCAAAGATATATTTGATGCAGATGTGTTGAGCATAAGTTTAATACATATCCAGCTAAATGTATTCATATGGGTGCTGTTTAGTAGATAAATATCATGTGTGCCTCACTTCACCGGAAGGGGGCTATCAGAAGTTGATGGGTAGTTTCTCAGCTTTGAAACCAGGCACCAGTGTGTGTCTGTGGACCTGTGGGTATGGGGGAGTCACACCAAGGACATTCTTGCATTGTTCTTTCACTGTTTACCACATCTATTGACTTGTGAACCAGCCGTTGCCTTCTGAGAACTGGTAAATCTAAAATTGTGACCTAAATCAACTGAAACTGTGATGCAGGTGTACAGACGAGGCTTATGTGTGCAATCCAAGGAACCCCAGTGGTATAGAAGCATGGGGCCTGGGCAAAGCAAGACACAGAAAGTTAGCATGGTTTATAATACAGAGAAAATAATTTCAGCATATTCCTCTTTGGAAGTGAGCTGTAAGTGTTTGGGGAAAATATCCTAGGTCAAATGTAAAGCATGGAAGGAGACTGATCATATGTCAAACTAGACAGGGCAAGAAAAGATGGATGTTTATTGTTATAGGTATAACAGAGTCTGCAGATGTCCTCCAATATTTATTCTCTTTTTCTTCCATAGTAATAGAACTCCCAGATTTTATCGGGGCACATGTCTTCCCAGAATACAGACTATATTTTCTAGCCTACCCTGTAACTAGATGTGACTAAATTCTGGCCAATAGGATGGAAACAGATGTGGTTGGTACATGCAACTTCTGGAAAATATGCTTAAAGGAAGACTGCATGCCCTTCTTGCTGGCTGGAATGTATGTGTAAGGGCTGGAGCTACAGCAGTCATTTTGGATAATTAGATTACCTTGGAAATAGAAGCGAAGCATGAAGAAATAAGACAAAATAAGATCTCATACTGAGGACAACAAAACTGCCCTGCCACTCTCAGACTTCTTTTATTTGAGACTTAAATAGACTCTTTTTGATCACTGCTATTATCATCATCATCATCATCATCATCATCATCATCATCTATTAGAGTTAAACTTAATGTAATGGTGAACAGGAAAAAGGGCGTGGATATAAGGTTGAGCCAGCGATGAGGCTTATGGACAATCACTTGTTAAAGTCACCTCTCATGATCATTTCATCTTCAGTAGTTAGTCAGTTAATGAAAAGTAAACTCATGTCATGTGGTTTTGTGTGGAAAATGGATTTGGGGGCTTCGCGAACAAGGGCAGAAATCAAGACAGCACATGAGGGTGTAGAAGTGATGAGGTAGAGAGAAGCATGAAAAAGCAAGCCCTGAAGTCTCCGGAAATCATAAGAAATCCTTTGGAGTTTCTAGGCCTTTCCGTTTGCATTTAGTAAGATTTCTTGGAGGGAAAAATTGGGGCTCTGGATTACGAATGTGAGGGCAATACCTCAAAGGGAACAGCCAGTTAAAGGTCAGGTAAAGAAGGCTCTCTACGTTGAGGACCTCAAGGCATTAAGCCCAGGGAGAAGAGAACTCATGTCTAGTCCAGTGTAGCTGGAATGGAGCTGAATGGGGCAGGAGGGGAGGACTGGAAGATAAGTGGAGGCCAGGTCACGAAAGTCCTCAGAGGCTTGTTAGGGGAGGAGATTTTGTTTTAAGGACAATGAGGATGGAGTCTCTCTAGGTTTAATACAAAGAGCCAGAGATTGGAGTTGCCTTCTCAAAAGACAGCCCTGGCTGCAGCACAGAAAGCAGATCAGGCACAAGCCAGCAAGCCACAGGAGAGTCCACTGCAGCAATCTAAGTGAGAGGTAATGATGGCTTCTACCAGGAGATTGAAGAAGAGCGGCATCTGAGAGAGATGGAACAAACGCTTGAGGGACGCCGATCAACGAACTCGAAGTCCACCCAGAGGTTTCTGCCTCAGGGCCAGAGAACAGAGATCTGACAGATAAAGGACATGACCTTTTTGAACTTTCAGGGCCTTAAGCTAGAGGGCTTGGGGGACATGCAGGCAGTGAGGGTCTATAGCATATCTAGATCTGACCCCGTAACTCTGGCCAGTTTCTCTTCCTCAGGCCTCTATTCCTCATATCTAAGTAGAAGAGAAAAAGAAAAAAAGGAAAAAGGAATATCCTTTAGAATTCTCAAGGAATGGTAGGTCAGACCCCTTTCCTGCATCAACTTCAGCCTGGGCCCTACTTTCTGGACCTTTCGCTCCATTGTCAAAGGAAACTAGCATCTACCCCCCATGGAATTGCCAATAAACACTGTGAATAGGCATTCTCCTGTTTGCCACTATTTTAAAACTCATGTCAAGTGACCAAAGCATTCTTTTCAGTTCCCTCCCCACTCCAGCTGATACCGTATGCTTTACAAAGAAACGCCAAAGCAAGTTTTGGGAAATAACCCATTAGAATAAGCTTTTCCCAACAGGAGAGACAAATATCAACAATGTAACTGATGAAGTCTGACTTATATGTAAGTAACTTGGGCTGCAGGGATAAAAAGTCTGAGCATATACAAATCTTAAATTTAAATGCACGTCACCCAGATTTTAAATAATGAGTCCTTTTTCCTTTGGGCTCATTAAAGCTGAAGCCAAGGAAGGAGGCCAGGGAGAAAATAAAGCATAAATCTATCATTTAGCTTTATAATGTAGAAAGGACTTGAAATTCCCTAAAAGGTAGCAGGAACGGCCTTTAAATCCTGCCTTTTCTCTGCCCCTGTCTACCTCTCACAGCCACCTTAATTAACTGCAGCACAAGTGTCAAACTATGGAACCACAGCCAAGATGCAGTAGGAGCCCGAACTGTGGAGTTCAAAGGGGGCTCATTTGTTTATTACTATCTTGGAATGATGGAGGCAGTCACACTGACATCCTGTGGGAGAGCCCGCTTCAATTAATAAAAACCTTGTTTTTTTCAAAGTGAAATGCAAGAAGAGATTAATACATTTGAAAATGAGTATAAACAGGCTCATTTAGTAAAGAATTTCAGCGGCCGAAAGCTCAGATTCTCTTGTGTTTAGGGGGAAGGCTGAGAGCTTGAGTTCTATTGAAAGTCACTTACCCACCAGGAAAAAAATAACTCGAGTAAGGGCCACACGCACATACAAATTTTACTTAGTTTGAAAAGTTTTAAATGTTCACTTTCACTTACCATTTAGGGGACATAAGTTGATGTTTAAAATGCATATATTCGCTTTCCTAATAGGGAATTAAAGATTTAAGAGAAGAGGTGATCTTTTCATCTCTTACTCCAATTTATAGTTATAGACTAAATGAGAAATTGGTAGCTGACTACCTAAGTGAAGCTTATGAATAAGGATTCTATGAATTCTTGGGCAGAACCAGTGTACATCTCATTCTTAGAAGCTCCTTGACATCAGTCTTGTCAACAATTGTTTTTGGATTTAACACTAAGAGAGCAAAGGCAACAAAAACAAAAATAAACAAGAAGGACTATATGAAACTAAAAAGCTTCCACATAGCAAAGGAATCACCAAAAAAAGACAGCCTAGAGAATGGGAGAAAATATCTGCAAATCATGTATTTGATAAGGGGTTAATAGCCAAAATATGTAAGAACTCATGCAACTCAAGAGCAAAAAAAAAAAAAAAGAGTCTGATTAAAAAATGGACAGAAGAACTGAATAGACAGTTTTTCAAAGATGACAATACAAATGTCAACAGGTACATGAAGAGATTTTCAGCATGATTCATCATCAGAGAAATGTACATCTAAACCGCAACGAGATATCATCTCACACCTGTCAGAATGGCTGTCATCAAAAACACAAGCAAAAAAAGTGTTGAGGATATGGAGAAAAGGGAGAACTTGTACCCTGTTGGTGGGAACGTAAATTGGTGCAGCCTCTATGGAAAACAGTATGGAGTTTCCTCAGAAAATTAAAAATAGACTACCATGTGATCTAGCAATTCCACTTCTGGGTCTGTGTCCAAAAGAAATAAAATCACTATCTCAGAGAGATATCTGTACTCCTATGTTCATTGCAGCACTATTTTCAATAGTCAATACATAGAAACAGCCTAAGTGTCCATTGATGGAAAAATGGCTAAAGAAAATATATATTTACACAATGGAATATTATTCAATCATAAAAAAGAATGAAATCTTGCCATTCACAACAACATGGATGAACCTCGAGGGCTAAGTGAAATAAGTCAGACAGAAAAAGACAAATACTATATGATCTCGTGTGTATATAGAATCTAAAAAATAATACTCTGAACTCATAGAAACAGAGAACAGACTGGTGGTTGCCAGAGGCAGGGAGTAGGGGGGCGGAATTGGGTAAAAGTGATCAAAGGTACAAACTTCCAATTATAAGATTGATAAGTTTGGGGATGTAATATACAGCATGGTGACTATAGTTAACAATACTGCATTGTATATTTGAAAGTTGCTAAGAGAATAGATATTAAAAGTTCTCATCGCAAGAAAAATGTTTGTAACTGCATGAGGTAATAGATGTTAACTAAACTTATTAGGGTAACCATTTCACAATATACACATATAGCAAATCATTATATTGTACACCATAAACTAATACAATGTTATATGCCAATTATATCTCAATAAAACTGGAGAAAACAGAACAAAAATTCTAAAAAAAAGAAAGAAAGAAGAAAAAACAACATACATCTCCCAAAACTGGGGAAAATATGGCAGAGGAATTTCTGATCTTGAGAGTTTGAAGTTTAAGATGTAGAGGGGAAAATGTGCAGATGAGACTGTGAGACTATACTAGAATATCATGAATGTGTGCCAGGGAAAAGTACCAGAGCTCTATATTTTCCATGAAAAAATCAGGGGAAACTGATTGAGTATGCTGCTCACAACTTAAAGGGCCTACGAACTAAGAGCCAGACTATGGGTGACACAGTTACCTTGAATTGCTACCATTGATAGAAAGTACCTTTTCATCCTTATCACTGAGAATAGTGGTTGGTACTCATTACTACAAGTCAGAAAAAAATAAAAATAGATTAATAAAAAAGAGGTAAACCTTCTCTATTAATAGGCAATGAACACCACTAGATTGGGAACTGGAACTCAGTCTTTTCATCTATTTTCCTACCCACTGCCTTTCCAGTCATTCTGACAGGTAAAGGATAGGCTCTATGATGAAGATTCCAAGGTGAAGGTGGGTCGATATGCATCCTATTTGTAGTGATTGATCCAACAGAAGTCATATCCTAGTGAAAAACAAGGATTAAGCCAGAGTAAACGATTTAAACCTAGTTACCAAATCTAAGACCCAAATGAAATGTGGGAGTCAGGGCAGGAAGCCAAAAAGAATGGAGAAGTCATAGGTCCTTACATATAAGGCTGGACAACTAGAATGGTGGGGATAGGCACGAGTTTGAAGGAATGCCTAAGGTGGAATACAGCTGACCAGGATGGCTTGCTACGGATTCATATTTGAGTAGTTAGTTGTACAGAGTGCATTGAAAAGTACTGACATGGCATGAACAAATCTTGTGCAGGAACTTACACTAGGTAATTAAATATTTGGTGATCAGAATTATGAAAATCCGTGAACCTGAGGATCTAAGCATGGCAGACAGCAGACAAATGAGGATAAATGAGGAGGACGAGAAACCCAGGATAGCTAGAAAGAGCAGCTGATTAGGAGTTAAGAGACTTGGATTCTAATCAAGATTATAATACTTTTAAGCAACAAATTGCCTAAAGTTCTTTCTGGTCCTAAAGGGTCAGGGCAAAGGGTCAGTCAACAGGTGTATTTTCATGAACCTGGCAGTCCCTTAGACTGACTCAGGAGTTTGCTGGTTAGGGAGCTCAAGCAGAGGACAGAAGAGTTCCCAGTTTGCCCCACTCCCTTTTTCCTCTGAAGCAACGGTCCCCAACCTTTTAGGCACCAGGGATCAGTGCTTTTATAAGAATCTAATGCATGATTATCTGAGGTGGAGCTGAGGCAGTGATGCTAGTGCTGGGGAGAGGCTGCAAATACAGATGAAGCTTTGCTCGCTCGCCCGCCGCTCACCTCCTGCTGTGCAGCCCAGTTCCTAATAAGCCACGGACCAGTACCGGTCTGTGGCCCGAGGTTTGGGGACCCCCGCTCTAAAGCAAGAAGCAGGTCAATATAACTGACAAACTATAATGTCAGAGACCCAGAATGTATTGATTAATCAAGGCATTTGGCAAAGCCTCTCAGGAAATTCTTGTGGACAAGATGGAGAAATGCAGACCAGATGACAATATAATTTGGGTGACATGTAGTTGGCTGAAAACCTGCTCTCAAGCAGTGCTGATGGAAGGGGGAAGGGAGGTGTCTAGTGACTTGCCAAATGGCTTTATCACTGGTCCTATTCTACTACAAGTGATTTGGACACAAAGATGGAAGAAATGCTTATCAAAATGCAGATGACATAAAGCTGTGAGAAATAACTAATATGATGAAATCAAGATTTAAGAGTTAGCAAATATCGAAATGACTTCAATGGACTGGAACGATGAGCTGAGCCAACAAGATGGAATTAGATAGAGATAAATGTGAAGTCTTTAATTTATTTTCAAAAAATCAATTACATGAATATAGAGTTGAGAAGACCTAAACTGAGAATAGTTCCCTTCAACAAAAACTGATCGTTTTAGTTGATCACAGCCAAAAATAATCCAATAACTTGACATGGCTAAAAAAAAAAAACCAAAAGCTCATGATGTAATCTCTGGTTACATCAGTAGAAATATCCAAATTAATTGGAGAAAACAGTCCCACTTGACCCTGTCCTGTTCAGACACATGGACTGGCACAGTGTCTTGCCAACAGACAGCATGCAACAAATACTTGTCACACAAATGAAAGGATACCACATTTTCAGATGGACCTTGAAGCTAAGACGGTCAGGGATTTGGAGACTGTTCTCAGAAGAGAAGGCTGAACAAACACGGAATGTTTAACCTGGAAAAGACTAAGGAGACCCACAAGAGAGCAATTTTCAAATATTAGAAGGAATTTCACATTTGGTTTTGCTCCAGAGGGGAAACAAACAAGGGTCAATGGTCAGAAGAGCTGCAGAGATAAAACTTAGCTCAAGCAGAAAATGAGAACTCTTTGACAATCAAAGGTAATGGTAGTAAGCTTTGTCTCATTGATGATATTAAAGCAGAAGTGGGATGATCATCTATTACACCTGCAGTATTTTAGAATATATATCTCTATACATTGGAAGTTGGGCCTACAGGGTCTCTCAGATTCCTTCCAAGTGGCCTTAAGAGATAGGATTCTATGATGCTTCTGTTCTTATTCCTTTAGCTCCACATGAGCTTCAACTTATTGGAGGTGGCTTGCCAACACACAAAACTTCATGCCAGGCGATCTTGGCTATGGCTTTCAAAGCAGCAGCTAACAAAAGAACCTGGCCTGTACTCCAGGATGGCAGAGCTTGAAATGGTAACTTTGTGAAGGGAGGTTCAGTTTTGATTTGTTTGTTTAACTTTCCTCAATGCAAACACCGAGGAAGAAAAGAAAACTGACAGTGCCCATATGGCTTCATCATGGTGGAAGAAAATCCTGCTTGGAAATCGTGATCAAAGTAGACTTTAACCTTGACTTTTCTGGACTGTATTTTTGTTTCTTAGCTAACACCAAATCAGATGTTTGGAAAGGAATACCTCTTTTAACAGGACTACGTATACTATTGACACTGTTTTACAGTCATATTTAATACTGATGGAACCAACTGATCCCAATAGCACCTTTGTTTCTTTATTTGAAATAACACTATGAAATTTTTCTACTGAAGAGGGTTGAAAGTTCTGATGGGCTATAGAGAATGTGGTCATCCACCTCTCGAATGGGTTCCAATAATCCTTGCCTACCAGTATTCATGCCCTTCTGTAGTTCCCTCACACCCTGAATACGGCTAATCTATGTAACCAAAGACATTTTGGAAATGACGAGGTGTGACTTCTGAGGCCAGGTCATAAAATACATTGGGGCTGCTACCGTGTGCTTTCTTGGATCATTCGGGGAAGCTAGTGGCCATATTGTAATGACAGTCAAGCAGCTCATGTGGTTAGGAACGGAGGCCTCCTACCAATAGCTGGTACCAATTTACCAGTCTTGTGAGTGAGCTATCTTGGAAGCAGATCCTCTAGCCCCAGCCAAACGTTTAGATGACAGCAGACCCGGCTAACATACTGACTCCACCTCATGAGAAACCCTGGGTCAGAACCACCCAGTTAATCTGCTCCTGAATTCCTGACCCATAGACATTTTGTGGGACAATGAACGTCTATTATTATTTTTAGATCGCTAAGTTTTAGAGTAATTTGTTACACAGCTAGAGATCACTAATACTGGGAAGTTAATGCAGAGCAACAATCAGTAAAACTCAGTTTTTCTTTGTAGTGCTTAAATAGTAGAGGCCTCTCACTAAAGGGGCCAAGATGGATAAAATGACATAGGAAGCCATAGAGAAGACACAGATTTGATTTGGTCTTTCCAGGACTGACTTCCCTGCACAGTGATTGATCAGATGAGCACCTCCAGCAAACTGTCTCATCTACCTGAGTGGTAATGACTAGACACTGGCAAGGAAAACGCTCATTATTGTTATAAGTAGCCCTTTTCTATTTTTTCTAAAGAGACAGTCACCAGCCTAGTGAGAGAAAGGTCAGAACTCAGATAGTAAAAAGTGTCTGTTGACTTTAAATGGTCTAGGATAAATCAGCATGCACTGAGTCATGGGCTTTTTTGTCAGATTCTGATGTGAGCTAAGGACTTGAGGTATCATAAGCCAAGCTACTGTTTTCACAATGTGCAAATATGTCCACATGCCATCCAACCCTGCTGGCAGGCATAATAAATTTAATGTGGAATGTACTCCGATCCATTAATTTTGGAAGAACAGGCATGATATTTAAGTCCCTTTTAATATACCATTTAATTGACTCCTGGCGTTATCTGACCAATGGCATGCTTTAAAAAAAATAGGCAACTTGTATTTCTTCTTATTTATCTACCTATCTTTTTTTGAATGCTGGTAGATGATTTATTCCTTCTATTAGCATGAGTTTGCTCCGAACAATTGGCCTAGCATTTCAACCTCTTAACCATTCCTTAGAAATCCTTGGGGAATGTGCTCCAGGAATAAAATTACCATCGTATTATGGGTCACAGAGATCAAGGGGTAGAAAGGGGACAGCTCCAGAGAAACATGAAAAAAGGGCCATGGTATTTCTCATGGAGAAGACATCAGTGTGGCCAGAGGTAGAAACCTAGAGACAGACCCAGAGGTAGAGAGTGCTGGTCACTCCGGGGCCACAAAAGGTATGGTCAAGTATGGTAGAGGACAAGATAAAGCCTGTGTGAGACTAACGACAGAGCCTTTAAGAAGGAACATAATCCAAAAAAATGAGGAAGTGTGAAGCTTACTTGCCAGAATTTATCAATCCACCTGCCACTCTCTAGTTCAGTTATACACAATGAACTAATCCTTCACAAAACTGAAATAATGTTAGTTATTATGCAACTCCTTAATTTATATTACTAGGTAGTTAGACATGAGTGACAGGGGAACAAAAGAGTGAAGGCCCAGCCCAGAGACCACCCAAAGACCTCCCAAAGAAGACCACCCATTTCGTAGTTAAAATCACTCCTGCATCCTGAGAGACAAAGAACCGGAGGGCCATAAACCTATAGCTGGTTTAGCCCAGCCACAGACGCTTGCGCAATAAGGGCTGCTCTGACCCTCTCTTCACCTCAGCCTCATACCATCATTATAATATCATGGCTCTGCTCGGAAGCTTATGAATCTTATTATAACAGACTGCATTCTGGGTAACTACATGCTCAGTAGGCAGGTTGTTATATAACTGCTAAATGTCAATCAAAATGACTGCCAATCACCTAGGAACACCTTTGTAGCCCCCTTCACGGCCCTAACATAATACAGACCTTCCCATTTCTGCTTTGTTGCAGCCCTCTTTGCTGTAACCCGCCCCTCACTTGGAGCGTACATTAATCACACCTTCGTCTCTGCCTGGTTATACACTGCTTAGGTATGATCCACTTCTACTTCAAAACGCACTTTTAATTTATTAAATCTTCCTTCTTCTAAATCTCGCTGACCTGGAATTCTTTCTGTGTCGGCGAAAAGAACAGAGAATCCCCAGTGTTACTTGGGCAACGCCAGAATTCAAACCGTCCCAAACCGTAACAATATATAGTCGCTTCTTTTATTTATATTTTGTTGTAGTTCCAGGATTTTGGGTGATTTTTACTTTTGGGGTATGAGTATCTTTTTGAATTTTTCAAATTAAAAAGAAATCTAAATAACTCTTGCTGGAAATACTGTATTTTATGTTAGAGATTCCGCTTTTAGAAGAAAATTTGCCAAAAAAATATTTCATTCTACCTTGAACCAAGCAAGGTAAGCAGAGTAAAAGTACTTGCAACAGCACTGGGGTTGACCAGTCAGAAAACATAAAACAATAAACGGACTGACTACTACTGAAGATTCAAAGAGAAATGACAAAGATAAAGTTAGGAATTCATAAGAAAGCTGTCTTGAGTATACCTTTCAGTTTCCTTAAGTATGGTTTCCAACTACAATTTACACATGAATGAACAACACAGGAGTTGGGGATGCCCACCCCGCTCAGGCTTAAATCCTCATATAACTTTTGACCACAGGGGATAAATTTCAGGACCCCTTGTGGATACCAAAATTTGAGGATGCTCAAGTCCCTTAAATAAAATGGCATAGAACAATGCATAGAACAAGTCAGCCCACCACAGATTCCCAACTACGGATCGAAAACAGTATTTGAAGCCACAGATGGGAAAACCAGATAAGAAGTGCCAACTCAATATTTATTTAAAAAAAAACAACCCACATATAAAAGGACCTACACAGTTCAAACTCATGTTGTTCAAGGGTCGATTGTATTTTAAAATAAAACATAGGACATTAATGGCAGTGTAGTTAGGAATTCAAGCAGAAAAAGTCCCATCTGAGCACCCAGCAAATCGCACAACCTGTGAGTGTGCTGTCTACACTTTGTATCATTGTAAATGAATAAAAGATTCAAGTGTTTTGAAGCTTCTTTTAAAAATTCTGTGTCTAAGAATAAAACAAAGTTGCAGAAACCTCACAGGATAAGAATGACTCTCTCCCAGTAACATAAATGCTTTGATCAGTTTTTCCAATAATGTCTAAAAATAAGTAGAAATATTCGTCACTCTAGGATGTTTAGTGTTTTGAAACATGACAGTTAAATGACCAGTTAACATCTGCATCGTTTTATAGTTCATGAAGTACTTTTGACATGTTACTTTATTTGAACCAAAAACAACCCCGAGAGGTAGGCATTTATTTCTTCAGGTGAGGAAAGAGATGTGTATAAATCAACCGATATTTATTGAAGGCCTTATAGATATACTGGATTCTACTAAACACTTTAATACTCCATCACAGGTAGTTCTAATGAAGTCTTGTCTTTTAAATTCCTCATTTTGCAGACAAGAATGCTAAACTTCAGAAAGGGAAGTATGTTGCCTATATAAAATTGCTATAAATATATTAAAATACAAACTAAGACAAAAAATAAACCTTTTGACTCCAGATCTGAGGCTTTTCCCACCATGTAACTATAGACATACAAATCAAATTTCCATGTGTACTTATACTATAAAATCCTTGTTCAAAGCTTATATGATTTTTGGCAAGTTTCTCTGACCTTTAGTTTTATCATCTGTGAACGAGAAAAATTATCACAATTTACCTATGGGCGGGCATTCAAAAATTAAATAATACATAAGTAAAAGAGATTATAATGAGATTACATTTTCACAGGGTTGTGACACTTCTAATAATTTATCCCAGAACTGGAAAAGCCCAGATATCCTCTGATAGAGGATTCTGGTAATTGCAGATGCCATAGACTCCTTGAACTCAATTGTTCATTCAACACATATGTGCCAGGCACTGTCACGGTGCAGGGAATTCGACGGTGAACAAGATGGACAAAAACTCTGCTTTGATGGGGGCTCACAATCTGGTGGAAATGACAGGCCATAAACATATAACTGTAATCTCAGGTCATAGTGAGATGGAGAAAATGAGGCAGTGTGAGGGAGCAGAGGTAGGGTGGAGCTAGGCTGGATCGAGGAGGATCTTTTGAGTAGAAAATGAAAGAAGTGAAGGAGTGAACCCTACAAAGATCTCAGGGTTGAGTGTTCCAGGTATATGTCACAATAAGTGTCAAGGTTCTGCGATGGGCAAAGCTTCACAAGACCCAAGAAGAGAAGTCAGAGGCGTCTGACGACAATGGAGTAAGACAGAGAGGAGGGTAGAACAGTGGGGGCGGGGCCAGATTACAGAGAAGCCTGCAGTCCACAGCGGAAAAGTCTGGGTTTAGTTTTAAGTGATGAATCTCACCTCCTAACCTGTACGGGTTGGAAACACCCGCATCGCCACAATCCTGAGGCCAGTCCCTTCATAGACTAGGTTGGAATCCACACCCTATGGGGCCTTCATTCTTGTCTACGGGGTATTCGTAAGGCTCTCTACCCATTTTACTGGTTCACCTCCCCAATTTTCTTTCCATAAGGACTTGCTGAGAAGGAAGCGAATATTGGGAAACAGCGCAGACTCCAGATAGGCTCTTGGACTCAGAAGGCCCTCCAAGGAGGTTTGGTTCCTGATTCAGTCGCCAACCAGGGATAAGACCTCATGGAAACTGTTGTACACCCCTGGTTTCCCATGTATAAGCTGAGGATTGTTAGAGGATCTACCTAGTAAGACTGGGGATGGGTTGAGATGGTCAGGTAATGAGCTCAGCAGAGTACTCTACTCATTTCTGCTGTACGTGAAACAATGCTACACCTTTCTATTTCAGCAAGTACGAGCATTTTAGCATTTTTGCTATCTTGCTGATATGCTAAGGTTGCTTCTTTTTGTTACTGGTGAAAATTCTCCCTGGAAATGGAAAAAAAAAATGTGGGAATAAGAAATGCATATATTGCCTTAAAATCTGAGGTGAAGGGGCATACACGGGGTGGAAAATATATGACTAAACATGGTGTGCTGCCTTGGCACTCCTTGCATGCTTAACTGGGGACATTTTCATCTATTTATTTGAGTAATCCAAAAGTAAGCCACAAGAGGAAAAGAGAGGAAGAGAAGTTCTTTCCTCATACTCAAACCAAACACCACAAAATAACACTGTCATTCATATTAGTGGATTCTAATTAAGGGAAGAAAAGCTTGACCTTATTTACAAAAGGGGCCCAGTCTAAAAAGTCTGTGGGACCAACTGGACTGAGCCTGACCCTTGACGCTCTGGCAGGCTCACAAAGCGTCAGAGGAACAATGGGACCTGAGAACTGTTAGGAAAAGCACAGCGAATTGTGCTCCTTCTTTCTTCAATCCAGGGCCACCCTGAGGTGAAGAGGGCGCTTTTGTCTTTGACACCTCCCACCTCCCTTTCAGCATGTACTGCGTCAAATTTCTGCCCCCTTCCTCAGTGTTCTTAGTTCCTCCCCACTACCTCTCAACCGACTGAGGTTCATCTGGAACGATTACATCCATCACCCACTTGCAGGTCCAGGTGTCGTGCTGCCTGGGAGAACAGCATTTTATTACAGGCCAATTCCTTAGGTCAAAGAACGAATCCCTAATGTGGGGCATGGGGCTGATGGCGTATGGACCCGCCTGAAGGGACAAGCTGCCTGGAGGGTTAAATGATGGCTGCTTATTAAGAGGCGGGCCACCCCCATCCATGAAATAGCAGGGCCAATGGGATAGCTGGTGGGGATAAGGGATGTTACCTCCACCATGCCCTCCTTCAAACCCTGCCCACCCACCAAACTTCCAGTTCAGCAGACAGTCTAAGCAAAAACTATAGGCTTGTCTGTAAGCACAGCTACAGGACAAGCTCTGTAACATTGCCTTCCAACCTTAGGGTCTGCCACCCTGGACCCTTGATTTTGTCATAGCAGTGCCACCGCTGTAGCAAATATGAAAACCTTTTAGCTTGGAGAGGCTTAGGCTTCAGGGTAAGGCAGAGGCTCGCGTGGCAGTGTGTGTGTGTGTGTGTGGGGGGCGGTGGTGAAGGAATTGCCTCAATTGACCCATATGAACCAAACAGGAACTTCCTGATGGTAGAAAACCAAGCCCCAGACGATTAATGGGTGAGGCAGATATTTTTGGATGCAAAGGTGGGTGTGGGAAGGGAAAGGGAGCTTCTGTGAGCCCCAAATCAAACCAGAAAAGATCTGGCTTTTGGAAAGAGATCTGGCTTATTCCTCCCATCTTGATCTCTTCAGCTGAGCTCCGGAGTTTTATTTATTCAGTCAATTTAGTACATCTCACTAACCAATTCCTCTTACTTTTGTTTCTCTTTGGAATGACCTTCGTGACAGGGAGAGATGTTTTAAGGGAGAGGGGCAGAGGGTGGGGGACTGGGCTGCCAACTCTGCACTGAGAAAGTCTTCTTTTCAATTACCTTCCTGACCACTTAGAATGAATTTTAACAGGCTGTGCTTTTCCTGGGACATTTTTTCTTTGAACTCTCAGACTTCCCTTCATTGCAAGTTGCCATAATATGAACCAGATTTTTTTCTCTCTCTTGTTTGCTTAAAAGGCGTTAACTATAAATTAGAGTATCTTAAGAGTGAGGTGTCACATGCGGGGCCTAGGGTTCCTCAGCCCCGGAGACCCGCAGCTGGGAGAGGGGCCAGGCCGCCTCTTGCTTTGGCAGCCAGGCTCCAAGGCCCAGGCCAGGATGATTCCACCCTCCTTTTCAAAGCTATCCAGTTACATCGATGTACAGAAAAAGCCTTGTTTGACTTAAACATTAAGTTTTATTCCTTCTTCTTCTTCTTTTTTAAAATTTCTTTCCTGGAGGAGCAAAGAAAGGAAGAGCAGTTTTAAACGTACACTTCTGAGTTATTTTCCACGCGGTTCTTCCATGCTAAAGGGCACCGAGGTTCCTTTGCAAAATATCTCATGCTCCCATGCCTGGAGTTCCTCACCTCTGGGGGACACCTGCAGGTGGCCGTCATGCTCACTACACAAGGAGGTGATGACCGTCACAGTGTATTTGTTAAATGTGCCTTCAATTAGCTTCTTGTCAGAGAATCTTCGCAACTGCACACACCCATGCCCCTCCATGTCTGTACATCATGCCTCCAGGGGACAGAGCAGACAACCATTGTTTTGGGGTAATTCAGCTTTGTTTTTTAGGATATCCAAGCTCACAGCTGTTACTCAATGTCAAAATTTAGAAAACATTCACTGAGTATGAATTGTTTACCATGCACAGTACTAAATAAATTCACATCTATTCATGTCGCCAAACACGATTTACACTTATTATTCAATGTATTGCTCACTCATGGTAGGTGACACTATGGTGCTCCACAGCCCTCCATCCACTGAGGCTCCGAGAGACAAAAGAAACCACAGGTTGGTTCCTGACTCCAATCTCAGGCAGAAGAGTCTGACGGCAAAACACTCTGACTTGAAAGAACTAGGCACTTAAGAGCAAAAGTTTACTTTTGACTTCCAAAAGGGCTTGGCCTGCAAGATCACCCAGCGTTGGAGTCTGAGCACAGGGTGTTCCTGGAAGTGACAAAGAGAAGAGGCAAGCTCTCCCATGCGGCTGTGTCTTGCCACTGGGAAGCAGGGGCTGCCACAATAAAATACCAAAGACGGAGTGGCTTAAACAACAGACATTTATTTTCTTACAGTTCTGTAGGTTAGAAATTCAAGATCAAGGTCCCATGGAGTCAATTTCTGGTGAGGACTCTTCCTGGCTTGCGGACACTGCCTTCTTGCTATGTCCTCACATGGCCTTTCTTCCATGTGTTTGTGTAGAGACAGAGAGAGAAAGAGACAGACTGGAGGATAGCACAAGCTCTCTGGTATCTCTTCTTATAAGGGCACTAATTCTGTCACGAGGGTCCCACCCTCATAACGTCATTTACCTCGCAAAGGCACCATCTCCAAATACCATCACATTATGGTAAGTGCTTCAACATACAAATTTTGGGGGAAATGGGCAAAATTCAGTCTAGAGCAGGGGAAAATGCCTTTGAGAGCCGGGAGAGGAGTGGAGATTCGGAAGGGAATCTCCGGTTCCAAGCGTGGGACCTGTTTCTTCACCACATGCAGCCCGGACCTGGCTCAGGGTAGAGATATTGGAGGTGGGAATTGAAACCTCCAGAGAGAGCTGGTAACCAAAGCCAAGGAGATGCCTGTCACTCTCCATACATGGGAAAGTGGGAGCAGGGAGACTGGCTTACTGAGTGTACCCAGAAACACGGGACAGCTGCAGGAGAGAAGAAACAGTGGTATGGTGAGCTGATATGGTGGCCCTGAGACCAGCACACGGCTGCGTGAGGAATGGAAGCACGAGACAGGCAGCCCAGAGCTGGGAGCCTAATAGCCATGTAGGGGGCCTGGGCCCATCAGCAGCCAAAGTGGAACTGAGATGGGGGTTGGGGGACTTGAGGAAGGACTGGGGTCCACCAGCTCTCAACTGTGCTGCAAGAACAGCCTGAGCACTATGTCTGCTGCCCTTGGAATAGATGCAGCAAGATCGGTGAGGACACCCAAAGACCAGGCAATAGAGACGATAGTCAACCAGTCAGCAGGAGTTAGCAGGGAAAGACAATGGGGGCCAAATCACCTGCCTTCCTCCTTCACCTTGACTCTCCCCAGGAGAACAGCTGGAGAAAGGGAAAGAAAAGGGCCCCTTGAGAAGAAGGGAAGAACTCTGACAGACGGAATTTTCCCAGAGAGACTGAGTTAGTCCAGAAGAGACTTCTAAGCTAGAGATGACTAGCTTTAACTGAGAAGATTAAATATCGTCCCTTCTCCCAACACAGGCAACATTTACCAAGTGCAAATGGGACTTCATGAACAATTTGAGCTGAGCTATGAACAAAGTCACATCTTCAAACTCCCATATGGATGTGGCTATTTAATTTATACATGCTATACTACCTTGGATGCTATAAGATTTTTTATTTCCATTTTGCAGATGATAAAACAGAAGCTTAGAACGTAGAAAAGCAACTTTTCTCTGGGTACGCAACTTGTAAGTGATGGAACATGGACATGAGCTTGAATCTACAGAGCCTAAGATCAATGTGTTTTGGGTTTGTTCCTTTGTTCTTCTCCAACCCACTCTGAGCAGGCACAGCTCTCCTGGGTGAACATAAGGGCAAGAAAAGAGATCCTTGGCTGCCTACATTACTTTCACCCTGGCCCACAATCACGGGGCACCAAAAGGGTTAGTCTACCCTTTCTTTCTAAGCCCGAATTTCCTATGGACAGCGATGCCAACCAGTTAGTGGAACATATGAGGCCACATGAATACACAATTATCTGAGTCATTAACTACCATGACCTGATCTGACCTGGTTTAGAGAGAAGGAACAGGTCTACTGGCCCCTCAAGTTTTCAAACACACAACGCTGGTCTGATACATCAGTCCAATACCAAAACCTTCCTTCCTTTGTCCCTTCTTTTGATTTCAGGTTTGCACCTCACATCTCCCTTAGGAGGTGTCCACCCTGGACAGTCATGCTATATCAGAGCCCTGATCTACCTATTTGCATTGTCATGTTGCTGTACTATCCTATTGTGCATCTGTGGTGAAAACTACCCAAGGAAGTAGGCACTGACTTTGGCCAGCAAAACTTTCAGATACCAGTTGGTGTTAAAATGACTACTTTTCATTTTCTAGTAGTTTGGGATCTGAATTTTGTCGCAAGACAATTTCCCTCTAATTAATTCTACTTATTTCTAAATGGGATTTTAACTTGAAACTAGTAATGGATTTTACTGTCAAATTCAATTGCTTTTGTTCCTAACACTTTTTATAACTCGGGTTAAACTGATTACAAAATATCTGTATAGAATGGGAACAACCGCTAAACAGCACCGTCCTTTGTGATTTTCATGAATTTGGAGTAATGATAATAATAATAGCTCATTTTTTTTTGAGTGCTTGTGAGTGTAGCAAGTGCTGTCCTAGGTGGTTCACATAGAATTATCTCACTCAGTCCTTGCAATGACTCTGGGAAGTAGGTTTCATTATTACCTCCATTTCCCTGAGGCACAGAGGGGCTAATTAACCTGCCCAAGGCCATAGAAGTAGGGGGTGATAGAACATAGATTAGAATCACTAACTCAAACGCCTATGTTCTTCACATTCTACTCTACTGCCACACAGAAATGGTATCAAATATACTCCCAGATAATTTGGTTGGTCTGTAGAACGAGAATTTGACACCAGTGATCACAGATGAAATAATAATAATAACTAATAATAATAATAATAATAATGATGATGATGATGTTTATTTCTATAAGAATAATTTAAAAATCAATCACCCTAGTTACTAACTCATCCCAACACATAAGCCTTCTTCATCTGAACAGTGAAGTCACAGCTTGGTGACTGAGTCTCCTCTGTGATGACCATCTCAGAGCATGTGACCAATGTGAATAGGTCCTCCTGGATCCTCTGGGGCACCGCTGAGGCTGCCCGCTGGCCAGGCAGGCACACCCAGGTGAGACCTGCCAGTCTGATCCAGGGTTTGCCTGCTGCGGTTGGCTAAGCAGGGACCTGGATTTGAAGGAGAATGAACAGAAGGCAGGGGATTTCTACGTAATCATCAAATATGTTTACGGCCAGTCCCTAGTTTTCACCACCTCTCCTTAACCGATCCATTCACCCAGCCACGCCTGAAAGCCACCTATATTTAACTTTTCACCACCTAGATTGAAGAATTTGTCGGTTTCTACCAGGCGGTTAACATTACCTGTCAACCGTTTCCTGATCAATGTACGAGTGCCATCTAGGCTTGAATGGAGGTAATTGCAGCAGAGAAAGCTGGAAGGACAACATTCAGATTCTCAT
Organism: Pteropus medius; assembly: GCF_902729225.1. Lineage (NCBI taxonomy): Eukaryota > Metazoa > Chordata > Mammalia > Chiroptera > Pteropodidae > Pteropus > Pteropus medius. Next base: position 5,648,265 of record NW_024354911.1, read on the forward strand.
TATCTGACTTTATACTGGGCATTATATCTAGAAAATCATGCAAATATGGTTTCTGCTTTTGAAGACTTTGTTATGTAAGCCTGGAAAGAGAAGTTAGTAAGTCTAACTTCTATGATGCCAAGATCATATGCACTGAAATCACTAAATACCCAGGATATTAAGGGAGTCTGAATTAAGGACGGGTTGTTTCCCAAACAATCTCTGCCACCAAATTTCAGGTTAAACTTGGGAAAAGACATCTCTCTGGCACTCAGTCCTCTCAACACTGTCTTCTCAATATTCTCAATGAGGATGTCGAACAGTGTGACATAAGCCATTCTAACAAGGCCCAGTTCTAGGATAAAACACAATACTTGCATGTGACAGCTTTTAATGGCTATTTTGTTTCAATCTGGCAGATGGAACGACAAATGAAGAATAAGTTATCCTGAGACTCCTTGGAGGTAACTAAGGCAGGCCCTGCCTAAGCGTCTATACATGCTCTAGCCTCCCCTTCTTCCTAACGAATGGAACCCTGACAGTGTTTGTGTCGGCGATGATCCCACAAGTCCAGACCTGTGTCTGGCCAGTGGGACAGAACCAGAAGTCAACTAGGTGGAATTGCTGAGAAAACACTTATCTGAGGAAAAGACACAGCCTCAGTTGACAAATACCTTTAGCCCTTTTTCCTACCCGGACTATGGACTCAGTGGAGCAGAACATCCAACTTGTGCTCATGAGAACACGCAGTCACATGCTAAGGAGAGGAGAACATGAGATGCAGGAAGGAGCCTGTGTCCTTGATGAACGGTCAGAGCATCTTCATTAGCCTAGGGCCTCTTCCTCTGGGGTTGCTGTTCCATTGGAAAAACAACTCCCCTTTCGGTTAAACCGCTGTTGTTGGGTTTCTGTTACAAGCATCTCTTATACATATTTCGTTACAAGAAGGTCATCTCTAACTGACACAAGAACTCAGATTTTGTCATTCATTTTCTTATTCAACAAATATTATATAGAGTATGCACTTGTAACTATGTGCCAGGAACTGTGGCGGGTACTAAGAGTCCAACCTCGAGGCACCTGTGGTCTGGTGGCACTATAACCTACAGAAGGTGTCAGAAGGAAGGGAGGTGGTCGCCGAAGTTTCCACAAAATGACCCCTTAGTTGAGTCATCGAATACGCCTGGTAAGTGACTAGGAAGGACCCTGGTAAAGGGGGGAGGGGCCGCAGCAGACACTGTTGTTTGACAGCCCAGTGGGCAGAAGTTCTCCTTTCTCCACACCGACAGTGCTTTGCTTTTCATTCTAGTGTCCTTCCTTCCCATCCGCCACTCCTGTGACTTCATTAAGTCCCTCTGCCAGTGGTTGGTTTAGGATGGGCCTGAGACTCGGTTCTGACTAATGAGACATGAGGCAAATTCTGCTGTGAGGGCGTCTAGAAAAGCTTTATTCGCTCTTAAAAAGAGGACACTCAAGGAACAGCGGGCTCTTCTTTCTTTCGCTGGGCTTCCTGTCTGCCTGAGATGCTTAGACACATGGCAGATATCCTGAAAATGAGAGAAGGGCGCCTGAGGAGACCAGGAGGAGTTCAGCAGAGCAGAAAGATGAAGGGAAGCCTATCCCGCAGGGCGCCACTGAATTGCTGTGTTAATCAACCCTAGAACCACCAGGTACCCGGGCTTATGAGACTTAATAAATTCCTCTTGGTGTTTAAGTCTTTCGGATGGATTGTCTGCTACCTGCAGACAAAAGTTTCCTGCTCCGTAGGCATTCTACACAGCTGCAGCAACAGCAGCGTGCACGGAGGAGCCAAGATATCTGACAGAAAACGACCTGTTGTAAGAACTGGAAGTAAAAGAGGAGTGTCTACGATTAACGAGTAGTGTGATAAAATGACACTGCAAAGTTAGCAGAGACCTCGAGACCATGGGGGAGCTACCGGAAGTTTTCAGCATATGGAGTGACACATTTAGATTGATATTTGAGAAAAGCACTGGCAATTCTGTCTAAGGAGGGGCACTACTGGCACTAAGACCATTTAAGTGTTTGCCTTCCTTATAGACACCACCTATGATGAAGGCTTGAAGAGAGGAAGTGATAGTAAGGAGGAGGATGAAGAGCAAAACACAGAAACCTAAAATGAAGGTATTTTTTAAAAAACAAAACAAAACAAAAAAACAAACCTCAAGATGTGGTGGGAAGAAGGAAAGAAGAAGCGAGGATGACCTTTATACTTCTTGCCTGGGTGACTAGCTGGGTCTTGCTCACGGAGACACAAGAGAAAGCATCTATGATAGCAAAGTTATTTTCTTTGAGGGGAGCTGGGGGGAGTGATAAGAATAAATTCAGTTTTAATTATCCCGGTTGGAAATCTAGGTGGAACCATCCAGCATGCAGTTGCTAAAGGAGGTGAAGTTTGGATCGGTCTCCATGATCAAGCTCGGCAAAATTTCCCCACGCTTAATGTTTTGATAGACAAAGAAAGCACAATATCACAAGAGGCCCCTGCACTGTCATGGATGACATTTCAGTCCTACAACTGTGAGAATAACTTTCTGAGGCTTTAGCTGTGAAGCTAAATCATCACTTCTTCCCAGTCCACCAGTGATTCCAATCCTTTGACTTCAGACTTGGATCTCCAGCTGCCTATTGGATATCACCATTGGGAATGACTGGGAAGATCATCTGAGAAAATAGAGAACCTTTTGCCGATCTAGCTGATGAGGATCAGAACATGGACTGTGAGGGTGCTGCTTTAAATATGACACACCTGTACTGTGTGCTTGTGAGGTCAGGGGATATCCCGGTAAGAACTGGTGAAGAATAAATAAATCATATGATGCCAGTAACTCCGACGAACAGTGTTGCTTTCTATGGCAATCTCGTGGGCGGTTAAAATGAAAGTTCATTTGTTCACTTGAACAAATGTCTTTTGAGGAAGTACTATATGCTGACCCACGGCTAGTCAGTGAAGGAGCCACGAGTAGTAAGACATGGTTGGTCACTAGCTCAAGGTGTTTCTGGGCATCCATGGAGCGGAAGCTATGTGAATAAAAAAGAGAAATAAAGAATTTACAGGTATCTTGATAGAAGTCCTTGGAGCGCAACAGGGAGAGATATCCACCCTCTCCCGGGACCAAGAGTAACAGCATTATAGAGGAAATGACACCTCAGCTGAGTCTTGCCAGGTGAACAGCTATTTTCTATTTGTATAGGGAAGAAGAGACATTCCAGGCAGAAGTAGGAGGGGCAAAGCTGAGAGGCATAAAGCAGAGACGCGGTCTATTCAGAGAGCCGTAGCTGGTTTGGTAAGGCTGGAGTCTGTGCTTTGAGAGTGGATAGGGAGGCAGCGGCTAGATCGTGGAGCATCCGAATGCTCCACTAAGGCATTTAAACTTTATCTGTGGACAATGGGGATGGCCATGGTGGGCGCAGAAGCAGGGGAGTAACTTAATCTGATTTATATTTTCGAATCCCTCTGGCAGCGTAGTGAAAACGGAAAGAGGGTAAGAAAAGAAGCAGGAAGACCATTTAGGAGACCCCTACAGTGGGCCAAAGAACAAGTGACTGAAGACCTAAAATGAAGCAGTGGGGTCGAGAGGACAAGGAAGGAACAGACACAAAAGGTTTCAGGGATGCAGAGAGGACAGAACTTGGTCACCCCTGGCTGTGGGGAGGTGAGAAAGAGGAAGGTGTCCAGCTGGCCTGGTTTGGGAGATGAGTGGGATGGAGGTGCCACTTGCCAAAATCAGAAAAACATAAGAGGATGAGCAAGGCGGGAGGGAAATACGAGCTCGGATTTGATCATGTTGAGAGTTCCCAGGTGGAAATACACAGGTGTGAATTAGCATGAGTCTGGAGCTCTGGAGAGGCCTGGCTACATAGGGCACACTGAGTCTCTTGGTAAATTTCTGTCTTCTGACCAAGAATTAAATTGATAAACAACCAGGCAAGTTAGGAATGTCACTTGCGGCCACAGAAGAGATGGTATCAGGCTAGGACCCTGTAGATTGATTCAGCGTTTTAGATGCTCCACTGACTTCTTTAGAATGTCTGATTCACAATCTCTTTGACAGAAAGGGATCCAGTGGTGATCTTGTCCAAATCTGCATTCGATTTAAGCATCCCTTCTCCAGCACCAGTTTATCGGTTTGTCCACACTCTGCCTGGACATCTCTCTACGTGCCTGCCTGCCCACCATCACCCATTCATCACACATTTACTAGGCAGTCACATCGTGTTTAATAAGAAAGGTATGACCACATGAAATGGGTCATTCCATTGTTGGAAAGTTCTATTTTTTTTTTTAGGAACTTTCTTTTTAATGTTGACAAAAGGTCCGTTATCTCGAAAAGTACTACCCTGGCCTTGGATAATCATAGGAGAGACAGGTTTTCTATCAAGAAAAAAGCATTACAGATTTGATCTTCAAGCAACTCATATAACAGAAGGGATATGTGGAAGTCTTGACTTCTAGGTTTGCCTCAGGCCCTTTCTTCTAAAAAATAAAACAAAATGAAATAAAGTAGAAGAATTTGAAGAGCATTTGCTGTACAGCTTTCATTTTAAAATTATATTTACCTATTGTTTTTTAATTAAATACAGAACTTAACCACTTAAGCAATACTTGTTGTAGAAGGGAATGGGAAAAGATATAGCTTTGAACATGGCACCTTTTATGCTTCTCAAAAGCACAGCACATGACATTTTTTACAAGAGATCTGGGATGCAGCAGTTCTGCAAATGCTCAGCAGGGGGACCTGGAAGTAAAATGTATAGTTTTTCCCCCGACTCTGAACTGAACATGCATTTTCACAGGGCTGTTTCAATGCTTCCTCTTTGCAAAATTTAATGTTATTCCTCTTCATCCAAAATTCTGAAACACGCTGTGGCTTTCAAGCAATGTCAAGAATAGTTTTCACATATAGAAGAGGAGGGACCTGTTTTTCTCTTAATGACAGGTGGAATCCCAGTTGAGCAGAGTCGAGTCAGGTACGGGACTTGTAGGCAAAGAGGACAGCTTCACCATTTGGACACAAACAGAATTTCTGAGCAGCCAGAGAGGCCAGGCAAGGAAGTGGGGAACACACGACGGCTGTCAGAGCCTAGTCCAATCTCCCCCAAAAGAAAGGCTTTGAATGCAAAAAGAAAAACAGGGCAAATATTTCATTTTTCTCCTTCAATTACGCAAGCGTAGTTCAATAAACATCCACACACGCTTCCCCCAGGTCCAATGAACATTGTCACACATGTTATATTCTTTCTGTCTGCTCTTCTCTTCTCCTCCCCCCTCTCATATTGCTCAATTCTATCCATATTTCTTAAGCACTTAAGATCGGTCGGTCTGTCCTCAAGTTCACTGTTTATCAAAGAGGTCAGATGTGCAAACAAATATGGACACTACAGTCTAAAGAGAACAGAAAGTGTGTCAAAACAAGGCACTATGGGGTTTGAGGACACAGTACAAGAAGCGATGATGCCTCCCCATCCTTCAGAGTCAGGACATGCTTCCAGAGGAGACCAATGTGGGAGGTAGAGAAGGAAAAGGATTTTTAGGCAGGGAAACAGGGTAGAAAGGCAAGGAGGAGCCAGCCATGTGTCCAGGGGCTGGGTAGAGTTTTGTTTGTCCTGTTTTTAATCTGATGCTCCTATCTCTTCCCTATAGAGAGCAACAAGAGTTAAAAGTTACAGCATGCTTACTACTAAGCCATGCCAGGGGAGTGCCAAGGATCTTATACACATCATTTCATTTAATCTTCACATCCTTGCCAGATCAGTAGTGTTATCGTCCCCACGTTACAGAAGTGAAAATGGGGATCAGGGTAGCCAAGAAATTTAATAAGGGAGACTGAGCTTGTGAGTGGCAGAGCAAGTAATCGCTTTTGCAGTTTATCTTCTTAAAACCCAGAGGCAAAACTGTCTTCCCAAGGATGCCTGACGCTTCCTTCCATCCCTCTCTCCCGCACACTGTATCCCAAGTCATTTGGGCAGTAGCTTCCTCAGTCCCAATGCCTTAGGCAACATGGTTCCCATCATCTGAGCCTCATACAACCCACATTTTCTGTTCATACAGGACATGGCTCCTGTTGCTCACTGCTTCCAGGATCTAGTTACAATCTCCTGGATAGTTTCTGCCCCAGGTCCCTGTCTGTCTTTGCTACCCCTAGACATCCAGATCCAGCAAATGGGCCCCCAGACACACTACCACCACTAAAACCACCAGCACCACCCTTCGTGATGCACCCCAGACTGAGCTCAGATTTCTCTATACATGAAACGATTTTATAAGGTGGTCTCAGCATTTCTAATTTATATTTCAAAATTTTATAAGGTGGTCTCAGCATCTCTAATTTATATTTCAGGGGATTGAGTCTCAGAGAAATGATATGACTTGCTCAAGTAATTTGGTTATTGAATTCACACCCAGACTTGGTTTGGGAAGAGCCAAAGAGGGCTGAACTGAAAAATTGGATTTAGAAGTAAGTCTGAAAGGAAACAGCAGTTTTACTTTGTGTGTCCATACACAATTCCCCCAAGTGTTATTTACAGTTCTTGGTGGTGTCATCAAGAAAATATCATCCTTTTGACTCACTTTTCCCTGGTTATTACTCCCATTACTTCATTTCCACTTATTAATTCTGGCCTACTTAGTCTATATCACCAGTCCTGAATTAAACAATAATTTATTTAGAAGCTGCTTTTAAGCAGGACATGTGATTTCAATACTGAACACTAGATGTCACTATTAACCAGTTATACTAAACCACCCTTCATGAGGTAACAGAGAAAAAGACATCACCGAGAAAGAAGTATTAAAGTCACTTTTACCTGATATTGTGCTATATAATCTATAAGAGCTGGAACACAGAGACAAGATACAGATTTCAATTTACATGGTCTCTAGCTTCACTCAGAGGGGCTCAAATATCTATATATATAAAAAAGCCTATTTTATTTTTCACCAAGTGAGAAATAATAGCAAAACATTCAAACACCATTGGAAAACTAGGCATTGATCTGTATTTATATCATACACTTAAAACCTCTCATTGTATGTGTGAAGTATTTAGATTAGGCTTTTGGAAACTGATTTGAAACCCAAAAGACAGAGAGATCTTTCACCGAGGAAAAGCTCATCATAGCTCTCACAAGAGAGACAAACATACGTTAAGGTTTTGTTAAGCACAATTTTGAGAAAACAAGGCTGGTACTTGGAAACCGAATGTTTGAATCCAAGATCTTTTTATATATATGATTATATTCACTCCCTTTAAATGACAATCGTGGCCATTACTGATCTTCCTTCCTTAGTCTTTTTGGGTGATCTGGAGGTAGAGCAAAAAAGAATATTTTCTCCTGTCACCCTCTCAAGTTTTGCTTAGGATATTTTGTAATATCCTTAAATGCTACAATTAATAACATTTTGCTAGGAATTTAAAAATAAAACACAAGAGAAATAAGAAGGAAAAATTGTAAATTTCAAACCATTAGGCGATAGGTTGATAAAGCTTAAGAAACTGTTAGGTTCCATATAAACTAAAACTTGTAGAAGATATTGCCTATTTACTAAATGACAGAAAAAAATACCTAAAGAGCTGGGTTGCTCTTAGGAGCAGCAATTCCTTTCTCCCCCCAGTTTGTTCTAAAAACCAAATAGCTGCTAAAACTTTTATTTTGTTTTTCATTGAATCTACTGATTTTGTTATCTGGAGTGCTCTTTATGATTGTAACTTCTGCTATGCCAGTCCTAAAAATTCATGGAATATTCATTTTTCAATTAAGTAAAAACATATTGTAAATATACTTGAAGTCCTGCTAAGGCCCCTAAACGCAGATGGCTTTTCCAGGTGATAACACAAAGAAAGGTTTCCATCCAAAGTCTATGAGTACATGAGTTCCAAGCAAAGAGCAAGCTTACCTTTCACAGCTTTAAACACTGCAATGTTTCATTTCTCTTTCAAAATGTATGTTCTGGTATTTGACATATAGATTAATGGAACAGAATAGAAAGCCCAAATACATACATATACACAGACAGACAGACAGACAGACAGACAGACTGAAATACATACATACTGACATACATACATACATATACACATACAATAAAAATAGTCGGGGAAAGATTAATTCAATTATGGTAAAGGCATAACTGGGTAGCCATCTAAAAAAAAGTAAAATTGAATCCATACCTCACATGATACGTTAGGGTAAATTCCAAGTGGATAAATATAAAATGTAAAAATGTAAAAGCATAAAGCCATTAATTACTGAAAGAAGACAGCAGAATTTTTTTGGTTGTTATTTCAGAGTGCAGAAGGTCTTTCAATGGCACAAAATCTAGAATGAAGAGAAAATTGCTAAATTCACCACTTAAAAAATTAAAAACTTCTGCATGGCAAAAACATAAACAAAACCCCATGTGCAAAAGTATAAGTCAAAGACTACCTAAAAACAAAACAAAATCCCTGCTATTAATATCACACAAAAAAATCTCTTTCATGTATGAAAAGCTCCTACAAATTAAGACAAAGATCAACAAGCCAATAGAAAAACAGATCACACAAAAGGAATGTAAATGGTTCCCAGGTCAGAAGGGCACACGCCCCTCAGGGCTGGGACTACAGTGCCAGGTGAGGTGCCTAAGGCACGAATTTAAGAAGACCCTGAGAACTTCGTTTAACTTAAGGCCTCCTTAAATTCTGCACCTCACTCAACCTCACTAAAAAGAAGATAAATACAAATAAAACTATCCGCAACACGAGTTTTTACTAATCGGATTGGCAAAAACCCAAACGTTGGATAGCACACCACCTCAGACATTGCTGGTGGGAGTGTTAGTTGTTTTGACCTCTATGGAGAGCAAATTACTACCCACTAGGCATTAAAATCACAAATATATACAAACTCTTGAGTGTATTCTAGGAATTTATCTTAGGGATACTTGCAAGCATGTAAAATGGCCCATGCACAAGCGTACTTACGGCAGCATTGCAGGTAAAAGACTGGATACAACCTAAATGTGCATCACAATTAAATAAATTATGATTAATTCATTCGGTGCAGTACTACACAACTGCAGATATTGAAATGGAAAATTCTCCAAGGTGTGTTAAGTAAGAAAAGCAAAGTTCAGGCCACGTGTGTGTGATATGTTACTGTGTATGTGTCAAAAATAAAGGGAAAATAATATAACATGAATGGGCTTATGTGTGCAGAAAAATGTCTGCCTTAAAAAAGAAACTATCGAAGAGGCTATTTCCTGTTGGGAAATGGGAAACTGTGTGGAGAGGAAACAAGATCATCCTTTTTGATGTCTGAGTCACATAAATGTATTACATATTAAATATAGATAATAATCTATTAAGAACGCGAAATAAAAAATGAAAATGTTTACATCTGGCACTTCTGTCTTCAAACACTCATTTCTAGCTGGATACATGACACCTCAGGATATTTTTCTAAGCCTTTTCTATCACACTAGCAATGCTACTCATTATTCAGTTTGACCTGCCTTTGGGAAGAAATTTAAAAGAGATGCCCAAACGTGCTGTTAGGATGATGGTCTTTTCCCTTCTCACCTTCACTCAGACTTCCAGGCTCTGCCGGAGTCATCATCAGGTTAGCAGCCTACATTAAAAAAAAAAGTCTGATACTACTTCGGTTAAGAACGTGAGCTGACTAGCAAGAATGTGCACAGGGACCAAAGAGAAAGGGGGCTACTGCTCCCCTTGGCCTTGGTAGTCTGAATAAAGGTGGCCTGTGGTTTCCATATGCAGCACAGATTTCTGCATCCTTAAAATTTTATTATGTGCCTTGTGGAACAGTGTCTGTAGAGTCGAGCCGGTTGGTATACAGTGAGAGTTGAATTACTCTACAGCATCTTTACTGTGAAAGAGCCTACTCACATGGCGCTCCTACCTAGTTAGTCTGTGTTTGGTTTAGGGGCAGGGATGGGAGTGAAAGGGGGCAGAGGTGGACTATGTGGCCTGAGGACTTCCTCTGCTGAAGCTTCTCATTCCTCAGTTACAAGTGCCAGTCACCACTCTTGCCGATTAGATAGAATACCTCTTTAGCTCCCTTTGGAGGAATGCTGTCTATTCCTTCAGAAAACTAGGGGGAAGGACCCTCAATGTCCCTCTCTTCTGACATTCTGGTAAAGGAGGGGCCACCAGAAGAGGCAGGTTGGAATCTCTGAACAACCTACCCCAATCTTACCAGAGCAGCCCCTGTTTCAGTATCGGAGATCCTGGCTGACCCTTGCACCTTTTCTTGAGCCATTATCATCCAGTTTCCAGGGCAGCTTTTCTGGGCCTCAAGAATGACTTAATGGAGTTAGTGAAGGGCTTTCTATTGCTAAAGCCAGCATGTGTTCAGGAAGATGTGTGGGCCTCCAGGAGGAACTAAGAACAGCATCATCAGGGGACTGGATTAACAGGGCAGAGAGCAGGGAGAAGACACAAACCGATCATCTCTGTATCTGTCAGCTCCTCGGCATATGCACTGGGTCCTGGACTAGAAACTTGGCCTACATGTTTTCTAAGCCCGGGGTCTGCGAGGTCGAGAAGTAGCGTTGCCTCCACCTGTTATCTCCATCTGCCCTCCACGGAGACCTTCCCCAGACATGCCACATGTTCCCCACCGCTGTTCACTATTTCAGCTCCCTATTAACTTCATAACGCTCATCAAAATTTGTAATTCTTGCTTGTTAATTGACCTTTTCTCTATTACTTTCCATTAGATTTTAAGCTCAATGTGGGTAGGAATCACTGTTTTATCTCCAATGCCTAGCCTGGTGCATGGCAGTGAACAGCTAAGATTCTCTGTTAAATTAATTAACAATTGCTTAATTGCATATTGCTTCAGTTGTTAATAACTAATTAATAATTAATAAGTATGCGTTAATTAGGAAATGTAAACGGTTTTTATGTTAGGTAGTGGTTGCAATGTTTGAAAATGAGCAAAATCAAAGATAATGGAAAAGAAGTAAATATAATCAGGCAAATTTCATCGTGTTTACTTTAGGTTTAAGATTTCAAGAAGTCTTGAGAACAGTGCCTAAGCTCTAAAATTTTAATGTTCCATTAACCCTGTTCTTGATTATTTGTAAGAAAGGAGGTTTCACAGTCAGTTTTTGACTTGTTCTTTTGTTTATTCATTCATCTATTTTAAAGACATTATTAAATAATTTTCATATGCTAAGCACTGAGGATACAAACATATAACACACATTCTCCTTAAGGAGCTCAGACACATATCAAAATAACTGTAACATAACATAAAAAGCATTTTAATAGTCACAAGCAAAAAAGACCGTTAGACTTTTAGTTTGCTTGGGGTAGGAATATAAGAGGGAGTCCACAAAGTGTCACATAAGCTCAGAATTCAAGCAAAGTATAAGCTCTCCACCTTGCTTCAAGGCCGAATCATGCAAATGTCTGGCAAAGGGGAAAACGCTTTACCCAATGCAATGAAATCAAGAGAATAACTCTTCATTTCATTCAAGTAACAACAGACTCCAAGAAAAGTCCACAAAATAAAGCTGACAGTCAAAACCAAAAAAAAAAGCAACTTAGGGTAAACCAGCAGTGAAATGAGCAGGGTCTGCCTTTTTGGTTCCAGACGGCGCAATAGCAGTTTATAAGGAAGGATGATGAAAATTCGGCATCTGAACACCCACAAGCGCACACAGATGCACACACCCATTAAGTCATCCTTCCTGGTCGGGGCCACACGCGGGTCCAGAGCTTATCTCTGAACATTTGGAAAGAGTTACCTTGTTTTAACTTATTGAATAAATATGAAACGGTCTGCTGATGTGTCCCAGCTGGGGGAGGAGGTGCGAAAGGCCCTGCAGAGTGTGGGCGGAAGGTGGGCTGCTGGAAACGCCCTGCATGGAAGGTGATGGCTGACTGGGGGTGAGAGGGACGTGTGCTGGGCAGAAAGGGGCTCTTCCCCCACAACAGACGGCGCCATGGGAGCACGCACTCTCACATTCGCTTGGGTTCTTCCTGTTATTAGCTCTGAAGGGACTCAGGAGATTCAGAGTGAGCAAAATTAGAAACAAGATTGGAGTTGGGGGGTGCCAAGCTTCCCCAACTCCAAGACTGGGTTCTGGGGATTTGGCAGGGGCCTTCGAGTTCTTGTTTTATCTGTACTCAACTGTCCATCCCAGCCCAAAATGAGAAAACTCTGTGCTGCATTCAAGACTAATTTCATTTGCTGAAATCCAATAGATTGAGTCACCAAGTACCTTAATTCATGTACTCATTTATTTTAAGCACCTATTCAAAGGGTAGGCATTTTGCTAAAGCAAAGTGCCAGGGATTTCTCCCAGGGTGGCTGGGTGGCAGGCGGGGGCGATGGTAACAAATAGTTTCAGGAAATGAGAACAGAAGAATAGAACAGTGCACGAGAGGGTAGCCGATTGCTTATGAGCAGAGTCCATGGGGTGGACCAGGAGTGGGCATAGACAGCACTCCAGGCTGACAGGACAGTGTGTACATTCCCGTGGAGGCAAAACCCTGCAGGCCTGCTGGGTCAGGGAGTAACATGTCCCAGCCTGGCCAGCACTGGTGGCTTTAGGGAGGCCTGGCAGGAGACATGATGAAGGGCCTGGCCTTTATTCCATAGGCAATGGGGCGCCACAGATGGAATTTGAGCAAAGAAGAGGCATGTCCTGATGTGTGTTTTGGAAAGACAATCTGTTTTGGAAAGAGGTAGTGAGGAAAATAAACTCAGAGTACGGGAGACCTAAAGCACATGGGTTTCTCTCCATCATGTGTAAACTACTCTTTCTGTTCTGATTAATAGTGTGTCCTAAAAAGTCAATATTAATAGTCAACCCCTATGTAGCACTTAGTACGTCCAAGTCATTTCATCTTTTCAACAGTCTTCTATAAAATGGGACTAATAATTCCTATTGATTGAGTTACTGTGGAGACAAATGAAATGATGACATAAGTTTGTACGTAAGGCACATAGCACAGTGTCTGGCATGTGGTAAATTCTCAGAAATGGTTCCTTGCTAGCTTGCATCAGCTCCAACACCTTGTTCCTTTCAGGTTTTGCATCAGCCTCTGCATCGTAAGGACTGTTCCTTCACCACCAAAGACTTTTGAGGGAGATGAGCAAGAAGGGTTGGTCTTGGAGTGATTCTGACTCTTTCAGCATCTTTCAGGTCTGGAAGCCTGAGGTTCCTGAAAGGCTGGTCGCCAGGAAGCAAAGATTGTTTGTTTGTTTTTTTTTTTAGAGTCTTTACCCAAGTGACCCTGTTCTTGCAAATGCCTACTATATCTGAAGGCAAAATTTCATTAATTTTTATGTATCTGTTAGCAAAAATAATAAATACACATCAAACTATAAAAATTCAAATATTTTCAGAGTTAAAGACGGTATCAAGTTAAAAGAATCACAGCACAGTTAACAGGATGATTAATAATCGAAAAAATCATTACTGTGATCTCTGTTAATTAGACATAAATGCTATTTCATTCCCATAAATGATAATTATGACTGGGCAGGGCTGGAAGTGTCTCAGGGACTGTTCTGAAGACTGGCCAGGCGGTCCTATTTGATGTCTGGAGGGAAAGGGTCGGGAGGAGGAAGGCAGAATCTGCGAACCTCAGATACATTCTTTAGGAAAAGACAGGGCCAGAGCGCTTCTCTTTAAAGCCTATCTACATGCAGTCCTCAGTCTGAGGCCAACATTTGGAATCTTTCAATCCTTGTCAAGAAAGGAAGTGTCATCCAGCACTGAGGCACTAGAGGGGTACCCCTATTTTCTCTAGCACCCAGCCCAAGAATGTCTGCATTCCTCCTGCATCTCTTCCAACTCTTGAATCTTAAACACAGAGGAGTGCCAGCAAGAGGGTAAACAAAGGCTGGCTAGGGAATGCTCTGCCGGGTGCTGGAACAGAACATTCCAGCTTATGCTGGGTGGGCCTGGTCCTTTCTCTGGCTTAGTGTCGGAGGACGCCCTTCTCGCCTAGCCACTCTTTTGTGGGTTTCACTCTTGTTCCTATTTAATGCTTGTCACCTTTCATTAACTTTTGTTGCAGGCATGGGTTTGCTCTTTGACTTTATGTGGCAAGCAGAGGCTTTCTGGAACTATTTCAGATGCAGACACTCATGTTGACGAGTGACAGCTCTCTCAGCCACAAGTCAGCCAGGCAGAGACATCGATTTGAATTCTGGGCTTCCAATCAAATATTCAGAGAAGGACACTTTACCCTTTGAAAGCTGCAAAGTAAACAGAGCCTCAGCCTGGGAAGCAATGCTTATTTCAGATTATTTAAACTGAAATTCTAAAGAGAGTCAGTGGTTCAAAGAACTTCAATGAGTGAACTTCAGGCAAAAGCACAGAAAACAAACGTGATGGAATATCAAAGTCGTCCTTGCGACATCAAATTCTTATTGATCTACTCACGTCCTGGGAATGTCTGTCTAAGATTTATAGCAATTTTCATTCTCAAACTGTATTGCCCTACAGGTTGAATGGTTTTCATCGATTAGTATGAATCCATATCCACATCCTTACAAGTGTTTTTTTTCTTTCATATCATCAGCTCAGAGACACTTAATGCAACCCTAAGAAAACATGCTTGCCCAGTGGAAATAGACCACATTTCATCTTCCTTCCAAGTCATTTCACCACTCTGTATTTACATTTCTGGTTCTTTGCTAACCATGTTTTAATCAAAGTGCCCTTTAAAACTCTACTACACAAACTATAGACCAGCAGCACCCACATCACATAGGAGCTTAGAAAATCGGGACAATGCTCCTCTCCCCAGACCTGTCAACCTAGAATCCAGGTGAGGCTTACACTACAGTGAGAGAGAACCCATCTCAAAAAGATGATGAATCTCACATCTGCTGACCCACAAAAAAGCAATTAAAACTTCAACTACAACAGGACATACGTGGGCATAAACGATCATAATACTAATGAACGCCGGCATGCTTACTAAGTGCAGACCTATTATTAGCTCGTGATTCCTGAGATAGGTACCACCCTCCTTGTGTTGTAGATGAAGTACAGAGGCCCAGAGAGCTTACATGATTGTGCAAGACCATACAGCAAATTGGCAGAAGAGGCAGACTTTGAACACAGGCAGTCTGACTTCAGAGGGCGTGTTTTCAACCATTACACTCTACCACCTCCCAGCAGTGGACAGCTGTATTCGAGAAATAAAACGGTTCATTCGGGATCTGAAAAAAAAAAGCTAGGTTGCTTAAGATCACTAGTTCAGGCTTGGTAACATTTTGAAGCAGAGACCAGTTGGTCACCACAAAGCTCTAATGAAACTCCCTCAGGTATTATCTGAAGATGATGAGACTCAGAGGGAATGTGTGAAACCCAATGCTCTTTCCAAAAGAGTGGAAAATTGGAGGCCAGACAGGTCTCAGACTCCACTGCACTTCCCATCATGCCCCTTGCCTCTTCTATGCTGCCTCTTAATTCTTTGGGGGTTTTGCTCTTCCAAAGACATCTCACATACCTCAAATGGTATCAAATGATAGCTTTTCCTTTCTTAACTTTCATTCAAAATTTGAAACTATCCATGTTGCTTCAATAAGTTATTTTGTATCCTATTTGAAACCGCCTCATTAAAAAAGGTTGGAGAAAGAAGATTGTGCTTATAAATCACATTCGAATAGCTCTAATACTAAACACTGTGGCAATTTACATTCAAAGTATTAACAGGAACTTTGAGATGTGATAGCCAAAGCGTTCTTCCTTTAATGAAAATCAGTCCTGCCAGCTCTTGAGCATTAATTAAGATAGAATCTCAGTCTGGACTTCAAGAGTCATTTACCTGCTACAGTCTTAGCTCCACTATTCCATTTATAGATGAAAGGAGGGTGGAAGTCCAGGCCCAAGTTAATGTGGCTATGGGATTTGTGCCATCTCATCTAAGACGCCTATTTTTAACCAAATGATGTTTTCTGTCAAAGGTTAGTGCCCCACAAGGATTCTCTCAAGCCCAGAATGTTTGCAGAATGCTGGGTGGGGAGTTTCTGGAACACACTTCAGAAGTCCAAGAAGCCTGAAAACTCTTCCTGTTTAAAGAACAACTTCTGCTATAAAAGGCACAAGACGACTTTCATTTGGAAGCCTGCCCCATCTGGTGGGAGGCAAGATAAAATACGCATGCCCTTAAAATGCCACCCTCGCGACGCCACCCATTTCTGGACTGATTCGGCGGTGGCCTTTCCATAACCTCGACTTTGGTGGTAAGAGAGGAGCTCCAGACCCAATGAACAAAGATCACTGTGTCCCTTCTGAAGCACGTGGTGTAAACATAAATCACTTAGCAACTGATATGCCAGAGTGAGATATGGCGACTCCCAAAGATCAAAAACAGAGCGGACCAAGTTGCTTAATCTTCTTCCACTTCTCCCAGAGCTCATGGTTCCGGAGGGCCCATGGGCTGGGGGTGGAGGCGGTAGCAGGCCACAGTCTGGCAAACAGAGTTGTAGGTAGTCAGAGCTCAAACACCCCGAGAATCCACCCTGGGACCCCAGTCCTGGGGCACTTACCTTGCACTGCCCGGACACGCAGATGGCCGTGCCGTTCTGATCGCAGGGCGTCCCATCAATGACCTTCTCAGCTTGCCGCACGTAGAAGCGGTACCCCATTGCCTGGCAGTTCAACTCACATTTCCGATTGCCCTTTACTACCAAAACAAACAAACAAACAAACAAACAAACAAACAAAAAACCAAAAAACTATCAGCATCTTTTTTCCTGTATTTTTTATTGAGACAAAATTCACATAATATAAAAATAACCATTTTAACCAAAGTGTAAAATTCAGTGTTTTTCAGTATATTCACAATGTTGTACAACCATTACCACTAACCAATTCCAGAACATTTCTATGGCCCCCAAAAAGAAACCCTGGACTTGTTGGCTGTCCCTCCCAAATCCCTCCATCCCCCAGATCTTGGCAACCACCAATCCACTTTCTGTCTCTATGGATTTGCCTATTCTGGACATTTTATAACCACATACTTTTTAAAACTACATGAGTGTTATTAGATCTCTCCATATTTAATGGTAGAGGGAAGGGATTGTAGCCTGATCTTACTGGCATATAGTAGAGATTCAATGCTGAGCATTACAAAGGAATTCCTAAAGAATCTCACAATGTAAATAATAGACTCTACTTTTAGATATTCTCCCATACTTTGCCATAGTCATAATTATATTTTATAGGTCAGCAATCACAGTGAGGACACAATTTTAATGTTCTGCTTTTTTTGAAACTTAAAATCTATTCAGTTATATCATTTTTATATTCTTTTAAATGGCTGGAGTTTCCTATAATAATTCCTCCATTATGAGATATTTCAGTGTTTTCCCCATCACTTTAGGTTGAAGCCCAAAGTCTTAAGCAAGGGAGAAAACATCTTTCAAGAGCTGAACCTTGCCTGCCTTTATAGTCTCCTTTTCTACCATCTTTCTTAAGTCTATGCTCTATACCAAACTAGACCCATCCTCTGTCCAGCCATTGCTTTACTGTTCCTTTTGCCTTTGCCTCACTTGGTTGGCGCCCGTTTCTACTTTGTTTTAGTTCCCAGGTCACCTCCTCCAGGAAGCCCTCCATGGATCCTGATCTCATCTGTACAACCTACCCATCACAGGCTGATCTGGCCTTCACTAGGGTTAACCAAGCTTCACCGAAGCATGGTGTTGAGGGACCACAGGAATATGTTTGTCTTCCTTTTGTGTCCCCAGTACAGAGCTAGGCACAGACAAAATGCTCAACAAAGCCCTGAGGAATAAAAGGAGGGATGGATAAATGAATATTGGCACTTTTTTTGGCCTTTCTCTCCTCTCTCCCCACTAGATGTATTCGCCTACCTCAGAGTGTTTCTCTATATTTCTATCACTTCGCACAGAGCCTGGCACACAGTAGGTGCTCAAGAAATGCTAAATTAATTACTGCTACAACTAATATCTCCAGGGCAGTTTAGTCGCCTTCAAAATAAGAAGGAAAAAAAAAAAAATTCCAGGTGAGATGTATTTCCCTATCCAAAAGAGACAGACAAGCCAAGTATATGTTGATTTTTTTTTAAAAAAACTCTTTTTGAGACAAGACACAGACAGCATGTTCCAGGGTCATACTTTTGTCTGAAAATCTGATTACTGGGTTGGATAATACTGACTTTTTCCTACACAAGACAATACATCATATTTTCCCCAGTGTGGCTGCCTGACTGTCACATGGCAATGAATTTCCTTCTCCAAAGCCACTGAAACTGCTACCAGGAAATAACATGGAGCCTCTGGGACCACATGGTTTAGGAAAGATTGAATCTTCTCTACATCCTAAGCTCTACCTTAGAAGTCAGGAGACTTAGTTTCTTACCCTGGCTGACTGAAAGATGTAAGAGGGGACCTTGGGAAAAAAAAAAATCAAAGAATACCAAAGATGGAAACACCTTTGGGAATTATCTAAAATGAAACCATCATTTTATAGATTAAAAAAAAATAATAACTACAACAGGCCTAAAAAATGAAGTGACAGGTTAGAAGTAAAACTAGCCTCCTAACTTGCTTTCTCATGTCTTCCTAGCTAGACTGTTTCCTCTCTTTCCAGCTCCTCGCTTTCTGAAGTGATAGCAGGACGTATCCAGGCGCATTGCATTTTATGTTAATCAAAGAGTCTGAAAGGCAGCCTCATATGGGCAAGGTTTTGAGTTCTCACTTCTCTTGGTTTCCTCCCAACTACCTCTATCCTTTGTAGCCACAATATTTTATTTCTCAATATTTGCAACCATACTACAGAAGAACATTCTGAGAAAAATGACAACAACCCCCACACACACAAAACACAAAAACATAGCCAAACGTGAAATAATTCTGGCAGAATCCTCAAACGGCTACATAGAAATAACCCAGAGGAATGGCCTTAAGTCTGGGCTCCTCCTACCTGTGGCTCAAAGCAGCCACTAGGTCTGACCCTCAGCTTATGTGACTTAGACCTGCCTTCCTAGACTTGCAACACGGAAAAGGGGGATCCTAGGAGATAACTGAAATCTGTGGAAAAGTGCCTCCCTCACCAAATTACCTAGATCCTGCTGCCTTAGCAATATTCAACCTAGTGCTTCTCATAAAATTACATAAGGACTGACTTCTCTAGACCCCATATATACTCCCCAACCATTTAAAAATTCCACATAAAAATACATTTGCAGGGCTTCAGTTTAAGGTTTTTGTTTTTGTTTTTGTTTTTGTTTTTTTTAATGAAGAATCACTTCATTCCTTTTATTTTCCTTGAATAGAATCACAATTCTGATGCCAGGAGTTGCTTCACTAAGCAGACTTTGTCTTTTGTCATGGTGTAGTTTGTCATGGAGAAAATAGAGGAGTGGCCACAAGCTGGGGGCAAAGGGATAAGAGCAAGAAAATTCCTGTTAGAATAAAGCAGGTAGCAGTTAAAAGGTTTACCCTCAAGTAAAGGTTAAATATTTAACCTACTCATTATGTTCTCTTGCCTTGGAAAAGCCATTGATATGAGTGAAGACTTTTTTTTTAATGTAAAAAACAAAGATAACAGAAAAGAAGTTTACAGTTACAAAATTTTGGAAGGTGGAAAGCAGAAAGACCCGTGGTTATAACTTAGCAGATCTAAGCAAACTTAAGAATTGAAGTAACAAAGCTACCTATACCATAGCATTTCCAAATGGCAACTTTGGAAATAAAGGAGAATGCAGTTCTAAAAACAGAGAAATTATCTATGAGAGTGTTTAAGTTATTAGGGGTTCCACTTTTCGGAATTGTTGGCTAACGCATCTGAAAATGGACACCTTCATAAAAACAATGAGAACACTGGCAAAAGACAACTAAAGTGATTATACTAAAAACAGACAAAATAGACTTTTAAGACAAAATTGTTATTTAAGACAAATAAGAGCATTTTACAATGATAAAGAGTCAATCCATCGGGAAGCCAACAACAGAGGCCCAAAATACCCGAAGTTAATGCGGACAGAATTGAAAGGAGAACTAGACAATTCAATAATAATAGTTTGAAATGCTGATACCTCACTTTCAACAATGAGTAGAACAGTTAGATGATCAACAAGGAAATAGAAGACATGAACAACATTATAAACCAGCTGTACCTAATAGATATCTATTGAACATGCCACCCAACAATAGCAGAAGTCACATCCTTCTCAAGTGCACATGAAACATTGTCTAGAAGGGAACAAACATTAAGTCATAAAACAAGCCTCAATAAATTTAAAAGGATTGAAATCATACAGAGTATGATTTCCACAATGGAATAAAATTAGAAATCAATAACAGGAAGAAATTTGGGGGTTTCAAAAACATGTGGAAATTAAGCAACATACTTTTAGATAACTGATCAAGAAAAAAAAACACAAGGAAAATTTGAAAATACTTTGAGAGTAATAAAAATAAAAATACAACATACCAAACTTATGGGATGCAGTTATAGCGGTGCTTAAAGGGAAATTTATAGCTATAAACATCTATGTTAAAAAATATCTCAGCTCAATAACCTAATATCCCACACTAAGAACTGGAAAAAGAAGAGTAAACTGAATCCAAAGCCAATGTACTGAAGGAAACTAGAATGTAAATAAATTAAATAGAGAAGGGAGAGACGATAGAAAAAAATCAATGAAGCCAAAGTTGGTTATCTGAAAAGATCAATAAAATTTACAAACTTTGATACAGACTGGCAATAAATAAAGGAGAGAAGACTCAAGATACTAAAATCAGGAATGAAGAGGAGACATTACTTTTGATTTCACAGAAAAAAAGGACTTCTATCCCAGGAGATTAGTCAAGAAAAAGAGAAGTTATCTAGATGGAAAAGAAAGAAATTAAACTATCAGTGAATTGAGATTTTTTTTAAAAACATAGATGTTTACAACAATAAATTTCCCTCTATGCATCTACATTATTTGTATAAATGATCTCGTATACAAAAAATTCCCCTGAATGCAACAAAAATTATTTGAATTAATAAGCAAGTTCAACAGGGTTACAGGATATAAGATCCATAGACAAAAATCGATTTCATTTCAATACATTCACTATCAATGAGCAATCTGAAAATGAAATGAACAACATAATTCCATCAAAAAATACTTAGGAATAAATTAAACAAAAAAAGTCTAAGACTTAACACTAAAACTAAAAAATACTGTTGAAACAAATTAAGGAAGATCTAAATAAATGGAATGATTTCTCACATTTATGAATCGACAGACTTAATGTTAAGATGGCACTATTCCCCAAATTAATTTCAAATTCAATGCAATCCCAACCAAAATACTGACTGGCTTTTTTTGGTAGAAATTGACAAGGTAATCCTAAAATTTATATGGCAATGCAACAGTCCAAGAATAGACAAAACAAACCTGAAAATGTAAAACAAAGCTGGACAATTCATACATCTTTATTTGAATAAACACAGTGTGATATTATCATAAAGCTAGACATATAGATCAATGGAATAGAACTGAGAGTCCGGAAATAAACTTTTATATTTTTAGTCAATTCATTTTTGACAAGGCTGTCAAAACAAATCAATGAGGAAAGAATTGTCTTTGCAACACATGATGCTGAGATAACTTTGCATATCTACATGCAAAAGAATTAAGCTGAACTTTTACATCATATCATATATAAAAATTAACTCAGAATGGATCATCAACCTTAATGTGAGAGCTAAAACTATAAAATTCTTAGAAATAACCATAGGCATAAATCTTCGTGATCTTGAATTAGTCAACGATTTCTTAGATGCTATATCAGAAGTACAAATGACAAAAGAAAAAATAAATACGTTGGACTTCATCATGGAACTCCAGTGAGAAAATGAAATGACAACCCATTCAATAAGACAAAATTTTTGCAAATCTTATATCAGATGATGAACTTGCATCAGAATCTACAAAGAACTTTTATAACTCGACAATAAAAAGATAACCCAATTAAAAATGGACGAAGAATTTGAAAAGTCATTTCTCCAAGGAAGATATAGAAATGAATAAGAAGCACATGAAACGATGTTCAATATCATTAGTTATTATGGAAATATAATTCA
This sequence comes from Pteropus medius, assembly GCF_902729225.1. NCBI lineage: Eukaryota > Metazoa > Chordata > Mammalia > Chiroptera > Pteropodidae > Pteropus > Pteropus medius. The sequence goes on from NW_024354911.1 coordinate 5,670,343, forward strand.
AAATCACAATGAGATATAAATCATTAGCGAAATAAAAATCAAAACCATTCAGCACTCATTAGGATGGCTAAAATAAGAAATAAGAAATGTTAGCAAAGATGCAGAGAAATCGGAACTCTTGTACAATGCTGATAGGACTGTAAAATGAAACAGCTTCCCTGGAATACATTTAGCACTTCCTCAGAATGTCAAACATAGAGTTACCACATGACCCAGAAATTCTACTTCTAGGTATATACCTATGAGAAATGAAAATGTACATCTTCTTGTTTGAATTGTACATAAACATTCATAGCAGTATTATTCACAATAGCTAAAATGTGGAAACAATTCAAATGTCCTTCAACTAATGAATGGATAAAGAAAATGTGTAATATCTATACATGGACTAATATTCAACAACAGAAAGTAATTGCGAAGTACTGATACATGCTATGACATAGATAAATAATGAAAATATTATGCTAAGTGAAAGAAGCCAGTCACAAAAAGCCACATATTTTATAGTTACATTTATTGTCCAGAACAAGCAAATCCATAGAGATAGAAAGTAGATTAGTGGCTGCCAGAGGCTGTAGTGGCGATGGCTGCACAACTATCTAAATATACTAAAACCACTAAATTAAACTACTTAAATTGGTGGCTTTCATGGTTTGTGAATTTTATCTCAATAAATTATTTAAAAAGAAAAGAAGCAGCAGTTAGCTTGCTAGATCCCCAGCAAATCATCAAATAAATAAGAAAATTTGTTTCCAGATTGAAGGCGCCTACCAAGTGCCCAGGGCAATGGCGTTAGGGGTGGGATTTGATTTTACACTCCTTATAATTGATCGGTTAGCCCGTTACTGTCTCATGGATAGAGACAGAAGACTCCTCAGTCAGAGATAAAGAACTTTTTTACTCAAGGAAGAGCAACCAGAATGAACACCAGCATGTTTGTGCCAATTCCGCTTGCTCCCAAGTCTCATGGAGACAACATGTGGGAGCCTAAATGGATGCTACACATGCAATGGTTTTGCATTGCTGCTGAGGAGCACCGAGGTTGAAGAACCCACTGCTTTCATGGGAAGCAATAAGAAACCCTGCTCTTTGTCCTCGATGGAGATTTGTCTCATTCCTCGAGGTTGCTCATTGCAAACGCAACCTTGAGAAAGGACCCAGTTTAAGGGTGGTCAGGGTCGGGCATTCTTGGCATATTCCACAAGATCTGTAGGAGCACAAGGGATCCGTGGAGAGGTCTCCCAATAAATGCATAATAATGAACAACGCCAAGCCACATGGCTGTGAAATTTCAAGACACTTGAGACAAAGAAAAGACAACACAGGCTATCTGAGAGGAAACAAACAAATAAATTGGTATTGGATTTCTTCTCAATAGTAACTCTGAAAGCTAGAAGACAATTGAGCAGTGCCTCATAAATTTTGAGGGGAAATAGAATTCTATATCTAGTTAAATTAGGATTCTATATCTAGTTAACTTCTTAACACTTAAGAAAAAATTACAATTAGAATTAGAATTCTATATCTAGTTAATTCTATATCTAGTTAAATTAGAATTCTATATCTAGTTAAATTCTTAACACTTAAAAAATAAAGGCATCTTCAGAAATTCAATTCTCGCACAATTTACACAATTTGCACCTTTATTAGAAGACGTGTTCTACCACAGAGAACGAATAAACCAAGAAAGAAGGTGTGGGATCTAGGAAATAGAAGATCTAACCCAAGAGAAGCAGAAAGAGTGCCCCGGACTAGCGTGGAAAGAGACTCTGATGGGACAAATGTGCATTAGGAAAGCCTGGAGAAGGTAAGAAGGTTCTAGGAGACATTTCTTCAAGGGAATGAAATGAATAAAATACCTAATAAATTTTAAGTTATTGAGATACCGAGTTACTGAAAGAAGATTTGCACAATTTAGAGAGCTTGGGGTTGTATAAGTGTGAAATACAAAGAAAAGAAGACAAGCTAAAAACAGAAAAGTATTTATTAATAACAGGAAAAAAAAAGAAATTCAGGAAAAGGAAAGTAATTGCAGTATATGGACTGGGTGTGACAGCGTGATGCCCAGATTATTGACCATCACCACCCAATCAAAATCAGAATGTCCCCATTACCTGGGGGGAAATGAAGTGTCACCTGCTGGTAGTTGACAGCTGTGTCTTTCTGGAACTTGCCATCAGCCTAAGGGAGCCCCTCACCCAAGGCTGAAGCTCATTCCGAGAGCTAGCCCATGCCCAGGGACTGGTCCATGTGTAATACGAAGGCCCACTCAGACTTAATTTTGGGTAACTTGACAAGGCTATTCCAGCTCAGAGCTTCCTGAGGGACCAGGTGCAGCTTCTGCATGACTGTCCCAGTCCAACTTCTCCCTCTGTCCAATTTTGCATCTCAGTGTTCCAGGTTCACTCCCAGATGAACACTAGGCACAAATCTCTGCCCTCAGGATCAGTGTTTTGGAGGTCTGACCTAAGCTAGTATGCTATGAGGCTCAGCTGTGAAGACTATGCACATGGTTACCATGTAAGCAATAGTTATTAATCTAAGCAAAATCATAACCTGATTATGTGGAGAGGGTGTGGGATCGGAGGAGCGAGGTGGAGAGAGAAGATGATGAAAGAGGGCTACATCCTCATCTTCAACAGAAAATATTTGAAACTGAAAAATCCAGGAATAATGATTTAAACATAATTTAGAGATAAGAAGGTAAATAAATGTATAGCTACAATAGTCAGGGAGTAAGAAATATTGGGAGGGGGCAAAAAGTTTGTAGAACTATTTGACTGTAAAATATATCTATGCAAAACTTGGATTAAACAATAAAAACTAATTTTAAAAAGAATATAAAAATAACTCCAATAATTTGGGCTCTCAGAAATAGAATCCTGCAGTTATTATTAATGGTTGGTCCCTCCTATTTCTATTCAAAATTAACACAAAATGGTAAAACTCCTTGTTGTCTTTTCAGGAACTCTGAATAAGTGGGAGAGTAAAATGTTGCTTTCTAGGAATGCAAATGTCGCTGAAGTGTGGATGTTCTAGATTTTAGCTAGCTTTGCTATTATCTAGGTTTGCACTAGCTCTCAGTTAGCAAGAGGGAGACTCTCAGAAGGATGGAAGGGGCCAAAAGTAGCAGGAAAGGAGCAGCAAGCTTTTCCCACAATTGCACATTCTCCCACCCTCACATAAGCAGGGAGAAAGTCTCAGGTAAGAAACGGGAAGAGATTCTGTGAATAAACACGCAGGGCTATTCTTGGAGAATGGATAACATCTGTGCTTAGTTTCAGACCCATTCAAACTTCACAAGTTCACTCCAAGTTTAGCACCGAAGCCCTCATTTCCCAGGCTCAAGTTCCATGTTTTTGGTAGAATATACGATATCCCTGTTCAAGAAAAGCAGCCTCATAAATGCAGCTCATAAAACTCAGACGTGGCAGGGTGCTTACCCAACGCATGCTGATGAGTGAAGTGTAAATGAATTAGAAACATGTGGATGCAATGTCTTAAGTGTATATGCAGGGTTTAAATAACATGAAAAGGGGGGCTGCTCGAAGCCCGAGCAGTGCACATGGAGTAGCAGCATTTGGTCCATGCGAATAAATCAGCAGCAAGAGAGCCAGAGCAGTGCTGGTCTTGACCTCCACTGACTGCATTGTCTATGTGGTATTCTATTTATGACAAAGGGTCTGCCTGCCCTTGGACTCCAAATTCTGGGCTGGACACAGGTGATTATTATTTAAACTACTTTTCCCCCAGACTGCATTTTCCAGGACAAAGCTATGGACAATAAGATCAGGAGAATGCTTCTAAGAGCCCAGACTCTTCTCTGGAATTAGAAAACGGTTTTGAAATAGTCAGAAGAGGGGTGAGACTGTCTAATTCTTAGCTTTTCCTGTTCGGAAAAGGAAACCGTTTGGGGTGCATCCATTATTAAAACTTAAGTGCAAAACCATACAGCTTATCAATTGCCTAATTCCCCAACCTTCTGGCCCACTCTTGCAACTATGTAATTAAAATTTCAGAAGTTCACATGCAGTACCCTACTGAATCTTACTTAACTGACAGTCTTAACAGGCTGGGGATCTGGATTAGAAACCGTGAACAAAAACGTCTTTTTCAAATCCACAATGTTCCATAGATGTTGAATTCCTGGTAGCACTGCTCACACTTAAGCGCAGTTCTAGTCTGTAACACTCTAAAGCAGTGGTTCTCAACTTTTAGTGTACTCTGAATCACCTGGAGATCTTGTGAAAACAGATTGATAGACTCCACCCCTACAGAGTCTGATTCATTAGGTCTGGGGTGGAGCCCCACAGTCAGCATTTCTAACAAGTTCCCGGGTGATGCCAATACTGCTGGTCCAGGAGCACACTTTGAGAACCCCTGCTCCAACTGATGCTCTTGAACCAGGATAGAGAAAGGAGAACTACCTGGCAACCGGACCTCTAGCTCACACCCTGGGAATGCATCGCCAAAGCTGACATACAACATGATGTTCAGCTAACTAAATAAAAGGTTACAGTTGTATACATGCAAGCTAGCCAGTAAAGACTGCAACTGTGATGAGGCCTTGCAAGGAGGAAGCTCTCTTCTGAGTTGTCAGTTATGGTCCACACTGTTCAGAAAGCAGTGAGGGAAAAGGAACTTCTCTTTAGCATCTGCATTTGGATTTGGCTGCCTAACCTATTCCCACCTTTTATAATTTTTATATGCTTTCTGTCTGTCGAGCACCTACTATATGTCATGGCATGCCCACGGAGGGCATGGAAGCACCGTGCCCCTTCCTTACTTTGCCCTGTGCATTTCTTCCATCTGGCTATTCCTTTATAGTAAACTGGTAATAGTAAGTAAATTGTTGTTCTGAGTTCTAGGAGCCATTCTAGCAAGTTGGACAGAAGTCTGGGTAACCTGGGGACCCACTACTTGCAACTGGTGTCTGAACCTGGAGGGCAGTCTTGTGGGACTGAGCCCTTATGCTGTAGGGTCTGCACTAACTCTGGGTAGTTAGCATCAGAATTGAAATAAATTGTAGGATACCCAATTGGTGTCTGCTGATAACTGGAGGATTGCTTGGTGTAGGAAACTTATATGTTTGATGTCAGAAATATTCTGAGTATCACCAAATTCTCTCATTTTACACAGCAGGAAATTGAAGCTTAGAAAAATGGAAACATTTGCCTAGGGTCAGTCTTGCTGTTTTGTCAATGACCTCAACACACTTAAGATGCATAGGAATATCCTAAATTAATAATAATGATACCTAACATGGCTAGAGTGCTTGCAGTGTACCAAATACTGTGTGAGACGCTGCATAGGTATTGTTCCATATTATCCTTACAACTAATTGAAATAGATATTACCCTCCCCTTTATATATGAGGAGCCCAAAGCTCAGAGAGGTTAAGTAACTTGCGAAAAGTCACACTACTAGGAAGTGGGGGAGCCAACAGGATTCAAATCTAGGTTTGACTTAGAAGCCAATTCTTATTCTTGGTGCCTTATTGAACTCTTAATTCATTCATCTGAGTACCTATTATCTAAGTAGAAACTCATCTCCTTGGGATTAAGGAGCCGTTGGCATTGTGCCACAAATGAAGCAATGCCTGTTCATTCACCCGATGAACATTTATTAGCACCTATTGTGTGCCAGGCACTGTATTAGGATCTAGGTTTAAGGAATTTAATAAGACAGAGTCTCTGCCCTCATGAGGCAACCGGCACTCATTCATTTTATGAATTCATTCACTCAGCAAATATTTATTGAGAATCTACTTTATTCTAGGTACTATAGTTAAGTGTTGAGGAAATGATAAGAGACCAGATTCTTGACCTTGTGTAATTACAATCTCATGGGGAAGACGGGTATTAATTAAATATTCACACCAAGAAATGTAAAATTGTAACTGTGAAGGGGAGGGGAGGAGAGAGGAGCATTCGAGCAGAGGTATGTCGAAGGCCACGCCCAAAGGCCAGGGACATGCCCATCACGGGGCTGAGAGACATTCTCCATGGCCAAGGTAAAGAAGGAAGGGAGATGATATGAGATGAGGCAGACCAGACGCTGAGGTCACGCCAGACCATCGTTCTTGTAGAACGAATGAACACACTTGCATTCTTTATACTTTTCTGGAGAGCAGAACATGGAACAGCAGTAGTTTCCCATTTGGAGAAAGTTCCTAGACACGTAGTTTCATGGGAATTGTCTCAGCCAACTTTGTCCATGTTATCCAAATTTTTTCTGAAGTGTTCTCTTTTCTCTCATGTCATACACAGTATGTCTAAAGCTGGAAAAAGTGACTGAAAACAAATACCATTATGGAAAAAACACCATGCTGTTCAAAACTCTTCAAGCTATGTGACATGTAGTGTTACATCGTAAAATGTTACATTTAATAAAAAATAAAAATTTGAAGGAGGTTCTGCCAGTAGAAAGCCGGTTTGGCCAAGTGTCAGAAAAGCAGCTTGACAGCTTCAAAAGAAGCGGGAGTCTTAACCAGTTTCTTATGGCTTGGGAAAATATATCTCTCTCTGAGCAAATAAGGACATATTAAAATACGGAATGTATACACATCCTTCAGAAAAATGATGTGTTTGGGGTTGTACTTGTCAAGGACTGAGGCTGTTGAGAGCTCCGAGAAGGAAGTCGGGGAAGGGAACTCTGGTACAAACACCACATAAAGTAGAAGTCTCAGCAGCCAGAGAAGCTCTGAGGCAGAGGAAGTAGTATCATTTCTACAGGTAATACCCAGAGGAGGGTGGTTTTACTTCCATCTCCTGCTATTATCATCTTAATTAAAAAAATATATGTGTGTGTCTATATGTGTGTATATGTATACATGTATGTATATGTGGATGTGTTTATATGTATGTATCATATATATGTGTGGATGTAGGAACGCATGTGTATAAATATATACATATGTATACATGTGATTGCTTATATGTGTGTATTATGTGTACGTATGTACATGTGTGTATGTATACAACCATGTACGTGTGTGAACACATGTGTCTTCCAGTCTATCGGCAATAGGCCAGGGCAATCAACAATGATAAGAACACAATACGGGCTGGTCCACGTGTGGAAAATCTTACTGCACAAATGTGAAGGCAGACGTAGCAAGTCTACATACCAGAAAACCTAGCAGTGCTTCCAACAAAGGCGCTATCTCTCTTCTAAACGTTTAAGCACAGACATGGTAAGACACTGGAAAAAGTTTTCAGCAAGAAGAAAGTTTTGATGGCTTCAAGAAAATATTTTTTGGTATGACAAATTCTCAGAATTCAGGGAAAGGCTTCAAGGAACTCAAGTGAATCTCGTCTCAACTTTTGACTGCAGGATGATATGGAATAAAAGGAGTTGGGCACCAGTTGTGTTTCACCTGAGCATCTGTGACCTGCCTGCTGGGCACAAGCTTTGTGCCTGGGAGGCACCGGAGCTCAGCGGGTGTTTCTTGACTTAATGCTGTTTGTCTTCTTCAGACTGTGTTCCTTCCTTGGCAGCCCCACAGAGGGCTCTGGGATTCGGCTCCTCCTTTTGGGATGTAATAAAACCCACCAAAGAATGACTTTCATCATGTTACCACTCTTTTCACAGCCATCTTGAATTCTTCACTGTCCTCAGAACATGTACCCTAAGATGGGTTTCGAGGACATTGTTCTCTATAATGGGGTCTTACACTAACTTTAACTACTCAACTGCTCTCTTCACTGTTCTGGAAACACATCATGGGCATTCTTACCTCTGTGGCTCTGTTTCTTTTGTTCTATCCAGAATATCCATAATGTTTACCGACATGAACCTCACCTTCAGCTTATATTTGTGAAATACAAAAATTATGGCGAGTGCTGCGAAGGCGGTCTCTCCAGGAATGTGGAATAGAGATATTGACTCTGTCTAGGGTGTCAGGAAAGACTTTACTGAGGAAGTGACCTTTGAACTGAAATTCGAAGGATGAGTAAGCGCTATGAGAAAGGGGATAAGAAGGAAGCCGCCTCAAACAGTGGGACCAGCCTGTGCAAGGGCCCTGGGGCAGGGGGAGTGAAAGAAGGCCAGTGTGGCTAGGAAGCAAAGAGCAAGACAACCTGGAAAGAAGTAAGCCTACGTAGGTGGCCCATCTTTAAGTCTACAGTTCTCATGATCTCTCTGAACTAGGGTTGCCAGATAAAATGCAGGATGCCCAGTTAAAGTTTTCAGATATACGACATACATTGAATGGGTCATACTTACACTAAACATTATTAGTTCATCTGAAGTTGAAATTTAACTGAGCATTCTTTATTTTTGTTTGCTAGCAACCTTACTCTGATACAACCAAAGAACATATTTTTCTGCATGACTCATGTGTATCCTTAATAACAATGGGTCTTATTTTTTTGTTGGCTTGATGTCTTTTTGTCCCCTATGACCTCGATCCAAGAACTTTAGAGCTGGAAGAGTCCTAGAAATCAGCTAATCCGACCTTGTAACTTCATAGCCAAGAACAGTAGGCTTAGAAAGGCACCTGGAGCTGCTCAAGGTCACAGAGAGAGACCCCACTGGGGCGTCTTTCATGTCTCCCTGCAGGGCCCACAACAGAGCTGAGCAGTTAAAAAACAGCTTAATCAGTTGCTCAGTTGAATTAACAAACTCATTTGCATGCCTTTGTACAGAGGGGGATGAACAGATACAGTCCCAGACAGCCAGAAGCTTTCCAAACAAAACAAACAGCAAGCCAGACAGTGAAGGGGCCATTTGCACATGCATAAACACAGGGACAGACACAAAGGACCCTAGCAAGTGACTGCTTTGACCAGCTGGACTTCAGCCTTTTCCTGGAGATTCTACAAGAGCCTAGAAACAAGGCTCTCCTCCTTAGTGGCTTGGTGAATTTATTCCTGCATGGTGGCCCATTGGATTTACATGGTGAGTGATCATTTTTACCTTAAGATGCAAACTGTGACCCTGAAGAGACTCACCAGCTGGCCTTGTTTATCCCTTTCAGTCTCCAGTTATTTGCTAAGAGACTTTTTTTCAGGCCCTCTCTGCAGGCAGAACACGTTCTGTCCAAATATGCACAACCACCAGGAGAAAAAGGCTGGGAGTGGGCCGCTCCACCACTATTTGCCAAAGGAAGGCAGCCCTCCACATTCAACTGGACTGAATACAGGGGATAATCCCCCTGAGTAAGCTTGGCTTTCATTCCTCTACAGGACTTTCAAAGACGTCAATCTAGCCCAATCACAATCAAATGAAAGCATTTCACTTCCCAAAGACAAACATGAATTTGGACAAATGAAAAATGGAGGTTCCCTTGGGATGGCGTGAAAAGCGAATTCAGTAGCCTCAGCTCCCTCTTAGAGGAAGCACTGGGAAGGATGTTCTTGCTGTGGCCACACAAAGCGGGGCATGAGCTCATCATGCCAGAACCTAATTGAAACCTCAGGCTGAAACTGTGTTTTGTGATATTTGATGGAAAGGATGGGAAAAGACAAAAAGGGAGAACAAAGGATGTGTACAGAGGCAGCATGAAAAGCAGCCCACTTCTTGACTGTGGGACAATTTGGATGGTGGCCATTGAGTTAAATGAGGTGTAGCCTTTCTCTCAATCTCACGGAGATCCAAAGCCATTTTGCAAAACTTCCTGCTGCCAGCATTATGGTTCCATAACCAAGGTCTTTAGGACTCGTTAGGACCTTCAAAATGCAATGGTATTTAAAGAAATGCAGCAGAAAAGATGCTGGTTAGATCTTCAGACAAAATACCTGCAATCTGTGAATCTATTGAAAGGCATAAAGGTAAAGAGAAAGCATGAATTTTGCATGTGCTTCCCTGGGTTTGCCTCTGAGTTCTGCCACTGACTAAGCTTGTGTCATTGGACAGATTTTATCTATGAATCTTGCTCTTCTTATCTGTTAAAGTGGGTATTTAAATGCTTATCTCACTGACTTGTCTCATAATCAAGTAAGAGAATGCTTGTAAAAACACAAGCACTCAAGAGTGTTCACTTTCTTTCATCTCCCCTGAAACTAGATGCCCAGGGAAGGAGTGGAATGTCTACGTTTGGAAGCGTTCTAAGAATTGCAACAACATGGAAATATCTACCGTTATCGAAATGAGGCAACCCTTGGCAGTAAAAAGATGGGCGAGGTGGTAGTCCCCAGTAGTCTCAAGGCTTTATTAAAAGTATTTACTTGCCTGTAGGTAGCTCATTGATGTCAGGCTGTCCCCAAAGCCCTTCTCGGCTGTCTGTTCTTTTAATTTTCTTTGATAATTATCGTAAAAGCATGGCCAAGTTAAAATATGCCTGGAAGAAGAGTAGGGAGAATGGTTCCATGGCTTTTGGCTGCGCTTCAGGACTCCAGCTGCTCAGCAGCCAAACATTGGGAATGCTGTTCAGGATCTCAGTATTCTATTTTCTTTCTCTTTATAGTCCCTGCAAATAGCCACCTGCAAGGTTCATTTCGTTATTGGGTCTGTGCAGAGAAATGGTTTTAATCTCCCTTCTTCTGAGAGTCTCCGGTGTTCTGAGGACCATAGCCTCCTGCAGTTCAACCATCATCCACTGACAAACACAGGTCTTAGTGAGAAACTCACTGTTCTTTTCCTTCAGCCAAAGTTTCCACCAGCAAGCATACTCAGCCTCGATGAAAACCGTGGGACAACAGATGGGGATAATGTGCCCCTGCACACACTCCCAACAGGACACAGTCATCTCCAGTCAACCTTTGCGATACTGGCTCTTTTCCTAGACTTCAGTCCCCTACTTCACCTTGACTATGCAACTATAGCCTGATGCTCTGGTTTCCTTTGATAGATTTAGCCACCTGTAATTAACTGAAAAAAAAAAATGGGGGAGATGCCTTGAAAATGAGAGAATTCTCTTCAAAAGCCCCGATATATTTGAGATGAAAAAATATTTGAGATGAAAAAAATGTGATCTTTTTGACTGACTAATCCAGGTTATTACCATTCCCTTCCCCACTGCACTATGTAGCTCAAACGTCAAGAAAAATTTCTGGATGATCCAATATAGTAAACTATTCCTCAGGGCAAAGCTCCGACAAGCACAAGTGTAGACCAAGGACATTCAAGGTCTTTTTCTGTGGGTTCAGAGTGTTGGAGGTCAGGGGGAGGTTACATGACAAGGTAGACATAGGAAGACACAAGATGCCAAACTGGATATAACCTTGTTGACCTATGTAAACGAAAGTCAGACTTTCCATAGCTTGTCTATGTGATCCAGAAATCTCCCAATAGTTCCATCCATATTTGTAAGTCCTCTCTAATCACCCCCTGCTTTCCTTTTCCAGTTAAGGCTAAACGAAGGAGTCACCGAAAACAGATATCCCATAAAAATAAAACTAGATAACATAAACAGAGAGGAAACGTAATAAAAGCTCTCTTAAACCTTTGGCTTAGATTCCATTGGGCCCATCCTGCTTGGTTTTTGATGCTAGGTATATAGTGGCAAATGTTAGCATTTCCTGATTTGTATCCTTTTATCTGAAAATACGAGGATTGCTTATGATATTGTTGTTCATTCTTTTTTATTAGTTCACCCTTAAAAATGGAACCAACATCTCACACCCATTAGGATGGCTACTATCAAAAAAAAAAAAAAGTGTTGGTGAGGACTGAAGAAACTGGAACCCTTGTGCACTGTTGATGGGAATGTAAAATAGTGCAGTCGCTGTGGAAAACAGTCTGGCAGTTCCTCAACAATTCAAAATAGAATTACCATATGATCCAGCAATTCTGCTTCAGAGTATACATCCAAAAGAAGTGAAAGCAGGGTCTTAAAGAGATATTTGTACACCCATGTTCATAGCAGCACTAGTCACAAGAGCCAAAAAGTAGAAGCAACCCAAGTGTCCTTCAACGGATGGACAAACAAAATGTGGTATGTACGTACAATGAAATCTTATTCGGCCCTAAAAAGGAGGGAAATTCTGACATGTGCTACAACCTGGATGAAACTTGAGGACATTATGCTGTGTGAAATAAGGCAGTTACAAAAAGATACTGTATGATTCTACTTATATGAGGTACTTAGAGTAGTCAAATTCATAATGACAGAAAATTCATAGAGACAGAATAACATTGCCAGGGGTGGGGGTCGGGGAAATGGGGAACTATTGTTTAATGGGTACAGAGTTTCAGCTTTGCAAGATGAAAAGAGTTCTGGAGACTGATTGCACAATACTGAGAACGTAGACACACTACTGAACTATACACTTAAAAATAGTTAAGATGGTAAATTTTATGTTATTACCACAATTATTTAAAGATGGAGGCAATATGCAGAATCCATAAAATCATAAAATCAAAACTCAGACTCTCCCCCCATTATATTCTCCATTATATTCTAAGGAATCAAATACACACTCTAATAAAACAATAACTAAAATAGGTGATCAAATTCTAGTCATTGGGATGATCTCCTACCAGCCCTCTCTGCCCTACAGAGATTTGCCTCTGGTTCTTCCCCTCTTTCTGTGGAGCCAGGCATACAGGAAGAGTGGACAACAGAAAATCTTTCAGAAGGGAACATATTCTGGTAGATGGGAAAAATCCGCTAGCTGTTCTTTGCAAACAAAAATGACATTACAGACTCCAAACCAACAAAGCATGTGTAAAGGTTGCTGTGTTCCCCATTACTGGGGCTGAATTTCCATTGCTTCACCAGCATTCTCCTACTATAAAATGCCTGGCACATAGTGGGTACTCCATATGGTTCCTGAGCAAATTAATGAATCACCAAAGGCTAAAGGGAATAAACCAAACAGCTATACAGCAGAAATGTAAGAAGCCCTCAGAGTGTTAAAACGCAAATTGATTGCCTCTTTCTGACAAATTCAAGGTATGATTTATGTGAAATAAGGTAAAGTAAGTTCTTGTTGAAGTCTCAGGTTTTACTGAGAATGTGTGATATCCTGAGTGCAGTTTTGATTTGTCTTCTGTGTATGTGTGTAAACCACATAAGCAGTTAACTGTTGATGGCCAAATAACAAATGCCTCTGCCATTCCCAGGAGAGAATAAATGGCTCTGGGTCGAGAGAAAAAAGAGAAGATCAAAAGAAGATCCAGGCATCCCTGGCTGGCAGGCAGCCAGAGGTCCCCTGGCCAAGGAAGGGTAACCTTTGCTTGAACTTAGAGGAATGTGGAAAAGGGGTTCTCGGCTTGGGAAGAAAATCTCCAAGATGCTTCTCCTAAAAACTGTGCTGACCAAGATTCTGAGCTACATTCCCTGACCAGACCATAGTTTTTACTTTTAAGCCTTTGCTCTGTAGACTTATAATTAATGAAAAAAGATTATTTTCCTTTTTTTCCTTTTTAAATAATAGCACATAAAGCAAGTTCATGGTTAAAGTGGCATCTTCATACGATTGGGCCAATGCTTTTGGAAAAATAAGGTAGATATCAGGCAACATAATTCATACCCACTGACCCATTCATCCACCCGTCCCCTGCCCCGGAGCTTATTCTAAGATTAAAATCTAAAAGCACAGTGGAACATATTACAGTTTTCTTGAAATGTATTTGAATGAATTTTGAGTTCTTAAAAAAACTCATTAGGAAAAAGACATAGGGGGAGATAAAACAATATTCTAAGGCCATATTGTCTTATGTATGGCTAGCTAACCCATATGTAAGCCCTGATTCATGGGTACCACTTCCTTGGTTTGGGGACAATGACCAAACACAGCATCCTGAGCAGATCTGAAAAGGTTTCTCTAACACCTGAGATCACTCACACAACACTGTCAAAAAAGATCTCTTTCTATAGCCACTTGGGCAGGTTTTTTTTTTTTATGTTAATTAGTTAGGCCTAGCAGCTGGCTTCGAGTACACAGCTATTCTCTTCTTCAAACGTGTGATACAAGCATCCAGCTCAAGTCCTCAGGAGCCTAAAAGAAAATGTAAGCAAACTGAAAAAAACTTGACCTCCATGCCCCTAGGGAATCTCTAGGGACTAGGAAAAAAGAAAAGACAACAAAAACAAAAACGTGAAAACCTGAAACCTTGACTCCTAAAGTAGCAAGTACTGTAATGCAAATGAATGTTGATTAGAAGGCAAACAGAACGCTTTTCTGCCTATGGTTTCCAACAAAGCTTAGAAAACAAAGGGTTTTTGCCAAATTCTCCCAAGGCAAGGAGGAAACACCGGGGCTAAGGCTTTCATCATTTCAAAAGCTTATCCTCTGAATTAGGAACCTAGATAACGCTTAAATTTTCTTTTAAAAAGTGTTATTTACTTAAAGATCAGAGTCTATGTATTTTAGAGGTTCTCTCTGTGTCTTACTCCTAAGAAACAAACCATCCTGTTCTGGAGAGTAAGGAGTCTGGGGCTAGGCCCACCTGTCAAATCTCTTTCATGTGGTAACATCCCCATCTGCTGGAAAGTTAAATGTCTGCATTAAAGGCAGATAACGTTAGTTTTATTTTCCTATAAATCTAGGTCAAAATTACATTTCCATTTTCTCGTTTGTAGGCATCGCCGTTTTATTTAAAACATCTGCCTTTTTCCCTTATTTCTGAGGCCACCGATGGTCTTTTTCCCTATGATATTTGCAGCCCCCCCAGCCCCACTCAGTCTCCTCCTTACAGTTTGTACAGGTCCCTATTGGTCTTGCTTTACAACTAACTGTACATCCTCTGGTTAGTCCTGAAACCCTTCTCTGAATCTGAATACTGTTTACCTGGAGGTCAAGTGTTCCTGTCCTCCTTGGGCTGGCATTCCTTTGAACTATAATCTTAGCTGCTCACAGCTCAACCTCCTTTATTTGGCTGGGCAAACTGTTAAATAACTGCATTTTTTTTTTTGGTCTGTGATTTTAAAAACAAATAAACCCACACACATTTAGGCAGTGAAGACAAGGGTGCTTCCAAGGTTCTTTATGTCCACAGGCCATTCTTCCCCTTTGGCCCGGCACCCACTCAGTGAAGAGCCCCCCAAATACTGCACGTTGGATACGCACATGACTTCTCTGCCATTTCTGTTTACTCATTAGCTCCCTGAACATCATTTTTTTCTTTTGTGTTAAGTCTCCATTCTGCCATTTCTTTCTTTAAAGTAAACCAATCTATAATTCTACTTGTAAATTATTTCTTCCTGGTGTTAAACTCACAGTATGAACTTAAGCAGCTTTCTGGGGCTTCCGTCTCTTAAGTTCATGCTATTTATGATGATCAGAGAAAAAAGAGCCAGACAAGTAAAGAAGCCATCACCTTCAGTAGCCTCTCAAAGACTACCAATTCGACAGAGATAGAAGTTGGCAAGGAAATTGAGCTCGGGTAATCTTGTCCTCCTTGTGGGAATGGAGGGCTGCTGAAGGACACTCTAGATATGAGAACACCTGACTATAAGGAAACAGTAGTCAGATAAGCCCAAGAGAGCCAAATCCTCGTCCGTCTTTCCGGAGGAGAATTTAGAGCTATAGAGATGAACCTCGTCTTTCATAATCATTAGCTAAAAATGTACCCCAAGAATGAGAAAATGAGAAAAGCTAAAGAAGAACCCCTTGTCTCTATCTTCTCTGTCTCTCTCTCCAGATTAGCTACCTAATCCAGGGGTAGAAGCCTTAAAAAGCTTTTGACTTCAAAGTCATTTAAAACAAGTTACTTTCTTTGCCTAAAAGAAAGAATTAGTTTTATTAAGTGGTGACTCACAACAATAAAACGTCCATTAAAACGATAAATTAATTATGAATAATATTTAAACTCATTCCATGAAAAGAAAATGCAAAATGGAGAAAAACAGTGTTTTGGGGAAGATTGAGTCCAGGCTCCTCGCACTTTATCCATACAATTACTGCATTATGTTGTTTTCCTACTGTGCCGCCCGCCCCCACTTAGATTCTGAGTATTTTTAGGTTGATGGGACTTTACTTTTTCATCCTTGCAGCCTAGACAGAGATCCTCTCACAAAACAGATACTTGTATTTGATAAATACTTAACAAATTGAAATAGACTGACCAGAGCCCATTCTAATGGTTCACACGCACCAGCCAAAGTGCTGACTCTCATTCATCTGCTGAGAACTCTGCAAGTGTCCTCCGTGGTGGCTTTAGAAGAAGTAGAAAAGGCGTTCCTTCTTTCTCTACTTTAGCTCCACCTGGCAGAACATTGTCATAAAGTACTGGTAGTATTAGAAAAAGCCACTTTATTGCTATCTGTTGGAAAGTTAATATGCAAATCACTCATCTTTAGAGTTAATATAGTCAATAAAAATATGAAAAAATTAAAATAATAAAGATACCTACAATATAAATGCTGCCCTCTTAGATGAAATAACCTGTGCAGTAAACAACCTGAATAACCGTGTCAAGCAGATGATTTCTTTGGGGCATTTACGTGACCAGCCTTGAAAAATTGAGTCTATGAGTTGGTGGCAAATGGTAGAACAATTTATGTTTTGCTGCTTTCATGTTAGCTTTCATGAAAGGTGAGAGGGTGTTTGTGTATGTGTGTTAGAGGTTGAGAAGGGGGCAAGCAGGTGATCACAAAACAGATCACAAGGATCCTAAAGAATTACTTCTCTCCATCACAAAGTTCTCAAGCCTGGCAGGTTTGACCTGTAAACTTGTCCACAAAAGGATTTCCCTAGAGGTACACTGTTAATTTAGATACCAAACAGCTGTCCTGAGACATAATGGCCCACGGCACTCTGGGTGTTATCCATGAACTCACGGGTATGTTCATTAGGACTGTTCACTTTCCGTGTCTTCTCTGCAGCATTAACACTGCAGACGACCACCTCCTCCTTGGTGCTTTCTTGTCTCTTCGTGTCCCTGCCACTGCAGCCTCCTGGTTGCCCTACTCTTGGGCTGTTCCTTCCCTGGTTCTCTTTCTTCCTCCATCCCATGCAGGCATTCTCCAAGGGTCATGCTTTAGAGTTGGAAGCTCCTTCTTTGCCCTCCCCTTTTTTGGCCATCTCCTGGGATGGGGCGCACCCACGTACCTGTTCATCCAGGCCTGCACACCAGCTGTGGTCGTGGATCTCACTATGCCTGGTCAGCAGTGAAGTGGGATATTGTGCTTTTACCTCAAACTTACTTTATCGCTACACTCACGTTCTCAACTTCCTCCCACATCTCTTCTTCCCTCTTTATGTCAGAGCTGTCTTTATTATAGCCACATAGCTTCAAAACAGTGTCGTCATTGACTCTTCTCGGTCTCTTACTCCCTGCATGAAGTCAGCCAACCAGTTGACTGATTCCCCTTGGGAGTGTCTCCAAGCGTTTCTTTCATATATCAGTTTCTTTCTTTAAAAAACTTTTTTTTTCCTTTTTCAATTACAGTTGACATTCGATATGATATTATTTTCAGGTGTAAAGCACAGTGGTTAGACATTTATATAACTTAAAAGTGATCCCCCACCTGATACCATACATAGTTTCTACAATATTATTGGCTATATCCCTTATATTGTACTTTACACCCCCATGACTATTCTACAACTGCCAGTTTGTACTTCTTCCTCCCCTCCTTTTTTCACCCAGCCCCACAAACCACCTCCCATCTGGAAATCATCAATTTGTTCTCTGTATCTATGAGTTAGTTTCTGTTTTATTTGTTTGCTTATTTTGATTTTTAGACTCCACGTATAAATGAAGTCATATGGTATTTGTCTTTTTCTCTGACTTATTTCTCTTGGTACAATACTCTCTAGGTCTATTCATGTGTTTGCAAATGGCAATATCTCCTTTTTTATGGCCGAGTAATATTCCATTGTATGTATGTATCACTTCTTTATCCAATTGTTGATCGATGAACGCTTAGGTTGCTTCCATATCTTGGCTACTGTAAACAATGCTGCAATGAACATATGAACACATATTTTTTTTGAATTAGTGATTTAAATTCTTTAAATAAATACCCAGAAATGGGATTGCTAGGTCATATGGTAGTTCTATTTTTAATTTTTTGAGGAACCTCCATACTGTTTTCCATAGTGGCTGCACCAATTTGCAATCCCACCAACAATGCCAGAGGGTTCCCTTTTCTTCACATCCTTGCCAACACCTGTTGTTTGCTGATTTATTGATGATGGCCATTCTGACAGGTGTGAGTTGACATCTAATTTGGTTTTAACTAACGTTTTCTGGTGGTTAGTGACATTGAGCATTTTTTCATATGTCTATTGGCCATCTGTATTCCCTCTTTGGAGAAAGGTCTATTCAGATCCTCTGCCCATTTTTTAATGAGATCGTTTGTTTGTTGGTGTTAAGTTATATGAGTTCTTTATATATTTTGGTATTAACACTTCGTTAGATGTTAACATTGGCAAATATCTTCTCCCATTCAGTAAGCTGTTTTTTTTGTCTTGTTGATGGTTTCCTTTGCTGTACAAAAATTTTTAATTTGATGTAGTCCCATTTGTTTGCTTTTTCTTTTGTTTCCCTTGTCTGAGGAGACATATCTGAAAAATATTCCTAAGAGCAATGTCAGAAAGTTTACTGTCTGTATTTTTCTCCTAGGAGTTTTATGGTTTCGAGTTTTTTATTGAAGTATTTAACCCATTTTGAGTTTATTCTTATATATGGTGTTGGAAACTGGTCCAGTTTCAGTTTTTTGCATGTATCTGTTCAGTTTTCCCACCATCACTTACTGCAGAGACTCTCTTTACCATATTGTATATTCTTGCATCCTTTGTCATAGATTAATTGTAGGTGTGGCTTTATTTCTGGGCTCTCTGTTATGTTCCAATGATCTATGTGTCTGTTTTTATGCCAGTACCATGCTGTTTTGATTACGATAGGCCTGCAGTATAGTTTGATATCAGGTGGCGTGATACCTCCACCTTTGTTCTTCTCAAGATTGCTTTGACTATTCAGGGTCTTTTCTGGTTCCACATAAATTTTAAGATTATTTGTTCTAGTTCTGTGAAAGATGCCATTGGTATTTTGATAGGAATTGCGTTGAATCTATAGATTGCTTTGGGTAGTAAGGACACTTTAATGATGTTAATTCTTCCTATCTATGAGCATGATATATGCTTCCATTTCTTTGTATCTTCTACAATTTCTTTCTTCAATGTCTTATAATTTTCCAATTACAGGTCTTTTACCTCCTTGGCTATATTGCTTCCTAGGTATTTTATTGTTTTTGATGCAATTGTAAGTGGAATTGTTTTCTTAAATTTTCTTTCTGATAATTCATTATTGGTATATAAAAATGCAACCCATTTCTGAATATTAATTTTGTATTTCATTACTTTACTGAATTCATTCATCAGTTCTAACAGCTTTTTTTTTTTCTTTTTTTTGGTGTAATCTTTAGGGTTTTCTATATGTAGCATCATGTCATCTGCAAATAATGACAGCTTTGCTTCTTCCTTTCCGATTTGGATTCCTTTTATTTCTTTTTCTTATCTGATTGCTGTGACAAGGACTTCCAGTATTATTGTTGAATAAAAGTGGTGAAAGTGGACACCTTATTTTGTTCCTAATCTTAAGGAAAACACTTTTAGCTTTTACCCATTAAGTATGTTAGCTGTAGTTTCTCATATATGGCTTTTATTATGTTGAGGATCGATGTTCCCTCCAGTCTTACTTTGCTGAGAGATTTTACCATAAATGGATGCTGAATTTTGTCAAATGCTTTTTTCTGCATCTATTGATATGATCATGTGATTTTTATCTTTCAATTTGTTAATGGGGTGTATCACATTAATTGATTTGTGGATATTGAACCAAACTTGTATCACAGGAATAAATCCCACTTGATCAGGGTGTATGAATTTTTTAATGTATTGCTGAATTCAGTTTGTTAATATTTTGTTGAGAATTTCTGCACCTATGTTCATCAGGAATATCGACCTATAATTTTCTTTTTTTGTAACATCATTGTCTGGTTTGGGAAACAGGATAATGGTGGCCTCGCAAAATGAGTTTGAGAGCCTTCCCTCCTCTTGACATTTTGGAATAGTTTGAGAAGAACAGGTGTTCATTCTTCTTTGAACGTTTGGTAAAATTCACCTGTGAAGTCATCCAGTCCAGGACTTTTGTTTGTTGGGAGTTTTTTTAATTACTGGTTTGATTTCGTTAATAGTAATCAGTCAGTTCAGATTTTGTTTCTTCTTGACTCGGTCTCGGGAGATTATTCGTTTCTAGGAATGTATGCATTTCTTCCAGAATGTCCAAAATGTTCACAGTATTTTCTTAGAATCCTTTGCACTTCTGTGGAATCATGTCACTTCTCTTTCATTTCTGATTTTATTTATTTGGATCCCCTCTCTTTTTTCTTGATGAGTCTGGTTAAAGATTTATTAATTTTGTTTATCTTTTCAAAGAACCAGCTCTTGGTTTCATTAATCTTTTATATTGTTTTTTAGACTCTATTGTTTATTTCTGCTCTGATTTTTATTATTTCCTTCTAATCACTTTGGGTTTTGTTTGTTGTTGTTCTTCTAGTTCCTTTAAGTGTAAGGTTAGATTGTAAATTTTAGATTTTTCTTATTTCTTGAGGTAGGCCTATACTGCTATGAATTTCCCTCTTAGGACTGCTTTTGCTGTGTCTCTTAGATTTTTGAGTCATTGTGTTTTCATTTTCATTTTTCTCTAGGTATCTTTGGATTTCTTCCTTGATCTCATTGTTAACCCATTCATTGTTTAGTAGGGTGTTATTTAGCCTTCATGTGTTTGTGTATTTTTCAGTTTTTTTCTTGTAATTGATTTCTAGTTTCATACCATTGTGGTTGGAGAAAACACTTGACGTGATTTCAGTCTTCTTAAATTTACTGAGACTTGTTTTGTGGCCTAACATGTGGTCTATTCTGGAATATGTTCCATGTGCACTTGAGAAGAATGTATATTCTGCTGCTTTGGGGCGAAACTCTCTAAAAATATCAATTAAATCCATCTGGTCTATTGTGTCACTTAAGGCCGCCGTTTCCTTGTTGACTTGCTGTCTGGAAAATCTGCCCATTGATGTCAATAGGGTGTTAGAGTTCCCTGCTCTGAGTGTATTCCCGTTGATCTCTCTCTTATATTTTCTTTATATACATAGGTGTTCCTATGCTGGGTACATAAACGTTTACTAGGGTTATGTCTCTCGTTGGATTGATTCCTTTATCATTATGTAATGTCCTTCTTTGTCTCTTGTTATTGTCTTTGTTTTAAAGTTTATTTCGTCTGATATAAGTATTGCTATACCAGCTTATTTTTTCATTTCCATTTGCATGAAATTTTTTCAGTCTGTGTGTGTCTTTCAATCTGAGCTGGGTCTCTTATAGACAGCATATGTATGGGTCTTGTTTTCTTATCCATTCAGCCATCCTATATCTTTTTTTTCCACCCTGTCTTTTGATTGGAACATTTAATTCTCTTATAATTGAAGTACTTATCGATGGGTATGTAGTTACATTCATTTTATTATTCATCATATTATTTATTTTTCTCTTCTTGTTTCTAAAGAAGTCCTTTTAACATTTCTTGTAATATTGGTTTGGTGGTGATGAACTCCTTTAGCTTTTTCTTGTCTGGAAAACTCTTCATCTCTCCTTTGATTCTAAATGATATACTTGCTAGGTAATCCTGGTTGTAGTTCCTTGCTTTTCATCACTTTGAAAATTTTGTGCAAATCTCTTCTGGCCTGCAAAGTTTCTGTTGAGAATCAGTCTTATGGGAGATCCATCGTATGTAACTAACAGCTTTTCTCTTGCTGCTTTTAAGATTCTCTCTTTGTCTTTAACCTTTGGCATTTAAATTAAGATGTGTCCTGGTGTGGGCTTCTTTAGGTTCATCTTGTTTGGAACTCTCTGTGCTTCCTGGGCTTGTATGTCTATTTTCTTTGCCACGTTAAGGAAGCTTTCTATCATTTCTTCAAATATGTTTTTAATTTCTTGCTCTCTCTCTTCTCTTTTTGGTACTCCTATGATGTGAATGTTGTTATGCTTGATATTGTTCCCAGAGGTCCCTTAAACTACCTTCACTTTTTAAAAATTATTTTTTCTTTCTACTGTTTCGATTGGGTGTTTTCTGCTATCTTGTATTCTAAATTGCTAATTCAGTCCTCTGCTTCATCTAATCTGCTGTCAATTCCATCTAATGTATTATTCATTTCAATTATTGTATTCTTTATTTCTGACTTGTTCTTTTTTATGGTTTCTACCTCTTTGTGTAAGTTCTCATCTATTCTTCCCCTAAGTTCATTGAGCATCCTTATAATCAGTATTTTGAACTCTGTATCTGGTAGATTGCTTGCCTCCATTACATTTATTTCTTTTTCTGAAATTTTCTCCTATTCTTTCTTTTAGGAAGTGTTTTTTTGTCTCCTCATTTTGGCCAACTCTCTGTGTTTTTATCTATGTATTATATAGAGCTGCTACATCTCCTAGTCTTTGAAGGGTAGTCTTATGTAGCAGGTATCCTCTGGGCCCTGTGGCACAGTCTCCTTGTTCATCTTGCTCCAGGAGTGTCCCTTGTGTGGGTTTTGTATGCCCTCCTATTGTAGTTGGATCTCGATTGCTGTTGGCATGTCAGTGGGAAGTATTGACCCTCTCAGTCCTGACTGGCTGTGAGGACTGGCCATGCCTAGAATGGATGAGCTGTTGTGTAGGGGCTGACCCTATGGAGCAAGATTCAACTTATCAAGATGCTGGTGTGTGCCAAGTCCACCTTTTGGGTGTGTCATTATTGAAGTGAATTGGGCCGTGCTCTGGTCTGGTCTGAAGCTGGCCACCAGTGTGTTGGTTTTAGGGCCTCTTGGGAGGGGCTCCCATGTTGGCCAAGTTCAGCTGCTGCCTGTGCACAGCCTGGAGCCATCTGGTAGGAGCTGCAAAGTGATCTGCAGTTGGTAGCTGCCTGTGGGCTTGCAGGTACCTGGTAGAGGCTATGCTATTAATTGCGGCTGGCTGCCACTAGTGCCAGGGTGGATCTGATTAGCAAGAGGCACACCAAGGCCAGCTGCTGCTTTTTGGGGGTTTGTGGACCTTTGAAAAATTTTAGGAAAGTCCTTAGTGTGTGCTGAGACCAGCCACTTGTGAGGAACAACCACTGAAAGGGGTTTGGGCTAATGTGTGAGTTGGTTAGGTTGGGGTCTTAGGGAATTGCCAGGGTGGGGTGAGCAGTGTTAGCCAGATTGATGGTGACTCAGATTTGCCATTCATCAGCCTCTGCAGTCTGAGTAGGTGGAGAACTCAACAAAAGAAAAATGGTGCCTGCCAGAACTTCTGTCCTGGAGAGAGCTGCCTCTCCAGCCTTCACCCTGATTCCAGACAATTCAGTTCCTCCCTGTATGTACCTACTGCTTTTCAATCTGTTGTCCTTTTGCTAGAGTTTGGGGTAAGTATTTGTGAGCAAGTGAGTTTGTGCTCTGGCCCTATAAGAAGATGCCTAGGTCTAAAGCAGCCCTCCATGTCACCTGGATGGAATCTCCACTGGTTTTCACAACCAGAAGTTATAGGGACTTCTCTTTCCAGCACTGGAACTCTGGGCTGGGGAGCCCAGTATGGGTCTCAGATGTCTTGCTTCCCAGAGTGGACTTCTACAGTCAAGATATCCCTCCTGATTTTTAACTGCCACACATGGGTTTAGAATCAACCCTTTTCATGTCTCTGCCTCTCCTACCAGTCTCGACACTGGCTTCTTCTTTATATCCTAAGTTATAGGAGTTCTGTTCAGGCAGTTTCCATGTGGTTCTCAAAGGCGGTTGTTCTATAATTTAGTTGTAATCTTGATGTGGGTGTGAGAGGAGGAGAGCACAGCATTTACCTACTCTGCCACCCTGACTGGAAACAACAGTTCCTTCCTATTCCCATAGCCACTGCCACATCAGGCCTGGATAACTGTGGCAGCCCCTTTTTTGTCCTTCCCCTGAACATCACCCTGTACACACCTGCTATGTCAGAACTCCTGTAGCATCTCTTTCAAGTATCTCTACCTTCTTCAACTGAGAGCATGTCATGTCTCCCTCCTGCAGCATGAAGTCCAAGCTCTGGGGGCTTGAGACCTTCCACAAAATGATCTTACCAATTGTTTGCCAATATTTCAATCCAGTGTGTTTTGGCATGAGTTCTTAATTCAGCCACACTGGCCTCCCTATGGAACCCAATCATGTTTTTCACATTCTGACCTCTATGCCTTTGTTTGTTCTGGTGCCACCACTTGGAATCCCTTTCTTGAATAAGTTGGGCAGGCTAATAAGGCAGCCAGGACTAGGAATTTGTGCAAAGTAGCTGGCCTGAACTGGGAGAAGAGTTTTCAAATGGAAGAAAGGGGAAAGATTTGTGTTTCTCAGGGTACAACAGAATTGTGTACACCCAAGGGCAGATCCGAAATGATCCAATCCAGCCACAGAAGGAGGGCTTGAGCATGGGTAGAAAAAGGTTCCAACTCAGGACAAGGGGTGAGGGTCTGGTCAAACAGCGATAGGTCAGGCCATCCAAGATCCAGAGAGGTGGCAGTCAGTATGCAGCTGGTCCAGTGTCTGGTACTGAAGACTCAATCAAGGCAAGACTAGTGTCAAGGGGCAGGACACCCAAACTGGGGCCCGAGGAAGGAGAAGTGATCTCAGAAAAGCAAAGCATGAAGGTCAAAAGAGAACTCATGGCCAGTCAGCCCTCAGCACTGCTTTCATCATGTTCCGTATAAATTCAGGATTGGCTCCAGATCAGAGATGGCAGACACTGGGGACATGAATATACCTTATTCTTGCACTCGTGTGGATATCACTAATCAATCATAGCACTTTTTCACCCTGAGTACTGTCAGACCTCAGAATCCTCCACAAAGATCTTCAAACAATCACTGCCAATTAATTGAAAGTAGCACATGAGATAAATTCTATTTGTCATACTTGGTCCCAAAATCACAGATAGGGTCAAATCTTTATATGAGAGTTAATTATATCATAATCACCTACAAGGCTTATTAGAACTGATTGCCAGATTCCACCTCTAGAATCTTTGTTCTGGTAAGTGTGGGGTAAGGTCAGAATTTGCACTTTTAACAAGTTCCCAGATGATGCTAATGCTGGTGGTACAGAGATCACAGTTTGAAAACTACTGTACTAGGTAAAACCATATCATTTCTTTTTGTTCTTTATTCAGCTTTTAGGGCCAGCTGGAGTTTTTATTTATTTATTTATTTAGGCTTAAAATGACCTCTTCAATCTCCACTCTCAGAGAACATCATCAAAATTATTTATGTAATATGACAACAAATACGTAGTACGTTGGAAGTGACAGGCATGGGTAGTCCTTGCTCTCACAAAAGTCACAGGATGGGGACATGGGAGCACAAATAATTTAAGAGGCAACTGCAACTCAATGTGGGAAGTGCTGTGGTGAGGGAAGTACAGGCGGCTGTGGACAGCCAGACGCCTCACCCCGTCTTGGAAGGTCAGAGAAGGCTGTTCAGAGCAAGGCGCAGCTGAGCTGGGACCTGAAGGGTGAGACAAAGGTAGTCAGGGAGAGAGAGGGGAAACTTACTGCCTTGGGTTGTTCCCCTTTTGCACACACGTGTGCACACACATACATATACACTGTTTTATTTCCACGTCTAGACACTAATCTACCTGGATGAAGAGATAATCTTTAACCTACACAGGTATTCCTCAGAGTGTTTGGGCTCTAGCAGACATGGAAATTTTTGTTCATTGATTGAATGTATACAATGCAACAGACTGGAAATGTTCTGTACTTGGGAAGGCACGGGAAAAGAGGATTTGTGGGTTTGGCTGAAATCCTCCTGTGGGCTTTTGGTGATTTTTATGGCTGTGAAGGTTTCCCTAATTATCTGCAGGACAGGGGATTCATCATCAAGCCCCTACAATAAACCTTGCCAGGGCTTGGTATGCTCGCTTACACCCAGCAGCATATCTGCAGATGGTGATTAATGGCCCACAGTCCCAGCCTTTGCGTCCACTCCCAGCCCAAGCCACCATCTGTGAACAGTCTCTTGCTTGAGTAATAGCTGTGTCTCGCAAATTTTTCTACACATTCATAAACAGAGATTGGGCGTTTTCCTCTGCTGTGTTAATTTCGAATGATTAGGCTGAGCTCATTCCTGCAGGAAATCTCCTAGGATTCAAAGTTTGAGGGTCAGGGCCATTGCTCGCCCTCAAGATTCATTCCTTAAAGCAGCCTCTGAGGAAGCTGGAGGGAGGCCTGGCACTCTGATGAGGTCAAGGCCACCTTCTCTGACTGCCCAATTGGTAGACCACAACCCCTTCCCCCCAGAACCTCCATTTTCTGATTTGGAAATTGAGATGCACATTTTCTTACACATTCCTTTTCTTACCTCACTCATTTATTTGCATTTAGAATATGATTGGCTTCTGTCCACTTTAGGTGGGATAAGAAGTAACAAAATCCACTAGCCTTCTTGTCTCTTAGCCATTTTTGTCTCTGCAGAAGACATCACAGCCTGGCATGTACTGAATGATCAACAGATGGAAAATAAATGAAATAATTGAGATACTAATTCGGAATACATTAGAAATGAAGAAAATGTTTTGCATAGAAGGTTACACTTCCCTCTGCTTTCCCTATTTCAACTGCCTCACAGTCAAGGACATTAAGGGAGAAAGAGTACACAGTGCATGCTAGAAACATGGGTTTGCATCACCTTCAGGGAGTACACACATCACCCAGCCCATGTGCAGCCGTTCTAGACAAAAATAAATACACGCCAGCATGTGCCTATCATTCCAGGTCTACCCTCTGACCTAATTTATAACTGAATTTGGTCCAGTGTTCATATAACATACCGAGGAAAGGGTTATCCCAGTGATTTTACAACTGATTGCTGACCAGCAGTTCTAGCATTTTCTAAGTAATGATTTTGTAATTCCCAGGGACCAGCACGCAGCATTTGCCTGTGTATAATGCCTTCTCCAAGAAATACTCACTCTCAATGGGAACACCCTTTTTCATGAACTGCCTGTGACCCTCAAGATAGAAAGCCACAGGCCCACTATGCAGAGTCTCAGATGTTGAGAAGCAGAACTGACCATGAGAACATCTGCCCCAAACCCTGTATTTCACGGGGAGGTAATCTGCCCAGAGGCAAGGTAGTGGCAGAGTTGAGGCAAGGTAGTGGCAGAGTTGGGCCAAGAACTCACACATTCAGCCTCACCATCCAAAGTTGTTTCAGAAGTGGGAGAAAACCTCACACCAGATCTTATGGATCTAGATAAGACTTCTTGCTTAGTGGGAAGGAAATAACAAAAATGCAATTGAGTTTCATACTAACTAATGTTTTTAATGATAATTTCCTATTTTTAGGTCATAAGCAACTCCAAAATGTATTTATTTCAGCATTGGGATCCCCTGTGTTTAAGAACCCAAATTAGGAGCCATGAAAGTCTGAGTTAAGAGAAAGCCACAGAACTCTATACCTGAAAACAAATAAGCAAATACATCGTCTTCAAACATCCCATGAACACTTACTAACGCTGCCCATGGAGTAGGCCACCATATAAACCTCACTACGTTCTAAAAGTTTGAACTCAGTCAGGGTTATATTTCTGACCAAAAAACCCCAATAAAACTAGAAATTAACACTAAAATAATTATTTTTAATCTATTCATTTGCAAGTTATAGACATTCCTTTAAATCCATTTTGATTAAAGAGGCAATCAAAACTGATATAAACTGTTTAGAATTTTTTTTCAATCCCAGCCCTAACACTATCTGAACACTTTTGGGCAAATCTTATAATCTATTTCTTTCTTTCTAAAAGAAGGTCATTGCAAAGATTAAAAGAGCTAACAGGAAAAAGGGCCTAGCACAGAGTGACTGTTCAGTGAGTGTGATGCTAACACTAAGGTCAAGCTTATGTAACTGGATGTCACAATGGGACTCTTCCTGTCTCATTTTCAGCTAAAATATAAAAATAAGGGATGCTACATTTGGAAGAGACTAACATACAAAAATTTCAAAGTTGATGGATAAACTCATTACGTGACTCTTGAATCCCTCACACAGAGTGAGGAAAGACTAGTTTTGAGAAAATGGAGCTTGAAAAAGGATTTCTTTGGAGAGAGCTGTGCTGACCTTCCCCCCGCCCCTTAGGAGATGGGTGGTGCTCTTCTTCAGGTTAAGAGAAAGAAGCTTCAGTGAGGTCATTGAAGGGTTTGATTTAGTCTCTTACAATTGGGACACAGAGTACTGGGTCTGATTCCTGCCTGGAAAATCTAAAAGACTGGATGCTCTAATGGTACAAGTAAAAGGAGAGGTATCTGCTGGGCACCGCGCTCCTGGACATTGTCAAGGCAGATGATGTGTGAGTGCTGCTCGTGGACTAGGTAGAAGGCATGTTGAAGAGACAGTCAGTCTGGGTCTATTTGAAATCCCACCTAAGAAAAATCTATGGGGAAGTGACAGACCCCTAACCAAAAGGGTCTATATAGAATATAGACCACTGGAAAAAACAGCTGAGGGAAGGGTAGCCAGCTAGAGGAAAATGCAACATGCCTGTTAGGGGATGTACAGTTCAATGTCCCCAGTAAGGGTCTCAGGAGAACCTAGAAAAGAATCCACAAGAGAAGGAGTCAGCTCTAAAGATCTTCCAGGGAAACCGAGTAAAGACATCTGACAATAGGATATGCCGAGTAAGAACTTCCCTGCCTTTCCCTCCTCCCTCTCTGCAGACCCAGCAGGGTCAGAAGCCCTGGTCACTAACGAGAGGGTGGGTGTGTGAAAGGAGCGAGAAAAGGAACCTCAACCTCTCTCACTTGTAGTGGGTTCTAGTTTAGAGATGGGGGCACATTTAACATTAAAGCAAGTTAGAAATTTTATTACATAGACTGGGCGCTGAATTGAAACAGTCTTGTCAACTTCTAGTGGTCCTAGAAATTTTTATTACTTGAGAGTGACCGGAAAAGTCATGGGACTACCTGTGTTTTAAACTGAAGGCAGTGAAAAACTTTTAAAAGGACAGTGAGAGAGAAAAAAGATGCTTGTAATTAAATCCATGAGTTTCTTAGTCAGTTTACTGACCAGGTTTCACTAACAAGCTCTATCTCCGTTCCAACCAGAACCCACTTCAGGATGCTCTGATACCATAGGCTCCAAAGGAAGCCAAAGAACAAAAGAGACTTCCTTGTATTTTATAAAATCTCTTCCCTTTCTTCCTTTCTGATCCCCTATGTTTCTCTCATCCCACCCCACACCCCCATTCCTATAAAGTATCAGTAGATTGTGCTGTTGAATGACAGCTGTCACTGGGAGAGATGGAAATGCATAATAGAAGAGAGATTCTGAGAGACATTAAAAGCATGGAAGGAGGCTTTTTACTAGAAGGGGAGAGTTAGGGCAACCATAGCTAAAAAAAGGTAGCATAGGAATCCCAATAAGGCAGAAAGACAGCTTGATGGAGTGGAGAGAGTGTCCTGGGCTTAAGTCTCGTACTCTGGAGTTCTGCCTAGACCATCACTTTGTCGGTTTGATTACTGTTATATCAGCAGCTGACAGCTACAAGGCAAGCTAGGAAAGCCAGGAGCTAGGGCTTTCTCTTCACCTGGAAATGCTCATGGAAATTCCCTAAATTGCTATATACCCAATAAAATGGGTCATGGCTGGCACACTTGCACATGCGCGTGCTTGCTCGCTCTCTCTCTCTCACACACACACATTCTCACACGCACAGGGGGAGGGAGAGAGAAAGAAAGAAACACAATTTCATGAACTACAAGTGAAACGAGCATCATTTCCAATGGTCTGATAAATGATTTTTATACTGTTCCTGGGGGAAAGAGAAAAATCTGGGAGATGTAGTTGAGGTGCCAAAGTAACAGCATTTCTAAGATATTTTATTGTTTAGGTGGAAGCAACGGGTCAAAATATTTGAGATTATGGCTGTCCCCCAAACCTGCAATTTAACAGAGCATTAAATAATCATTAGTACACATGCGCAATATATGTTCCATTTATAACACATCCCCAAATAAGCTTTAAACAGTTCATACTGTTTCCTACATACTGTGACCACAGTGCATGCCCCTTACCATGACACGCTTTAAAACTCAGTGCTGTATAATGGTTAAAAACACAATAGTCTAAAATGATATGATGAAAATAAATAAAATAAAACTGAATTATACAGATGATAATTATCGTGCTGGGAAATCTTATGAAATCTGGAAACGCTGATGTATGCATCCATTGGGACTTAATTTAGTGGTCATCTCCTCTGTGAGGCCTTCCTGAATCCCAAAAAGGACCAGTATTTCCTGGAACCACTACTTGCCAGTTCTTTCAGCAACTCTATAAGGTGGATATCATGTTCTGCATTTGAACAGATAAATAAACCAAAGCTCAGATTGCTGAAGTAACTAGCCCAAGGGCACACAGTTAGTGCCTAGCGAGCACCCTAGATGGAAGAAACTAACACTTATTACAAATTGCTAAGGCCACAAAAGTACTAAATATTAAGACACATGATTTCTCACCTAATACAATGGCCTCTGAGGCAATTAATATTACCCCCTAGGCACAGATGAGCAAATAGGTCCAGTTTTGCCCAATGTTGCAAGGGGTGGTAAATAGCAATGTTAGGACTCGAATGCAGGTTTTCCAACTCCAGTCCTGTGCAATGCCATGTCACCACCACGCTGCCTCTTTTGAAATGGTCCCTAGAATTGTCCACTGTACACCCCCTCCACGGGTCAAATATCAGTCTTCACCTAGAGTACCGTTGCATTTTCACAGGCTCAAGAACCTTTTATAGCCCCTTATCACCTATCATACTGACCCTTCACGTACATTCTAAATCTTCTTGACAATCCTATTAGTACTGCATGCTTTTTTACATAAGGAAGCTAAGGCTCAGAGAATCAAAGTAACTTGCACAAGGCCACCAGGCAGTGAGTAAAGATGATAACAACAGTGATGTTGCTAAGTAAGTGCAGCTGAGCAGTAGCAGGCATTGTCCTAAGCACGTTATATTCATTATTTTATTTAATCCTCACAGCAACCAGAGGTAAATACTATTTTTACATCCACTCCACAGATGGGGAAACTGAGGCACAGTGAAGTTATGTCTTTGCCCAAGGCCCTCCATTGATAAGCGGCTAAGCCAGGATATAAATTTATGAAACCTGGCTCCAGAGTTGAAACTCTTGCAAGCCCCATGCTTATTCCGGTCTGTCTCTCAGTGAGGCTGCTTCTAAATGGACACCTGTCTAATGGGATTTCTTTTGGAACGCTGCCCGAAGTCCCATCTCATCACACTCCACAATTAAAGTACAGACACTAACACCAAATAGTCCCTGGACTGATAGTAAAGAGACCTCGCTTTAAGGGCAGCCGTGCACGACATGGGAACTCCCCCATTAAGCCACCACAGAGAGAGGCCAGGAGCAGAATCCAAGGAATAGCTGAGAAGGAGGGAAAGGAAACTCTGACAGAATAGCATGGAGGCAAGATGGACACCTTTGAGGGTCTCGGGCCAAAAGTGACTAAGCCCTTCAGAGCCCAGAGAAAAGTAAGGGCCTGGGGCAGGCCTCGCTATAGACCAGCCTTGACTGGAAGAATGGGAGGAGCCAGCCAGGGCCTGACAGAGGGGATCCGGCAGCACCTTCCCTAGGAGGCCTCGGTTCTCATTTCCACAGTCCTAGCAGACAGCAGAGCCACCTCTAGAGCCCAGCCCAAGTTTGAGGCATTTAGTAGGAATCACAGCCAGGGCCAAAACAAAGGCTTTCTTCCTTTCTTAAAATCAGTAGGGCAACTGGTAGTATAATGGGGAACGAAAAACCTCAAAACAGATTATTTTACAAAATAACATAACTCAATTATTTCAGATGGCAGAAAGGGAAAATCCATTTCTCGCCACATTTAATTTTCTCGCTCTCTTTCTTTTATCCTTCCCAAATCTCTGTCCCTGCATCTGGAATGTGATCCTGATGTGCACTCCTCATCCTCTGCCAGAAAGGACTCCAGTTGCTAGATTCCGCCAAGACACTTAATCCAGCCCCCGCCCATATTAAAACTGCAGGAGGGGAGAGGGAGCGAGGGCGTGGGGCCCTGCACTGCCTCGATGCCTCAAATACTTTCTCGAAACCTGGCAGCTGCCCTGCTGCTCTTGGCAACACAGCCCACGCTCTCTTGAACAAGCCGGCCCGCAGGGCATCCCACTGGCTTGACTTGCTGAAATACGCACTGAAGAGCATGTCATCTCCCACCCAGCCAGGAGCAGTAGCCAAGGAAATGCACGCCTCTGGTCAAGCCACCTCGGTGATGTGATGCCAGAGCGGGAACAGCAATACAGTCATCACTACAGCACAGATGTCCTTCAGCACACTGCCTGTCCCTTGCGCAGCAGCCTCTAAACTGAGGGACTGCAAGCAGAGAGCCAGCTAGGGTAGGAGTGTGGGAAGGAGGCGACATTCCTTTACTTTCTCTCCACCTGCTACACAACATAAGCAGGAGGGAGCATGCCAGGAAGGGAAGTAATGATCCTTGGCCCAGATGTCACAGGACACAAATGGAGCAGCTACCATGTCCTGTGCACTTCCTAACTGCTGGGAACAGTGGCATGGATATGCTCTTATTACCCCAAATCTACAAGGAAAATGCATCTTTCCACATTGGTGAGGTGGAGAAGCACAGACTGAGCAGAGCAGGGCAGCCCCAGTTCCCCTCTAAGCCCCCCAGGCTAGACCTGACTGCACTGACCCTTGGTGTCTGTGGGTGTATGATGATGCTAAAGTCCTGGGAACAAAACTCCCCTTACAGAACGAGCTGCGAGGGCAGAGGGAGTTGAGGCGGGGAAGGCGGTTCCGGGACCCTCAGTGCTGGATAGCTATGGCAGAGTCCCATCTGGCCTGAGACAGCACTGTGGGCTCCAGAGGGTAGGTGAAAGGCACTAAGGGGGCAGGGTACCCCTCATGAGCTTTGAGGACTGTGGTCTCTTCAGTCCCAGCTTGTTAATACAAAAAGAGTTAGTGTCCCTACTAAAGTTCTCTCTCTTCCTGCCTCCCTCCTTCCCTCCCTCCCTTGATTTCCTTCCTTCCTCTTCTTCCTTCTCTCTGCTTTCTGTTCATTCATTCAACACATTTTCGTTAAGTATCAACTATGTACCAAGTATTTTTCTAGGCTCTGGGGACACTGCAGGTCATGAAGCACTAGGTCTCCACTCTCACCAAGTTACATTCTGTTGTTGGGGGTAGGAAGTCAATCAACAAATAAGAAAACGGATGACCCCCTCCTCGTATTGGACTGCAATAAAGATGTGATGGAGAGAACTGGAAAAGAGGATCAGACAGGAAGTGACTGCTACTTGGCTGCTTTGGTCTGGTGCTCATGGAAGGTCTTTGGGCCCCAGAAGCTACTATCTTCAGAGCGTAGTCGTCAGCCTCACTGGAAGAAATAAAACTGAATGTTCTGTTGAATAAACTAATCAGAACTAACTGGAAGAACCTAAATTAGAACACTTGGGAAAAGGTTACTCTAAGACTCCATTTCTGACACATAAAGAAAACTACTTCCTGCCTTGACCCTGGGTCCAGCTGATGGAAACTCATCAGGAAGCAGCTTCCTCCTTGGGCCTTGCGTTCATTAACTCAGACCCCTGAGGCCCAGAACTGGCTACCCAGACACACATTCCCAGCTGAGCTGGGGCTGGTCCAGCAGCCCTGGACAGTTCTCTTTACCTGGTGATCCTTCCTCTTCAGCCAGGGCACCATTGAATGATACATAATCCAGGAATACTTGGAGCTACAGGTCCATACTTGCCAGAAAAACAAGAAACAAACCTCTAGGCAGACAGGACAATAAACTGAGAGACATTCATTAATAGCCTCTCTTTTGAGGGCGCGCGCGCACACACACACACACACAAGGCTAATTTCAAACTAGCTGGAGGAAAGTACGAAAATCATCAGGTTTGGAAGCCCTTTTCAAATACAGAGAGCTCCTTGGTGAGCTGGGTGTAAAGAGGCCAGGATTAATACTCACCTTACGTGTTAGGCGTGTTATATCAGTCTTTCATTGCCTGTGGTTTTGCTCCAGAAAGCCTTTATTTAGAGTATTATCTGATCTGCAATGCACTGAAATCTCCATAAAGAGACTCTCACCCCAAACAAGGTCATGTATATGAAAGAATATAGCACAGGGTCTCTTTCATGGTGGGCATTCAGGAAACATTATTTTTGTTTTACAGAACATTCGTAATGCTTCCGTGTTAAAATAACAGGATTCCTTGAGAGGAAAAAGTCCTCAGATGTAAAACACATACCCACCCACCAAACACGGTACCCATATAGGCACAGGAAACACCAGGAAGAACAAGACTGTGACGCTTACGGAGGGACATCCTTCAAAATGAAGTGCTCTAAGCATAACCAGAGTTCTGTATATAAAAGGTTTTCATTGGCCATCACTCCTGTCCCCGTCTTGACTGGGCAGTGATGATATAGGATTCATTTTAGACTAGGGAAACTTTACAGATAATCTAGGCTCCACCCTCTAGGCCTGGGGAGATCATGTGGATTGCTCAAGGCCACACCGTGGACCGACACAGCGTCTGGTTAGCTCATCTTATGCTTGCTAGCAATTGCAGAGGTAGAAATAACGTTAGAGACTAAAGTTTCTAAGGTGAGACCTCCTGAACCAAGCTTCATAGCATCAACAGCTTTGCCTGGAACATGCTAGGCACTCGGTTGATTTATGTTGAATTAATAAAGGAGGAAACTTTAACTAGTTCATCAAATACTTTCTGGGCACACTTTGAAGAAGTAGGATCTGGGATCCAAAGGAAAAACCTAAGATGTCTTCTCAGTCCTTACCCACCTAGATCAGTCTGAGGCCACTCTGATGGCTCCCTGCTTGACACTCTTCCTTCCTGGTTTGCCTCCTGGCTCCCTGCCTCTTCTTCTCAGTCTCCTTCGCTGGCCCCTCCAGGGTCCACCCTCAGCTCCTTCCCTCCTCAACACCTGGCAATCTCATCTGTGCTCTTGATTCCATGTGTGTGAATCTCATTATCTGTTCCCATAATACTTTCCACATTCACATAGGAGGGAACTAAAGCTGAGGTCACATAAATAGCAAAAGGCAGAGGCAAGATCTGAATCCAAGTCTGTTAGATTCTCAGGTCCACACCTCCCACGCAAAGAAGCTGGGATTTTATCATCCGGGCACTGAAGATGTAGCAGGGACATTACATTCCAAAGATAACCTATAAATTAGTGGTTCCTCTTATCTTAGGGACCAACAGACCCTTTTTGGAATTGTATAAATGCATGGATTTTCCCCATAGAAGCTGACATATGAAATGTGTTAGTAGAGAAAATGTTTTGTATACAATTTAAAAGCTGTCCTGGACCTCCTAAAAGCTCATCAGTGACACCCTCTGGGTCAGGGATCTCCCATTTAAGAACCTACCCTGTAAAGACAGAAGACATCTTCGAAGTCCTTTAAATATAACCACAGTTTTGGTGTTCTTTCTCATCTGCTCTGACTTGCCTTTAGGAAGCAAGCTGGAGCTGCATAACGTCATGGGTTGTTCTGCGATCAGATTAAGTGCTTTCTTAAAAAAACTGGACACTCGGTTTTTATTAACATGACTTATTTAATCAAAAATTGCTCTAGGCGCAAACCAATCAAAGATATGTCACAAAAAGTTTTATTTTCCACATCCCTCACTATTCTTTTAGGTGTGACATCTCTGTATGAAAATAGAAAAACACAGCACCACTTCATGTGTCATGTATCTGTTGATATCAGAAGGGTCTGGCAGAGATGTTGTGATCACTAAGTGAAACACCAAGTATAGAGTGCTCAGCAAAGTGTCTGGTACATGACACGATGTTGAATGTATGTGAGCTATTGCTTGCAAGGTCCTTGGAAGGCTGGCCACAGCCCACCTGCACAGCCTCATCCCCTCAACCTCTAGACAAGCCAATTCCCAGGGCTTTCGGCACTAAGCAGCCCCTCCCAGAGCTTTCAGGCTTCCGTGTCCTCACTCATGCTGTTGTTCCCTCTTCCTAGAATGCTTTTCCACCAATATGTCCATATGGAAAATTCCATCAAGATCCAACTTAAATGTTAAGATTTCCATTGCCCCTCCCCCATTGAAACTGTAGTTGGAATTCATTTTCCTTTCATTGGCTCTCAGAAAGCTCTGTGGATAAACCTCTATCATCTCACATATGATACTGTGTTACAATTATTCATTTCTTTCTCCTGGTATTTCAGAGCTCCTGAAGACAGGACCCTGTTTCTAACATTTATATCCCTAGCAGACCACAGAGGATCTCAATAAATACTCTTTGAAATGAACTCAGCTATACTAGCAAATCCTTTCAAACTCTTTCTCAGTCCCAGGGTCTCCAGAAGCTTTATTCAAGTTCAAGTATGTTCCAATTCACCTGGTTTTAAAAGACTCAAAACTTTCAACCCTGTTCATAACTGACCCAGCAGACACAGTAATGCCTGCTACTCAGTTATAAGGCCATGACTGTGTGACACATCCTGTAATTTATCTCCATATGAAGTTGTTACCAAGGGAAAGAAACATGTCTGCTTCTCAGAAACAATGGCTGGCAACTATGAGGACTTTGGATAAGCTCAGACCATGTGTCTTCAGCCAGAAATTTACCTTTGGATAAGCTCAGACCATGTGTCTTCAGCCAGAAATTTACCTTGCGGACCAATCATCAAACCTTAATCTGGCTGAGGACTCCACGTGTTTGAAACAGTAACACCAAGAGCGAAGATCCTGGAAGTTTCCATCTTTCCAAATGAACATGCAGCATGTTCCTGGTTGGGAAAGGATGCTAAAAACAAAGAGGATAGGAAAGTAGCAACTCTGCTTAAATCACCAACTTGCTAAGAACAAATAGACGTTGCAATCTCTTAATAGGCTCACTTTGGAAGCCAAAGAGGAAAGATATGAGTACAGGGTTGTCATGATTCTTCAAAAGGAGGTTTTATCGGTTAGATGCACAAATGCATTGAGAAGTTTTAAGAAGAACAGGATTGAAAAATGGGATGGAAAAGCCAAATGACAGAAAGTTGTGGTTTTCCTAAATGCAGACCAGAGTTGGCAAGTTACCAGTATTTGGTAACTGACTTCTGAATCAACGTGGGCCCTGTAAGAGAGTAGAGACACAGAAGCAAAGGGAAGAACCAAGTTAGGAGACATGGTGCAGAAAGGAAACTGGTTTCCATGTTGTATCCAGTTCAATCTGGCTATGGAAAGGAAACCACCCCACCCCTCGTCCCGACCCAGGAGAGGGGCCAGGCAAATGCCATCTCCAGTCTCTGGTGAAAATCTAGGTAAGACTGGAAAATAGCTGTGACCAAAAGCCCGCAGCCTTGGCACAGATAATGAGAGCAAGAGCACATGTGAGAAGGGTTTAGATATATTTTGATGTCACAAAAAGATCGTTTAGTTGGAGGAACTTAAGAGCAGGTGGCTGGGAGAAGCAGCAAGGTTTGAAGTCTCATGAAATCCATAGGTTGGGAGGAAAAACAATATTTAAAGGGTAAAATCAATCAACAAAAGCAATCTAGTTTAAGGGTCTATCGTATATGCCTATTTCACTTATGAATACTTTCCCTAAAGAAGGGACTTTTTTTTTTTTTTTTTGGGTAATCATGTATAGTGTGTTACAGTAGGAAATACAGAAAGCCCAGCTCAGCACCATGTAGCAGACTGGCCTGCCCCTCACTAGCTGCGTTTGGGCCTCTAGTCTACAAAAGACAGGCCTGGGCTAGATGATCTCTAAAGCCTCTTGCAGTGCTCACGTCCGTGACTGATTTACCATGCAGCATTAACTTGTGATGGAGGGCCAGTTTCCTACAGAGCACACATGGATTTCTACTACTCCCCAGTGATTCTCCAACCACTCACCTGATACCCAGGACCACAGCTGGCCCTGGACAGCACTTCCCAAACAGAGGTCATTGGCTCTCAAAGCAAAGCTGTTCCAACCGCAGCCCGCTGACAGACCTGTCTGATTATGCTCCTCGAACACAGAGACCCCAGTGGCCTCACGTATCAGATTAGCATAAAGGTAATAAAATCACCAATCCTCCCAGTGGTGTTTCTCAGAATTACCAACAGGCTTTTTGCAATGAAAAGGGTAGAAGTGTGGCCACGTGCTTTGCCTGTAACTATGTATTTATAAAGAGGAGACTCCCCAAATCTGGGGGTGGCACATCCTTATCATCGACTGTGTTTTTTTTTTTCTATTTGCCCTTTTCCAAGGCCTCGGCTTATCTCCCCTGCCCTCCTCTGTGCCTTCTTCCTCATCTCCAATGGATATCTCAAGATTGTTGGCCATTTTTCCTATTTGAATGTTTTCGGAACTGAAGAAATGCAATTTCAGAGTCATGTAATGGGCTATGCTTAGAGATTTTTAAGAGATGGAGAAAGAAAAATAAAAATTCGAGTCTCAAAATGTTCACTTTAGAAGTCACAGAGCCTTGGCTCCTCATGTGACAGAGACCCAGAGGGGATGTCACTAACCCAGTCAGTGGCAGCTCCGAAGCAGCCTCAGGCATCCGGATTCCCATCAGAGGACTTGTTCCTGTTCCTCTACCCGCAAGCACTACGGGGAAAGACTGAATTCCAGGGTGCTCAGCTTCCTGCTGGAAATGTATGCTTCAAAGTGAAGATGCCAAAAAAACCCCAAACCCATTAAACAGACATGAGTATTCCCTCAGGTTATATACTGGAAAGCATAACTTTGAGATCGTTTTAGTGAGTGAGTGTGGTCAAAGTCAGGGACAAAACAGAGTTCAGCTTAAAATGAAGTTTCAGTTAATGTGCCCCACCTTTTTGTCCAATTTTTTGGCCATTTCTTTTCTTTTTTGATACTTTGCAATTTATATAATTATAAGTCTGGGAACCTATCACATCAGCTGGATAAGGATACACTATAAACGTGCTAAAGTGAAATATAGACAGAGATTTAATTATCATGCTACTCAGGCTTTTTAAATCACAGTGTGTCAGCACTTCCATAAAAATACATGCATTACATTACATTAAAATACACGAACTGTAAACTTCTGCTCCTGGTGAAATGGACCATACCCAGTCTTTTTCTCCTGCTCTAATCTCTTTCCTGAAACCAGCTGCCTATTGGCTCCCCCTGGCTGGGCCCACACTGAATCTCCCCCTCAATTACAAAGCCCCTGCGGTGTATAAGAGTAAGAATCCCTAGCCTATTCTAAACACAAATGCATGCATGCACAGCCTCACCCCATTTCCCTAAAACACATGAAAGCAAAACAAAATAAAACAAAACTGATCTTGTCATTAATTTCTCAGCAATCCTTCTCTTTGCATAGTGACCTTACCAACGCTGGGAGCAGCCCATTTGCACTGTGAGTGTGCCATCGAGCGACGATGGGGACGCTCCCTCCCAGAGGTGAGCGGGCCAGAGAAAATATAGGACTGTCAAGGCCAAAGGCATGTGCTCTTGGATGGAGTTACTGACAGATGCTAGGCAGACAGGGAAGTGATGAGAGCAGCGAGCCGCCACATCTTCAAGAAGTTTGTCATTGAATAGGGAAGGGGGAGATGGAAGAGCATCTGGATAATTCAAGTCATTGCTGTTTTCTAGATAGTAGAAACGTGCATGTTTGAATGAAGAAGGAAATAAGTGAGCAAGGCAGGGGTCAACAGCTCTTAAAGAGAAAAACAACTAAGAACGGGAAATATTTTGGAATATTTTGGAAAAGTTTTTCTGGGCTGGGTACTTCTATATCCAATTTATGTTTTGTGTATACTATATCAAATTTAAACCCCACACATCAGAGTAGCCTCATTTTAAAATAGAACACAGAAGTTAAATACTTTGTCTATGATCTTACTGTCAAGAAGAACTGACAAAGGCTTTGAATCCAGGTTAGCCTGACTGCTATGTCCTGGTTACCCCACCTCTATATGCTATAAAGCCCTGGGGGATGGGATGGGTTTGAAGACACAGCCTGAAAAATGATCCAGAAAAAGAGAAGGTATATCTGAAATCCAGAATGAATAGTTACAGAGATGGAACTATAAGGTATGTCTGTAAAGCAAAGTGAATTCCACAACAAAAGGCAAGAGCCTGCCTAATCCAGTAAGAGCATGGCTCCCCTTCACAGGGGCTCACCCTGAAGAGTTGGCACTTATTCTGAAGATGCTACGGTCACTCAAAGCATTTATATGACCTGTCATTAAAATGGAGTTAAAGAACGTGTGGCGCATTTTTTAAATAGCTCAGTACTAACAGGTGTTCATCCTTTGGAACCAAAGCTGGAGCAAATGTTGTTCTCGGAAGTGTAAATTGTAATTAAAGGCTAAAACAGCCATTATGACTAGGTCTGACTATAAAACAGAGAGACTACATCTTCAAGAGCTCCACCTGGTTCTGCACACAAGCAAGAGCTAAGCTCTAAGCCGTTTTCTGAAGTGGTAGTATCACTGGAGTATAGTCTCTTGAGGTATCTCTGTTGAAAGACAACACTCATCTGGATATCAAGGTTTGGTGACCAGGTATTCTGAGAGAAGATAAAGAAACAATAGAGGAGAGAGTTGACACTTCTGAGATTCAGCACTGCAGATGTCCAGACCAGCGACATCAGCAACCCTTGGGGCTCATTAAAGTGCAGAATCTCAGGCCCATTCCAGATCTACTGAATCAAAATGATTGCATTTCTGTAACATTTCATGTGATTCTGTTGCAAGTTCAAGCCTAAGAAGCACTGGTCTGAAGGAGCAGGCCCCAGGTCAAGGGTTGGGTACTGAGGAACTGAACAGACAACCTGGAATAGTGGTTTCCAGGAATGACCAAAAAAGCAAGCTTTTCAAAAGCTCACACAAGCGGGAGTTTTATTACTCTCATTTCACAACTGCTACAACTGTAAGTCTGAAAGTTTCCAAGACAGTCTCAGTTTCAAATATTCTGTTCCATTTGCAGACCACGTATCCCATATGGTCCGAGGCAGTGGGGATGGACCATGCATGGTATTGTGAATGAGCACTCGGGGGTGAGGTCAGTGAAGTTGTTACCATCTGGGTAGGGAGACAGGCTAGTTAGCACGAAGGACTGCCAACTGACAGTGAAAAATTAAGGTGACGTCAGGATGAAGAGAAATCTGGGAAGGCTCAACGTTACACTAGGAGAGAAAAAGAGGGATTATGCTTTCTGCTATAATGGAAATGTTCCATGTCTACACTGTCCAATATGGTAGCTGCTAGCTACATGTGGCTACTGAGCACTTAAAATATAGCTGGCACAACGGAGAAACTACATTTTAAATTGTATTTTATTTTAACTAACTTAAAGTGCTACATGTGACTACTGGTCACCATAGGTATATATAAACACAGGTATATATAAACCAGCCCCGGTGTCTGCCTCAGGCGCAAGGAGGATCAGCAGGATTCTCATTTAGGGGAAAGATCATTGATGGAACACTAAAGGTAAGGAAAAAGTCAACTAGTGAGTAGATTTAGACATATAGAAAAAAGTATACCTTACAGAAACAAGATAGATATATAATTATAGCCAATGTCACCAACCCCGGCGAGGCTAAGAAAGGCGCAAGCATAAAGATGAAGAAACCCGTAAACAGTTTTGTTTTGTTTTATTTGACTTTAAGTCTCATTATCTCCCCCTTGCATATTTCACCTAGTGTAACCTGCACCACACTTCTCCCTCATCATCATGCACATACTCAGAATTCTTGGCTCACTTTCCTGCCATCACACTCGAAGGGCATCTCCCAGGTCAGCTGGACCTGAGAAACAGACTTGGCTACCATACCACTTTCAAGTCCTTCCCACTGTCCTGAAGATTCTGGTGAGCAAAGGCCACGTTCATAGAGTAGATCTTGTATAGATGAATATAGAACCCACGGAGGTGAGCACAAGAAATCTCTTTGAATGGTCACCATACAACCTGGTTATTTCCATGACTTCTTCTGACTATAAAAATAATGCCCCTACTATATACTGCTTTCCCAAAATTATCACGTCTGGCAAGAAACAACTAAAGATAACCTTACAGCACAGTGCTAGGTGCCAAGGAAGACACAAAGGACAAAGAGGGGAGGTTCTTTAAGCAGACAACAGCTAGCACCCTGCATGTGTGCCTGGTGAGGCAGCTCACATATTTTTGGAGAGGCTGAAAACACTTCTCCATATGGTGGGCACAGAGGGATGCATGCTGTCCCTTACTCCCCAAATATAGCCCAGTCCTAACCATTGAAACTGTGAATGTGACCTTATTTGGAAAAAGGGTTGCTGCAGATGAAATTAAGTTAAGCATCTTGAGATGAATCATCCCGGATGATTCAGATCATCCCTAAATCCAATGTCAGGTGTCCTTATAGGAGAGAGGCAGAAGGAGATTAGAGTCCCAGAGACACACACAGAAGAAGGCCATATAAAGATAATGCAGAGATTAGAGTGATGCATCTAGAAACCAAGGAAAGCCAAAGATTATGCCGAAGAGAGAGGCATAGAACGATTTTTCCTCAGAGCCTCAAGTACCAACCCTGCTGACACCTCGATTTCAGACTTCTGCCCTCTGAAACAGCAAGAGAATGATTTTCTGTTGTTTTAAGCCACCAAGTTTATAGTAATTTGCTACAGCAGCCCCAGGAAACTAATACAGTGGGCAAGGCGGATAATTTTGGCGGGGAGCTTTGTCCAGAGAAGAAGCAGGTTTCCCTCCCAGTTATGATAACACAGGACCATGAGCACAAAAGTCTCTGGCAAAACTACTTCTCTTTAGACCCTGTTGGACACTGAACTGCACAGCGAAAGGAAGAGAGCAGAGAGCCCTGGAACAAACTGAGACCTCAAACACCTTCTGAGACTCAACAACCTGAGGTCTGGGTGGGTCTGACACCAAAGGCCCCAGAAGGGAATTCACATG
The DNA here is from genome assembly GCF_902729225.1 of Pteropus medius. Lineage (NCBI taxonomy): Eukaryota > Metazoa > Chordata > Mammalia > Chiroptera > Pteropodidae > Pteropus > Pteropus medius. The sequence continues at coordinate 5,713,146 of NW_024354911.1, forward strand.
GGGAAAGGGGTATCTGGTTGGTGCTCGGGGTCCCCGCACGGTGATGATGCGTACGCAGGACCCCTCCAGGCACTGCTTCTGGCTGAGGCTCAGTTCCCCCCAACACAGTGTGCGAGAGTCAGTCAAAGCAGCCACAGCCGTGCACACACCCAAAGGCCACTCTGCAGCCCTGCAGGGCCCGTCCCTGCCAGAGCATTCTAGGGTGAGGGGAGAGGCAGGGGAGGATCTCTAGAGAGTGGCAGTATGACATTGCGTAGAGATCAGCTCAATGGGAGGTCGGAGAAGGGGGAGACACAAGTGCTGGGACTGTACCTCTGTTCTCTTCTCTCATGTTCTCAGACTCACTAGAGGGTCCGCAGGGAGAGGACAATGCCCCAACTTCTTTATTCATTTAATTATGTATACCATGATCATTTTGCACTTCCCACAATAGTGTCTATGATACAAATGGCCGCTCTGGTCCAGCTTCCCAAAGCATACTTTAAAACCTCATCAGCTAAGTTATTTTTAAATTCCAGAAAGAAAATGGAATTTAGTAGATGTTGTTAAAGAAATAAATTCCAGAAAGAAAGTGGAATTTAGTAGGTGTTGTTAAGGAAATCAACTATCCCATTTTTATATAGAAGCGCTTCAGTCAATCAACTGATATACTGGTTTCTCCATTAGAACGTACATCAATCAGCTCACTCACTTATCCTCCCACCTCTGTGTGTGTGTGTGTGTGTGTGTGTGTGTGTGCATGCGCATGTGCGTGCACACACACACATTAGAGATGTCTGGAATTATGTTCATCTACTGTTAACAAGAGTTAGCTCTCAGCGATGGGACGTGGAGTAATTTTTCACTCTCTTCTTGGCTCTTGTCTGGATTGTTTGAATTCTTTACATTGGACACACACTACTTTTAGAAAAAACATTAAGGTCATTATTCTAAAAAATATATAATTTAAAAAATCCTGTAGTAGAAATAAACAAAGAAATAAAGGAGGGAAGGAGAAGAAAAACAAGAAAGGATAAAAGAAGAGAAGGGAAAAGAACATAAAAGAAATAAAAGAATAAAAAAATGAAATGGAAGAGCGAGGGAACGATAAACATTCAGAAGAAATGGTGAGGCCTTTATCTGCATGCCCACCTTAGGAAGCCTAGGGCCCACTAGAGGCCCTCCCACCCCATTTTCACAAGCGAACCCCCAGGGAAAGCTCATGGAAGAGATTCATTAAGATCCAAACACCCTTCCTACAAAAGAACTCTTGAGAAGTGGGAGGCCTCTATGGCCAAGGGCCATCCTGAGAGTGGGCGGCACAGCCAGCTCCCAGTGCAGTATGGAATGGGCCACACATCATGGTCCCTCTATCTCACCACCTTGAGGATTTGGATTGAGAAGCCAGAACACCTAAACTCCAGAGTGGGCGACATTTTAGATACTCTGATTTAAGTACCCATTCTGAGGTCCAGAACTTCTACCACATCTTAAACTTAAAAGTGACCTTCGATAAGTCATTTAACCTCTCTGAACCTCGGCTTCCTTATCTACGAAATGGGGGATCAACACCCATCCTAGCAAGATGCTGAACCCAATGTACACAAAACAGACAGGTCCCATGTGCTGTCTTTCCTCAGCGAGCGCACAGCTCGGACACAGGGCCTCAGCACAAAGCAAATCAGGCCTGTCTGTTGATTACATGCCGAGCTCCAAGGCTGCAATGGAGCTTGGAAATTACTGAGCAGTTAGGTGCTCTATACATATTCACCATTTAATCCTCATAACATCCATAGGAGGTGAATGCTTTAATTATTCCCATTTTATACATTAGAAAATAGAGATACACGGAGGTTAAGAACTCCTCTCCCTCCCCTCCCTGCTAGTCAAGAACTTGCCTTGAGTCACAAAGCTTGCAAATAGTAGCACTGCAATTTTAATTTAGGCAATCCATCTCTTAAACACTGCACCCTATGCCTACTCTATAATAAGTAATACATGGCTCTCATTTTTAATGAGGTTACGTTTTAGAGAGGGACAAGGCATGTAAACAAATATAAAATAGCACACTGTGATTGGTTTAACAGGCCATGTGTGTGAAGTACAGAGGTGACCCAGGACAGAAATAATTAAATATCTGAGAGGGTCAGGGAAGATTTCCTAAGAGTGATATAACTCAATCTGGCTTTTGCAGGATAAATGGGAGTTTTTCTGGGTTAAAAAATTAATAAACCAAAGGGAAGCCTAGGCAGAAGCAACAGTTTGGGTAGGCAGAGGCAAAAAAAAAGAAAAAAAAAAAGCAAGTAACAACATAGAACACTGAAAAAGTTTAATGGAGGCAAACATACTAAGAATGGTACAATGCTATGAAGAGAAGAGCATGGCACACGGAGGGAGTAAGGGCTGAAAATAAGGCCGACAAAAGATCTGGGAAGAGGTTGGAACAAGATAGCCTGAAAAGAGGTGACCCACAGAGATGGCCAGCGGCTGGAGCAAGACACAGCGTGACAGCCCTGCGAGGAGCTTAGGTTTCATCCTGTAAACACTGGCCATGCGGGCTCCTGTAGTTCCCTTCCTATAGGAACAAAGGTGACCCCTACGACAGACAGCCTTTCACTGATAGGCCCAGAACTCTGACCCTGGCATCCAGACAACGGATGGACTCTGGTCTTGGTTTGGGCCACACGAAACTGGACACTTCAGTCTCTGCCAGGCCCACTCTGATGGTTTGATTTGGAGGGTCTCTTCTATTTTGTCCCATTCCCCGAGCCCCATCCTTACCTCCCACCAAGTGTTTGTTACTGCAAGGGGCTGGTCATAGGTGTCTTTTCCTTCTAATAATGTCAGTTTTCAGTCACAGATTAACCAAACCCAAACAATAGAACTTGCTCAAAAACAAAAAGCTAAACTCCAACCCTGATGTGCCAAATGCATGAATTTCTAACTCCTCAGTCAACAACCTCCTAACCTCCCTGCCTTTTTCTAAAGACACCATAAAAGGAGAAATCAGAGCCGAAAGAACCTCACTGCAGAGCAGATCGACATATTAATTTATAACATATTCTTGGGATTACCTCACAGCCTGATTCTAGTTTCCACGCGTGAGTATAAACTGGGACAACGTGGACCTCCTTGATATGTAAGGCTGGTTCAGGCGCAGGTCCAAAAAAATTGATCATGCAACGTATAAACAGACTCTGCTTTTGGATTCTCCTGTGCTACTGCGGAGAGCTTGGAAAGGTCAGAGCAGGAGGGGCCTGGGCCATCATCTAGGGATTCCTGATATTTCGAGGCATGCCAAGATTGCATCATTGGCTCAAAATCACTCAGCTAATGAGAGAAGCTCTAGGGTTCAAAGCTCAAACTTCTGATTCTTCATGGTTAAAAACCATACTCTGAACCCAGTTCTCAGGGAAAAAAGATGATAGCAGTTTTTTTTGTTTGTTTTTGTTTTTGTTTTTGTTTTTGGTGGTTGGGGAGCAGTTTTAGAATAGCACAGGGAAGGGAAAAAATGGACACCAGCCTTTGCTAGGTACTGCTAGGTATTTTACACGCATAGTTCTGTTAATCCTCATTATCCTTCAAGGAGGTCATCGGCACCACTGATTTTATTTACACAGGGAGTGAGCTGAGGCTGAGAAAAGTCTTAGAAACTTGACTACAGTCAATTAGTGAATGAGAGTCCAGATTAGAACTCAATTTTACCTCCAAATGGGTCATTCTGCCTACATCACACTGCATTCAGGAGTTCTTTTACTAACCTGCAAGCCCCCCAGGAATGTCTCCCTGGTATCTCAGCCCTCTACCAGGCCTGTTTGGGGAACCCAAAGGCCTCCCTGTGTGCGTGCAGAGCTTTATGTTGCAGCCTGGCTGGGGCCTCTCTCACCAGGGTCCAGGCTCCTGAGACCCGCAGGACTGCATAAAGACTTAGTGAATGGATGGCCACCCCAGGCAGAATGTCCGAGGGCTCTCTTACCCTGCCTAGAGCTGGGAAACCTCTTAGCTATTTATCAAGCCAGACCAGTTTATCCAGTTCCAATTTAGGACAACTTCACATGTTAACTAGTTGGTTCTTGTAAGGTTTAGCTCACGAGGCAAGTATTTGTGGTTTTTCTCCTAGGGCGACACACAGTGAACAAACAGAGCCAAGCCCCATAGGGCCAGGTTTCCTCCCAGTTACCTTGTTCGGCCTCACTCCCAGTTCGCCGAGGGCCGTGGGGCCTGGCTCTGTGCAGGTCTACCTGAACCCTAATGCAGCTGCCTGGTTCTCTGTGCCTCTGTGCTGGGTCCAGCATCCATTCTACTTCTGGCTTAGCTTCTGTAACCACTACTGCCTCCCGTAGTTCTCTTTTGGGATGGGAGATGGCCGCTTAGCTTTTTCAGCAGTTCTTAGGGGTGGACTAGAGAAACAATTTTGGGTTGCACCCTGCGGAGCCACATCCACATCCACGGACCCTGGACCAAGGAAGGTTTATTTTACATGTCCTAAGCCCTTCTTCTTCCCCCTTCTCCTTCTCCACCAAAGACGCATGTGCATATACACACTGATTTGTTCTAAGGTCTGGAAGGGTTGGGCAGATAACAAAAGGCCTTCGAGCAAATGGCTCCCATCCAATAAAGCCCCTTGCTTCCTAAAGCATATGCTTAAATGTGACCAAAGTCACCTCCAGCTGACCTTAATAAATAACATTTTCTTCTGAGGAAATGTGAAAGTCTCGCTCACTTTGTGTTTGACAGCTTTGTGTGTCATTCTTAGAATTTTGCCTGCTTCCTACAGAAAAATTAAATAGGTCAGCTCTGTTTGTTACTTTAGAAACTGTATCTGAATTACCAAATGAGGGGAAATAAGTTATGCATAAGAAATATTTTGAGGAACAGAAATGATAAATTGTTCGACTGAGCTTTTTAAAAGCACGTCTTACAGAAATTTAATATTTTGTGTCTTTTTAAAAAGTCGGATTCGGTGAGAGTTGTTTCTTTGCACATGTGGTACTTTACCACAAGCAGACATGGTTAAATGTGGAATACAATTAATCATCAGTGGTAATATTACTGTTCCAAATACTGACCTCCAACTTTAAAAAAAACCGATCACACCCAAATGACCACTTTACTTTTTGAGTGTTAACATAACAAAATATACAATTCCTTGCTTTAGTTGTTGCTAATTAGAAATTTTAACATATCAGTAACCCGAATTTGCATTTCTTTTATATCTAAACGAAAGCTGAATTTCAGATTTAACAAAATATTACAAACTGGTAATAAAGGACATTGATATATACTTATTAGATACCACCTCTTTCCATGCATCATTAGACCCTCACTACTCAGACCAGGGCTATAAAATTTCCTTTTATATTAAAAGTTGCAAACCAATTGCCCTAAATCACTTAATTGATTAAATAAGTTCTAAAAGCTTGAGCATTTGAGGGAGAGAGAGTGTGTATGCATGTCTCACACATGTTGGGGATATGGCAGCCATCACTTTATTTCCCTAATGGATTACAATTGAAAGGCCATCCACTGAGGTGCTTTCTCCCCGGTTTGAGATTTATTTTCAAAAGGTTTTTTTTTAATTGATTGTGTTTTGTTTCAATCCAGTTCCTCAAGTTTGGCCTTCCACATCATTTCTCCACGACCCACCACCCTGCCCTTCTGGAAGAAGAATGACCTCAAGTGGGAAACAATCTCCAGCATCTGCTTGAGCTTTGATTTTGTGGGTTTATTTAACACATCCTAATTCTGCAGGAAACTCCCTGCAGATGTGGAGGAGCCCTCAATCACTGACCTCTTGTTAAAAGACAAACAGCCAGAAACCAGAAACATGACCGGGAAGATAAACAGCTGTTCAGGTCTCAGCTGCTTGCCAGAATGGCAACATCCTCAGAAACGAACCTCATACTCGTCTTTGGCGGGGAGGTAGAGCTTGAAGTTTCTCTATCTGGTTAAAGGTGGTAAAAGCATGGCACACGTGGCCTCCCACTCCTATCTCACACCCATGACAGACATCACTAATCAATCACTGTATCATTGTCCTCTGAGCTTGAAATAAGTCCTAGAATTCTTCTCAAAAAGGAGTCCATCCAGATTCCATAGCTCCAAATTGAATCTATTTGCCATCCTGGGAGTCTAGGTTCTAAGAGATGAGGATTATATGAAAATCCTCATGGGGTTGGGGGAGAGGGATACTTTATTCATGTCCTAAACAGAGCAGGAAATTTTGTTTCATTGAAGAACCATCTCTGAAACCAACAACACTGATTTAAGCAAAGAACCATCAACTTAAAGAAGATGCTGGTGCTGATGAGTGTCTGCATGCACTAAACATGAGCTGTGTGCCAGGCACTCTCTAAGCACCTCACATGTATTGTCTCATTTAATTAATAAAAGATGACTCTGACGCTAACATGACCCAGGATCCAAGACTCATTTCTCAGATCTAACATGTCTCACAGATGAGTGCAGCAGAAGCCACACAGGACAGCTGCATGCCAAGAGTGCTCTCACCCTCCCAGGACCTGTGCACCATTAATTCTGCTCAAGAAGGAAGCCTTTCCAACATCCAGCGCAGCCCCAGCCCATCTGTTCCAGTCTGTCACATTCTAGTTCTGAATGTATAGCTTCAAAAAGAAGCGGACTTCGTAACATATTCCGCTTTTGCCCCAGATGACTGCTTCCATGAAGAACACACATTTTCCTTCCACCATCTACCATATCTGCCAATTGCCTCTGAGAGCTGTGAGGGCCAAAAATCTATCCAGCAGCGAATCCAGATGATGCCAAGGGCTCAATTTCAGAGAATTGGAGATAGGGAAACTATTGTGTTTCTTCTCTGGGGCTTGGGTCAGACCCTGCCTGGCCTGCCAAGTCATTTGCCCTGATGGACTAGCATTTGGCCACACTCTTGGCCAATGCCCGCCTCAGTATTATCTGGCCCTCGGGGCTTCTCCGTGGATCCTGGGAGACAGCCTTACAACAGCTGCCACCAGAGCTGGGAATTGAGAAAATAACAAGAATGATGGTGAAATAATAATAAAAATGAGAGCTACCAATTCTACTGGATGTTTAGTAAACACCCAGGAAATGTGTCAGATGTTTCACATACAGTCTGTGCTTAATCTCCAAACTCTTCTACAACCTAGTAATTTAGACAGGCTGCTGATGTGTGTCTCCCAGAGAAAAGGTTCTAGAGAAATCACGTGTTGGTTTCAAAGCTAGGATTTTGAAGACGTCCTTTAACTCTTTCCCCATTTCCACGAAGGAGAAATTTCTCCATGTTTTTCACTTGTTATGTCATGAAGAAAGACAATCCACATGAACACGCTTTGGACTATTTTGTGGAAAAGAGCTAAGTTCTCAGTTTATGACTGTTCTGGCTGATATACTGCTTTAGCTTCCTGTTTGCTGGCTGTATCTTATCACACTGTCCTCCATAATGTAAATTCTAAATCTTAAAAATAATCTTTCTTTAAATACTTTCATCAACTAAACTAGCAACTGAAACAGCAAGCTGGGAGGTTGCTAGTATTTTGAGGGCAGAGATGGCATCTTATTCATCTCTAAGTTCCATGTATTTGTCATAAAAGAGACAGGTGAGAAATGTTAGTTGAAGAAAAAGGACCAAATGGTGGGAGAGGGAAGGCAGGAAGAAGCCACAGCCTTTTGGAGCAGGATCTTGTCAGCTAAAGTCCACATTTCTTCAACAAGCATCTACTAAATTCTGTAAGAGAGGAAAGCTTGGTACTACCTTAAAAATCAGGTGGTAGATGCAAATGTTACCTCTGTTGAGAGAGAAATAGCACTGTGTAAAGGTGAACCAGACTTAATATGTATCCTCAATGATAGCCAGAACCCCTAGTACACTTATTCTGGCTGATTCTTGGGAAAATAAAAATGCCCACAGTGATGCCATGGGAATGTCCTTCTACATTGTACCAGTTGCCAGCCACTCAAATCCACATTCTTCCTGTCCAAAACTGTAGATGCCAGAACGACAAGGCTACTGGCCAAGAAAACACAAAGGCTCAGCCTAATTAGAGCATGTGGAGGGTGAGAAAGCTCAAGTCTGAGAGGCCCACACATCAGAAACAGGAAACCAAAACAGGCAGCTGTTTGGAGACCTGAAGGCCAATTCTCCAATTCCGCAACACATTAATGGTCTGTTCACAAGGGCAGTAACAAGGGGCCTTTGGGCTGGCTGAGGCCTGCCCCAAAGAAAGCAGGCCCGATCTGAAACCCAGCCTTGGTATGAAGGACCAAGGCTCATGCTCATGGGTTGAGCTGCTAAAGCTTGCATTACACCCTGTTTCTTCAGGCAGAAAGTATAATATACAGTGGTTCTCTCCACCACGACCTTTTTTGCCACCAAAAGAAGGAAAGATGTCCTCACTCAAGCATCCTAGGCTCCCCATAGGAGCACCATAGTTAGGGAGGCCTAATGAGGCGGGGGGTGGGGGGGTGCTTAAATGGCATCTGGATGAGCTAGACTGGACACCAAGCTAGCAGTTCACAGTCAATGGATTCATCACTCCAATATTTACTAAGAGCCTTTTGTGTACCACAAACCGTTCTAGGTGTTGATTATACAGCATGGACAAAACAAGACAGACAGCTGCCATTGGGGATGACGATCTCTACCTCAACCTTGTGGCAACCACTGGATGATCAGAGGTTAATGTCACAAGACTTGAACTGGGGTTCAAATCTCAAGTATACTGCATTCTAACTTTGAGACCTCAGACGCCCAACTTCCCTGAGTTTGTGGGGAGGATTAAATTAAGGCAGTAATTTGAAGGTCCTGAGCAGGGTTCATTCTTTCCCTGATTGGTCTCCTGATTCCAAGTCTGGTGTTCTTCTTTCTATATATGATAGTCCAAAATTTCCATACATACATGTACCCATGCACACATATACATCATCCTTAAAATAAGATGTACCATTCTCTACATCACTGATCTCTTATCCTCACAGCCACCATGCAGTGTGGATATCTGTGGTGCCTACGAGAATGACTGTCCTTGGCAGGCCTCCGACTATAGGGAGCACAACTTACCAAGGGACCTAGCTGCTAGGCTCTGAAATCCACCACTGCAGCACCACTGGCACTGAGCTGAGCGCCCCAGGGCAATGGCTGAACCTGCAGGGGTACTGAGGCAAGTCTGTTCCCTGAGACCCCTCTGAGAGTCAACTTCAACTCTGACTCCAGGGCTCCCCTATAGGGCCCTGGTGAACCCTCCTTGGAAATCTAGGACCCTTACCCAACCTTCCCTCCTTCTCTCCTTCAATTGAGAACACACTTGCATTGCTGTCTGACCATTCTCCTAGCCTACCCACTTGCCCTAAAAAAAAAAAAAAAAAAAAAAAAAAAATCCTTGCACATGAAATCTCATCTCGGTGTCTGCCTCTTACAAGACCCTGAAAAATGTAATCTTATTATCTTTGCATTACAGATGAAGAGGCCAAAGTTCAAAGGATAAGTAACTAATGTCACACAGGGGTGAGAAAAGAGCTGTGATCTGATATCACTATTTGCGAATCCGAACGCCACAGATGCCACCCACCTCTCCACAGAGACCCTGAGATGGGGGCCGGGGCATTCTCGGGGAAGCCGCACACTTTTCCCAGTTGCCACAACTGATTAGCAGACGGCCAGGACCAAAGTCTAGGGTTTCGGCTTCTGAATCTGGGACTCCTGCTCCCGCCTGCCAACTGGCATGCTCCAGAGCCGACTACATCGGTGATCCCAACCAGAGTGAGCGCCTGCGGCTGACCGACCCCACCCTGTGGTGCCTGTGGGGCCACAACAGCGTTTTGCATTTAGTGAGTGTGTTTGGAGACAATCATTTCATAAAAGTTAATCTGCTCTGAGTCAGAGCCAGCTGAGGCTGATCACTCCATGTCTCCCCAAATGTGGAGTTCAGAGGCAAAGCCACATTTCTTCCCAGTGATCTGGCCGCCTGAGACCTGACTGTCTTCAGATGAAACCAAGTATGCATGTGTCCATGTCCAAATTTTCTTGGCCCGCGGCAGTTAGAGATTCAGAGCTGCTTCCCCAATGCCAGGAGGAGCGTGAGGAGGGGCAGCCACCCCGCCGTCACCATCACAGGCCAAACACCTAGGTGGCTCGGGGAGATGCCCAAACACCACCTCAGGAAAACCAATCAACACTGTGCAAATGACTGTAGCAGAAAACTGGAAGGGAAGATGAACAGCTTTTTTGGCCAAAGGCCACTGAGAAGAGTGCAGGAGAAACTAGCTTAATTCTCTGTCTACACTCCAGGAGACCCACAGGTGGGAGAACAAATTAGCAAGACCTGCCTCCCCGCTTGCCAAGGCCAGATCTCAGAGACGCCTGGTACACAGGCTAGTGACTGTCTATGCCATTCAAATCTCCGATGTGTCGACTGATGTCTGTTTTACTTTAAGTTACTCACCGAACTAGCCTCTTTCTTACTCTTGGCAGCCAAAAGAACAATGGACCCGTGACAACCGCAGCAGAGGCAGAAAGAGAAAGTGAGAAAAAGTGAGTGGGTTTATAAAACAGTATTTTAGGTCAGAAGGAACACAGTGCAGGGCTGCTTTCTTCAGCTGGGTCCCGGAAGAACTGAGTGGGCAGGAAGGAAAGGGCTAACAGTTACTGAGGGCTTTACTGCGCGCCAGGCACTGGGATAATGGAGTCACGTGCATTGCCATGTAATCCTCACAGGAACTCTAGACAGCTGATACTATTATTATTTCCATTTTACATAAGAAGAAACTGAAGTTCAGAATGGCGAAGACACTTTCCTAAGGTCCCCAACCAATAACCGGTCAAGCCTAGATTTTAACAAGTCGGTCTAATTTTCGAGCTCACTCTATTGACTACAATAATGCACTATTCCCTGCATTTACTGAATACTTATTGTGTGCCGGGTGTTTTAATGACATGACCTCATGCAGTTCTTAAAATAACCTTACACAGTAGGTGTCATACCCATTTCTGGCAAGTGAGAGCTAAGACCGGGTCTGAGTGACCCCACATGCCATGCGTCCTTCTCACGGGTGCACCCAGGGGCAGCTGCAGCCATTTTTCATGTGGCCCAGGAGGACATAACAATACCAGCAACGATACTGTGTACTGACTGAGCATTTACAATGTGCTCGGCACATATCAGCTCACGTAATCGTCACCATACCTTGTCAGGTAAGTGACATTACCTCAGTTCCACATTCCAAGGCTCAGAAAGGCGCGGCCACACGAGCAATCTGAGCAGAGCTGCAGTTCTAACTCAGCTTGCCAACACGGTGTCTCACAGGAGATGACATCAACTCAACCTTCACCTTTCCGCTCAACGCATATATGCCTTTTCGCTAAAGAATCCTTTTAAAGCAAGTTATTAAGGAGGCAGCAAAGGAAGCTTCTAGATTTCATTCTCAACAGGATTCTTCAAAAGAATCTTCTAGAAGTTACGGGCAGTGTGGGTTACTCAGAGGCCCAGCCACCTTCTCTCCAACTTGAACTCTCTGCTGGCCAAAGCCTCCCAGTCTGCCGCAGCTTTCCCAGGAAACGGCTTTGGCCCTGGCCGTTCAAGTCAACGAGTTTCCAGCCGAGGCCTGGGCTCAAACTCAGCCCAGCCCACTCCCTGTCGCCAAGCAGCCAGTTCCTTGTTTTTCCTCCCATGAAGATGGATACAACCTGTCAGGAAAGCTGGTAATATTTTTAGCTCCTAACTGATTTTTATCTAAATTTAACTCTGGACCACGGCACCAGCGGTTACATCCGGAGGGCAGCCAACGTCTTCATGGTGACACATCATAACTGAGGCTTGGTATTTTTCAGATGCCCTGGCGCTGCCTCCGGCTGGAGGAAGGCAAACAGCTCTTCAGGAAAAGAACAGTCATCTTGTAAGACTGGAGCTGTTGGGCTGTAGAGCTGGAGGGAACCACAGGTATTATCCCACCCCCTCATTTTACAGATGTGGAAACTGAGGCCCAGTGAGCAAAGCTTGGTCTTGCTTTTTTTCCACGATCCCATGTTGCCTGTATGGAACACGATGAACAAATCAGATGTGACATCTGCAGAAGGCCATAAATTTTTATCTTATAAATCATAATATCAAACGCTCTGTGTTATGGAACTAAAGTTTGCTAAACCCTGATCTCCAGAAAGTAGTGGCAACTATCTGGTTCAGCATATTTAATAAACACATGGAATGTGGACTTTTGCCAAGGTTCAGAGTTGAAAAAAAGTTCCAACCGAAAAATGGCAGTGCGGCATGTCGTTCTCTTTCCCCTGCTGGAATGTTGGCTCCTGGAGAGCAGGGCATTATCAGTTTTATTCACAGCTCTATCTCCAGAGCCTGGAATAGCACCTGGCACACAGTGGATAAATTATAAATATTTATTAAATGGCAGACTGACTAAGTGAACGAACGGGTAAATATGAGGAAGAGAATCATTAGGCCTGAACTGGCTGTTGGTTGGAAGGGGAGAGCAAAGCCACAAGCAAAAGAGAGTGACGGTACCCTTTGCCTTCCTTACTCACCAAGGTAAGTGGCGACTGTTGTATCCTAAGAGAATCATATGAAAGGTTTCTGTATGGTCTTATAATAAAAGCAGACCGAAACACCCAAATGGCCACTATCGTTCACCTAAAGGCTACGGGATGATTAAAGACTGAATTAAAGAGAAAAAAAAAAATTAGAAAGAAAAGAAATAAGGACAGAAGAGCACAAAAATACAGTGACACAGTCTGCTCATAACTGGCAACACAATGGATTCATAGCAGAATGCGACACAGGGTTTTCAACATTTTTAGAGTCAGATCATCTCGGAGTTTGGGAGAGGGGGACACACAACCAATTGGCAAGGCAGTTAAGAGAGTGGCTTTACTTTTTGTCCCATCCCCCTTCAGTAATTGTGGGGGAAGATACAGTGTAGTTGTTACAGTACATATATTTAAATTGAGAAATTCCTATTTTCTCACAGACACGACTGAATTAATTAGTATATTCTGAGGCTCAGCTGGCATCAGGTATCCCAGGCCCCACATTGTAATACATTTATTTTCACAAGTGGGTCACTAAATATATAAACATAAAAGGTGGTATTTGTGTATATTTGAAGGTACATGATATGGGGAATGAGGTGAAGAAAAAGAAGCAACAGAAAAAGCAGGATTTAATGAAAAAGAAATCCAAATATGGCTTTACTTATTAAATGCCCATTATATGTTCAGCGCTGTGCTATAAAAAATTTATTTTTGTATGAGGGGGAGGAAATCGAGTAAAAGAAAGCAGATGAGATTAAAAATAAAACAATTCTTGACTTTCAAGTTTTAATTTGTTAGGGAGACAAAACAAACATTCCTATATAAAAGAAATATACATATTTAACATAGTAAAGTGTTGGCGAATTGTTTTACAAATTAATTGTGTGATTCAGAGTCTCAAAATAGGGAGCTCTAAGTGGGTCAGGTCAGTCAAGGAAGGCTTCCTGAGGGAGTGACCAGAACCTGGTGGAAGAAGCTGCTAAGGTTTAGACGAGCAGAAGCTGTTTGAAACCATGGTGGGTGCCAGGACAGGGTGAGCCCCTTCACAAGCATGGGAATTTATGCGTGTCGAAGGAAGAAAAATAGGCACCACAAACAATCAAAATGAGGAAATGAAATATTGAGTGATCTATTGGAGTGGTCAAGCTGTTTACTAAATATCCTTTTCATAAAAAATAAAATAAAATAAAATAACATTCACTGGGCCTGCCCACCCCAGCTGCTCTCACACTATCTTGGATCATCACTACGACCTGAGGGGAAGGTCCTAGTCCCATTTTACAGGTGGACAACTTGAGGATCACCAAGACTCAACATCACAGAGCCAATGAGGATCAGAGGCAAAAGGCTGCCCTCGGTCAAAAGGTTGACCTCCCTCATCAGAAAAATCAGCAATACTTTTTACTTTTCCATCATCATCACCACCACCACCATCAGCACTAACACCAACATCACCATCCTAACATCACCACAAATAGCATCACAACCACCACCATCATCATCATCACCACAGTCACCACCATTACCAATCACTACCACTATCGTCACCCACCATTTTTCGAGTGTTTGCTCTGGAGCAGGTGTTGACATTAAGCTCTTCACACACATTCACTTTTGGGATCCTCAAAACAACCCTGTATGGTCTGTATCATTATTTTCTCCATTTGGTGGATGAGGAAACCAAGACTTGGAGAAATTAAATCACTTGCCCCATGTTAGTGGCCAAATCTGGGTTCAAATTGTCTTTCTTCATGCCAACCGCTTCATGCTCTACCCAACTGACCAATTTCTACCCCTGGTAGCTTTGTAGAGCAGTTACATGAAATTATTAAGCAGATGTTTTTGCTCTATTAGAATGTAACACTGATTACTGAGGCAGAAATTGTTAGAGAATTTGCAATAATGCATTTTACATGCATATCATTAGAATTACTCAGGGGTGAGAAGGAAGAAAAGTGCCCAGAAAAAATTCTGTATTTCTTTTTGGATTTTACGTCATCGTAAACCCAGAGTGCCCCCCTGGACAAACTACCCAGAGTTCCCGGAGTTTTTTTTATTTAATTAATGTCACATTCAGAAGTCCAATGGGCCCTAATTTAGCATTTCCTCTGACTGCTCTCTGATCTGAGCTGAGCTCCAACAACAGAAGGTTTGAAAAAAAAATCCCTGTGCAGTCAGTATTGCTAGCCCATTGTACAGATGAGGAAATTGAGATTTGAAACAATCACGGATCAGAGATCATGTGCCATGACTTGAGTTCCAAAGAGGATTGGGCTGTGACCTAGCCCACCTTTGAACCCCTTTAGCCCATTCCGAGGACCTCCTTGGGTATCCAAGTTCCCCGCCTCCTTTTCATCCCCATTTGTCTCTTTCCTTTTACTCAGCTGTGACTCTTCACAGATAAAATCAGTTTCTCAGTCATGTCTCTATCGCCAGTGCAGACTCAGAACTAGTTGACACCAGGCAGGTACTCAGGAGTGGCTGAACCAAGAAATGAAAACTCATGGTGTTGAAATCAAAGGGAAAGGAGATCATACTGGAGGGTTGTAGGTAAGAGTCTGATTCCTGTGGATGAGAGAAATAATGCCTGGACATGAGTGAGGTGTTTGTTGCAACATTGAGTGTAACAAATAAGACCTAGAAGTAATCCATATTTTCAGTAAGGGGATTGGGGGTTATACAAATTACTGTATGCTCACATAATGGAATCTCATAAAGCTATATAAAATGTTGCTATAATGAGTGAAGTGTCAAAGGGAGCAAACATCTGTTCTTGGGAGATAAAAAAAAATCTTAGCTATTACAATTATTTTGGGACCTCAAGACCACAAACAGACATACAGTATGTCTGTGGTATTAAAAGGGCTCATGAAGGAAGCAGTAATGGAAAGAAGGTTGAGAAATAATGTTATAGTAGAATCACTCACAACAGAAATCACTGTTAAAGAGGAGTGCTACGTGAGGAAAGCAAGTTACGGTGGCACGATACCACTTTTGTAAAATACACACACGCGAGCCTGACATACGCACATGGAAAGAGAGTGATACATTTCCTATCGCTGGGAAAAACAGAAACTATAATTTTTAGCAGTATTCTTTGAGTAGTGGGGTTACAAATTATTTTTATTTTCTTCTGCTCATCTGCATTTTCTCAAGTTCCTATAATAAATATATTCCTTACGAGAAATGCGTTCTGTGTCTCTGACATCATCGTTGTTATTATTGTGATTTCTTGTTGTTGTTGTGTTAATCTCGTCCTAAACCAAAGTAAGCAGCAGGGCCATACAGGCAGTCCTTGATTTTTGCTGCTTCACCTTTTATCCTTCTATCAACCGGCTTTTCTCTTGCCACCTCAGGACACTGATTTGATATGTAAGGATCTGCTACGGCATCCGAAGCTTGGAGCTCGGAACGACCTCCCTGGAACCCAAGGAAGCCTGAAGCTGTGCAACCAGTTTTCCAGGAACCTTTTCTAACTGCCCCACTTCCTACCCCTTTCCTGCCATGCTCCTACTCAGTTCTCACTGGCTGTCTGAACAATCCCGTCCTCCTTTCAACCGGCCTTACTGGGATTTAGATGATTCCTTCTCCTTTTCTAAGCTACCGCCATCCGTCTATCTCTTAGGCCTCTTCTTCCTTCAAGGTTGGCTACAGGCAAACAGAGCTTCTCTGCTCTCTTTGTGATCTTTAATTCTTTGTTGAGGTAGCCAGCCTCCAAAATGGCCCGCAATGATCAGCGCCTTCTCACATTCACCCTCCACACACTGAATGGGGACTGGTCTGTGTAACCGATACGGAATGACCAAGGTAAAAGTTTATGACTCCTGAGACTAAGTCGGAAAGGATGTTGTACTTTCTACCTCATCTCTGATGGCCGCTTTCAGGAAAGCCAGCCACTATGCTGGCAGGATACTCAGCAGCCCATGGAGAGGCCCATGTGGAGAGGAACTGAGGCCTCCCGCCACCTGCCAACACCAGCTGGCCAGCCCAGTGAGTAAGCTACTTTGGAAGTGCACCCTACAGTCCCCGTTAAGCCTTCAGATAACTACAGCTCCAGACCACACCTGCCGCCTCATAAGAGATGCAGATTTGCCAGCCAGCAACACCCAGCCAAGCCACTGCTGAACTCCTGATCCATGTTTCATAAGATAATAAGTATTTATTGTTGTCTTTAAGTCACTACGTTTGGGGATAATTTGTTATGTACAATAGACAACAAATAACTTTTGCGTTTTTAGAATTCTACTAGCCAATACAATGTGAAATGGAGTTGCAAAATTTAAAACAGGAGGAAATCACAATGATTCAACAAACTTAATAGAGTTATCCTGGTCTGTTCCTTCGAGTAAATTTTCTCTTTCTTTCTGACCCCTTTTTCTGCATTGTTCTGATAACCAAACATCCTTCAGCAAGGCCTGAGTATGTTCAGTTGGCCTGTGATCTCAGCGCCCTGACTCTTCACCTCACGGAAACTTTCTCTTCCAGCAAGTGAGTCAGTGAGCTCAAATCAGGCAGACTAGGGGGACGTTTCCTCAAAGTTCCTAAAAAGTCACTCACTGATTCCTTCCAGGCAGAATTCCACACCGTGTGACTTGCAATGGATTCTTAAAAACCATTATGAGGTGCATTTTGATTTACTCTCAGCTTGATTTCAACTCGATTTGACCCATATTAAAACCCCAAAAGAAACCTATGTTATCACTTTACTCAGTTCTAAATTTACCCTTTAGTTCTAGTGGACTTGATTGTTATTAGCATTTTCAGTTGTTGACTCTGGCTTTTATTTGTTTTAAGCTGCTTTTCAGGGTTTTAGGAAAGTCATTTTTTTTGGCCCATATTAAATCGACTATAATATTTTTAAGATTCTTTTCAACTTTGCTCACATTAGCCCATTTGTTGTTTTAACAGGTCTTAAGTTGTTTCAGCTGTTTTTTGGTTAAATGTTTTAACTTAAAAAGCTAACATCTGATGTTATAGCCTTTTAAGAATGCAATTACATTTATTTCAGTGCTTTTACATTCAGAACTGCTTTTAATATTTTAATACCTTATTTAGTTATAATCTATTCTTGGAACATGATTTCAAAATATTGTGGGGAGAGGAAAAACTATTTTAAGAGACTATTTTAACCTTACGTTTTAATACAAAGGGCTGATGCAAAAGTTTTAATGAGGAGAATACATGAAGACTCAGAAGAATTTGATTCCCGCTCTGGGTATCTCAAATAGCAGTCAAAGTCATTTTGCCTCTCCAAGTCTCAGTTTTCTCATCTGTAAAATGAGTTATCATGTATTTTAGGTCAACTTTGGAAGGTGACACAGCAACTGTTATGACAGCAGTTTTGATCTTCACAGGTTTTGCCACCACATGGACTTTTCTATGTGTTTATATTTTTAAAAATTTATTTGTAAAAGAAATTTTATCTTACCATGGTGAATGGAAAACCCACATCACTTTCCATCGATATGAGGTCACAATAAAATACATGAAATGAAAACAAAACAATGTTGTTAAACTCTAGCCAGGTATCATGGAAGGGCAGCTCAGTTTGAAAACTGTGAAAGATACAGCTAGCACCCAACTGAGTATTTTTCTTGATGTTAAAAAAGAAAAAAAAAAAAGATGTAGCATTGGGTTGAAATAGAACTGAAAAAAGATGACTTTATCACTCTATGGTTCAGCGTTATTTAATAAGGTTTCCTGATTCCACCTAAAGTCAAGGGGACAAGCTCCCACCAGCAGTGAGTCTCATGCTTTCTGAAAAGCTGATATAAAGTACGTAGTGGAGCAAACATTCAATAATATTCCAGGAATAATATCCCGGGCTTCCTTGGGCTATTTAGATCTCTTTTATGTGTTGTTTGTCTCTTTATCAATCCAACGTGGACTGCACTGTATTAAAAGGCCAGAAATGTCAGCTGACCTATTTTAAATATTAGTAACATCAAGCACCTTTGGGAGGAGGAATAATTTGTGATACAAAGGAGAGTTTCCTTTGCCGGAAGGTTGTATCCCCATGGAGAGAGAAAAGGAAGAGCCTGGGAGAAGGGAAGTTGCTGCAAAACAAATGCTCAGCAAATAATGTTGAGGTTGTTTTAGTCTGTGTTAACTGGTGGTCTTCAGGACTTTCCAGATATAGCTAGCACTCTTGAACAATATGGGGGTTAAGGGCACCAACCCTCCTCCCCCACATGCAGTCAAAAATCCACATATAGCTTTTGAGTTCCCTAAAACTTACTACTGATAGCCCACTGTTGATTGGAAGCCTTACTGATGACATAAACAGCCGATTAACACATTTTGTATGTTATATGTATTATATATCATATTCTCACAATAAAGTAGGTTAGAGAAAAATAAATGTTATTAAAACCATAAGGAAGAGAATATACATTTACAGTATTTATTGAAAAAAAATCCTCATATAAGTAGATCTGAGTATTTCAAACTGTATTGTCTGAGGGTCAACTGTATACAAAAGTGTTTTATGGACTCAAATCTTATACCAGATGTAAGGTTCATGAAATTATCCCACTGGATGGTGATTCGGTTATTACGAGTGACAAGTGAATGATGCTCACACAGTTAACTCTGACGTGAGAAGACGATTAAAGGCCAATTTGAGGGGAACTAAGAGTTTCTATCAAACTCTGGGGGAGCCTTTCCCAAAGCAGTTTCTCAAAAATATTCATGCCCTGAGATCTCCGTAAAAACGCACCCCTCCGAATTTAAAAAAGGTTCTGTGACACTTTTGGTAATGTCTGATGACTATACCTTCCTCTTAAAAATCTGTAATTCACATTAGTAGAATAACGCACTGAGATGTCCTGTAATAAACAATTTGTAACTTGTTGGCCAAATAAGCTTTCGTTAATAGCCTAGCAAAACTCATATTCAGGGCCGCCCTGACCTCTCACAGGGCACCACCACCAACAGGGCTCTCTGGAATCAGGACTAAGAAAAATAATGAGTAAGAAATAGAATTCTGTCGTCTACGGCCATGCCACCCTGAACAAGCCGGATCCCATCTGATCTCAGAAGCTAAGCAGGGTTAGGCCTGGTTAGTATTTGGATGGGAGACCACCTAGGAAGACCAGGTGCTGTAGGCATAAAAAGTAAAAAAAATAAAAATAAAAAATAAGGGATTGTAAGCTGACAAAGTCCTTGCAATCTGTGAGGTCAACCAAGGGTTGCCTCACCTAAAAAAAAAAAAGAAAGAAAGAAATAGCATTCTGTTTTCTTGAATGCTTTCAGGAAGAGTGGTTTTACTCTGGCATTAATGTAAAACAGTATTTCCTGGAAATTTTAAGAAGGACTTTGGGACATTTTAGAGAGTTTGGAATACTTAATTCATGTCAATAGTTTAATGTTCCTTGTTCCCTTGATCAGACTTAGCTAGAGTGTCCTAAAAGGTGACCAGTTATCACCATGGCATGCTGGAAACTTACCTGGACCAAATGTCATCAAATGTGATTAAGAGAAAGTATTTGCAAGCATCGATATCCATCACGAGTGCTGTTATCCCCAGGAGATATGACTCTAATTCAGGTTCAGCTGGTAACCAGCATCATGACCCAGGGTGTGGCCATCCTCATTTGCCAGGTGAGGAAATTGAGGCTCTGAGAAAAAAGCAGCCTGTCCAAGGCCAGACACCATGCCTGAGCAATCCCACCAGCACCTCAGGCTCCAGCTCCCAGCTTCGTGCTCTCTCCACTTGCTGCATTCTGGCTCCTCTGCTCTCCTGCTTCTCAGGTTCACATTTGACATCATCTGACCCTTTTTTAGTTAACCTGGGGGTCTGTCTTCCTTCTGACCTAACTCTTAGATACACTGCCCCTATTTACCTGAGTATCTTGATCCTAGGGCCTTTGCCCCAGAACAAAATGACCCAGTGTGGTTCTGCCCTCTTTGGAGGTCCTTCCAATTACTGATGGCCCGAGCCCCAGTCTTGGCTTCAGGCCTTGGCTCTGTGTTCATGTTGGTCCGAATGACCTTACTACTCTTACTCCATCAATGACTCTGTGGCCAAACCCTGAATATCTTTCCCATCAGGATACTTACGGAGCCTTCCCTTTGCACTAGGAACTCTGTGACCCACGGACAGGTAGTAGCTTCTTCCCATTAAGATTCCATCTCACAATGTGGTTGAGGAGGAAACCACAGCCCGCCCCATCCCACCACCACGCCTTGACTACCGTCTGTCTCTCACCACTGATCTTCTCAGTCTTTATTCTGGTGGTCATCCACGCTAATTCTGTCTTGTTCTGTGCTGCCTGAGTCTTTGTCTCCTTAAAGTCACTGCTTTATCCCTGGCTCATGGTGTGCCTCCTGGGAAGAATGTGAACCTTTAACTCATGAACTGCCCCCCATGGGATACATAACACCATGCTCCCTGAATCCTTCCGCCCTCAATATCCTCCTAAATTCCACCGGAAAATGGGTGTTTGGCAAGAAGTACACTAGTGCTGGGTATATATGTTACAAACTCCACCGCTTCCTCTATTGTTAATAATAACAGCAGAGATGATTTTAAGAGCTATTAGCATCAACTGAGCATGGACCAAAAACACTAGGCATTTTGCAAATCAAATACTTGAGGTGGCTTATCTCATTTAACACTGTTAGAACCCTATGCAGGCAGGTACTAGGATTTCCCCCATGTTTACAGATGAGGAAAATAAAGCTCAAAGAGGATGAGTAACTAGTCAAATAGCTATGCTAAGTGGTGGATCCAGAATTTGCAACCAGATCATCCCCAATCTTCAACTATTCAGCTGCCCCCCTTACAGAAAAACAAATTTTCAATGGGCATATTTTATCATCTTCTAAAAAATTCCATCTTATGTACACAGAAACAGGGTCACAGGAGACAAGTGCCCTTTTTCCTTTTCTGGCCACTGCTCACTTATAATTCTCTTGATCACAAATCTGTTTCAGAGGTAAAGGAAAGAAAGAGTTAGCTACTTTTATGTCAACTATTTTAGACGGCAATAGCCAACCCTGAAAATTATCCCTTGGCAGTTTATTCAGACTATTCTTATACAAAACAAACACTTAGGCAATCTAATCTGTCTAAACTTTTACATCTTACCCAATCTTTTTAAAACTTTGGGTTCTGCCAACACTTTCCGAGGGACCTGGGAGACAGTTCCCATGGCTCATTTTGTGTTGCATGAAAACATAAATGTCAGGATTGGCAATGGTTTATTTGGTCCCATTGATAACTATGAAGTACAATATTTTGGGTATTTTCTCAACACGGGGTCTCCTAGAACAGGCAGAAAAAACAGGTCTTATCTGAGAGTGCCCAGATTTTGGCTCTAATAGCCATTATACTGTCTTCTTAGAACTCCACCGGGATGCTTGGAACATGAACTTTTCCAGCCAGTTTCTGCTGCTTATTGTGGACTCAGCATGCCCCAGGCCCAGGGTGCTCCATTCTGCCCAGATCCTGGAATTGAAGAAGTTTGTCTCCAGGTTCAGTTCTATTCAGTCCTTCAGTCACTAAGGAGCCACACCTATAAAGCATGATGAATCCCTGTGACTTCCAGCAATGGGCTTAGACTGGGGTATACTGCATTTAAAAGCCAAAATGACATCCAGGTCCCTACAGAAAACAGTTCTGTATCACTCACCCTCAATACAGGTAGAACTTTGTTTAACCTAAGGAAGCTACAAAAGTCTGGGACAATTACCTCAGTAACACCTTGGCTTTCCCTATTCATTCATTCACTCTCTTTTCAATCCTCCCCCTTCTCGCTTTCTTCCCTTCATCCTTTCCTCTCTCCCTCCCTCCCTTTCTTTCTTCTTCCTTTTCTCACCCACCTTCTTTCTAATTGTTATTGAACTCTTACCATAGCCAGGCATTGTGCTCAGTGCTAGGGAGACATTGGGGGCACAGTAAACATGGCCCTGCTCTCAAGATGAATCATTTCTGGATCTCAATGAAGGGACCCCTAACTACCTGTTGTTCACTTCATCTATTTCTTTTTCTTTCTGAACACATAGCCAGACTGCATTTCCCAGGATTTCCTGTAGTCAGAGGCAGCTATGTGACTTGACTGAGTTCTGGCCAATGGAATGTGGGTAGAAGCGAGGTACGCCACTTCCAGACCTGGCGGATTAAACCTCCCACAAAATCCATGTGCTTTCTCTCTGCCATCATACACGGCCCCATGGCAGAGGACCCACTAGAGGGCCACAACACCCTAAGGGATAGTGGATCCATAAGAGGGGGCTAAAGTTCCTGAATGACTCTATGGGACAGAGCGCTCCTACCTACCCACCACCTACTCACACTGGTCTGTGATGTGAGTGGAAATCCTGATTGTGTTAAGCCACTGAGACTGAGGGTTGTTTGTTAAAATAGCAAGCCTCTATGACCAATACTCAGTCATGAGATTAAGTTACTAATTATTTTTTGTTTCTCTGGCAGGGATCCTAAGGAGGCATTTTTCTCAGGAATATTTAAGTTTTTGTCCAACTAGAAGGTCCCAAATTTGGTTTAATTCCTCATGTAGATAGGTAGCAGCTTAGTGTTGGTTCTGTAGAATTTAACAAGAGTTATTTTTAAACAAATGGGTATATGACAGAGGCAGTTTCACAAATCAGTAGAGGAAAGATAGACTATTCCATAAATGGCTAGGACAACTGAGCCATAAGAAGAAAATAAAAGTTAAATTCATAGTTCACACCACACAAAAAGGGACTGAAATCTTAAATGTAAAAAGCAAAACTTTAAAGCTTTTACAGGTATAAATAGGACAAAATATTTAATACAAACAATGGGGGAGAATACCTTTAAAAGGACATAAAGCACAAACAAAAAAGGAAAAAGATGGGGAAACCTAATTATATTCAAATAAAAATTCATTATAGCAAAAGGTTTCATAAATGAAAAAATAAGCAATAGTCCAGAACAGAGATTAGCAAACTGTGGCCCAGTGGCCATAATCTGATCCTCTGACTGTTTTTTTTGTAAATAAAGTTTTATTGGAATACAGCTATGCCTATTTGTCTATGTATTGTCTATAGCTGTTTTCGCATTTTAATGACAGAGTTGAATAGCTGCAGTAGAGACTCTATCGACCACAATGCCTAAAGTATTTATCATCTGGCCCTTTGCAGAAATTTCTATACCTTGGTTTAGAAAAAGGTATCTGCAATACATATAACTGACAAAAGATTAGTATGTGTCCATTTCACTCATGCATATAAGGAGGTACTGTCTATAAGGGTTAGTAAATGAACACAGCCTAAACGTCCATCAGTGTGGGAACAGCTAACAAATTGTGAAGTGCTTACACAATGGAATATTATACAGCAGGAGTGAATTAGATTTGTAGATATTGACAAAGATAATTTCAACTTAAAGTTAGAAAAGGTAACATACAACATGATACCATTTTAAAAACACACCAAACAAATACTATATATTTTGTTTAGGTACATATTTAAGTCACGAATCATAAAACACACAGGGAAAGGTATTATTCATTGCTTTCAGTACACTAGTTTCTGCTGAGGAGATTAAGCAATGAGAAGAGATAATGAGGCAGGTTTTAGTTATTTCTGTAACTTTAAAATTTTGTATCAAATACAGCAAAATGGTAGCATGCTTTAAAGGTTAATAATGAGTATACCATATTTTATTATTCTCTATACTTTCGTCTACATTTGAAATTTTCTCATTTAAATAACCATAATATAAAAGAATTAAAAGGCCCAGATCACTACTATTGGATAAGATTTTTCCATACAGTTACCAAATTACAAGGCAAAGACAAATGTGTCCTCAAAACGTGGGGGCAATACGTCTATGGAATAACACCAGCTCTGCCACTTACCGGCTGTCATTTCAACTATCAAAGCCTGCTCTTTTTCACTCTGTTAGGAGAATTAGCTGAGATAACCCACAATGCAGACATATACTAACTGCTCACAAATAATAGATATTATAATTACCATGATTATAAGTAAAGTCCTATCTGAGAATAAATCAGTACAATCAATACAAAAATCAAGTAAGATCTGCATTAATCATATGTCACCTTGAAAGGCAGAAAGTTTGTCAAAACAGGTAAGACTTGTCTAGATTTATTTTTAAGGTGGCCTATGAAAAGCAATTCATAAATGTGAAGAAGGACGACATGATTAGAGGAGTCCTTGTAGCATGAACTATCCCCAGCTGTATCCCGGGGAGAGCATATCCTAAACAACAGATGAATGTCTATTTTCTGGACATGTGCTTTCTGATTATGAAAAAGGAAGCATGAGACTCTCCAAGACATTAAGCTCTCCTAGGCTCCCTCTGCTAAAATTCAATGGTCACGTGACTTTTTAAATAAAATTCTGTGATACCAACAATTACCACTACTATGGTGCTTGGTACTTACACATCATGTCATGTAATCCTCACTACAGTTCAGCAGAATAAATGATTACTGCTCTATTTTACAAATGAGAAAATTAAGATTCTGCAAACTTAATAAGATTATGCAAAGTTGCATGCTGTAAGTTTGGAGGGCTAAGTTACTAATGTATGTTCAAGTCACCTTTGTCCAGCTGAACAGCTCATGTTCATCACATCACATTTGATAACCTCTCCTCAATCAGAATGCTAGCTGGCTTCTCCTATACATATTGCTGTAGGAAGAAAGCTGTCGGGACCAACTAACACAAGTTTATATTTCATGTGGTGGTTGCATTTACTACTCTTAATGATTTAGAGCTCATGTGACTCAAGTCACTAATATCTAATGTCTCATTGGTCAGGAGAGAACTAGACTCTGTAATGTTGGATACAGACAAGTATCCCCTCTTTGATGGTGCTGCCGGAGTGGCTACTCAGTCTCCCTCTCTCTTATTCTGACTTTGTTATTTTTTCTGTTTAATTTCAACATACTGTGAAATTAAGGGAATTGGAGAAAAAGAACATGGTCCACACAGAAGAAGTTGGACTCAGAAGGGAGTACAACTGACCATTATGTGACACCACTACTTAGCCTAGCAAAGCATGTGAGGCCCCACCTAAATACTCCTAGGTTACACTTGCAAACCTGGCAGAAGCCTGACTCAAATCAAAGAAGTGACACAAATTATTTGGCACGAGTATTAATAGGCACCTCTTATTTCTCCCTTGACAACTTCATAGGATCACTATTGCTAGACTAAAAGTACAAAGATCCAGTTCTGACCCAGGCAATTCAGTTAGCCACGGTGTTAAACGAAGGCTTTTTCGTGGTCTCGTTTCAATTTTTCTTTTTTTCTGATACTATAAAATAAAGATAATTCAGCTCAGAATTTTTCAACAGGCTTTCAAAATAGTCTCCTGTGCAACCTTTCCTTTACTCTTAAAACTCTATTAAAAAGCTATTACAAAAAAATCTTTAAACAGCAATTGTTCAAAAAACAGAGGGAAGATGTCTTCTTGCAAGTTGCCCAGTAAGCTTTGACGTAAATAAATATGGGCCAACATGTAAATATTTAATCCTTACTCTGACAAAATCCTTTCCTGGAAAGCTTATTCAGAGATAACAAGGGCTGCAACATGGTCACCCAAACTATGGTGCCATCTTCAAAGCTGCACGATATTGGACGGGTATCATTTAATTCCTGCTCTGGATGTTTTTCATAAGGATACAGTGGCATAAATCTCCCATGGAATAGAAATGTGGTACTGGCCAAGTAGAGAGACATTGAACTTAGACATTTCAAAATAAAAGCAGTTTTGAACATATCTTACAATTTTCAGCATCTTTTACCTGTTCAGAGGCGGGATTCCTTTAACTAGAGGCACATTCATAAGTGTCAGCAAATATTTTTTAAATTTGAAGGGCTCTCCTAAGACCTCATGATTAACAGAATTATAACAATGAAAATGTAACCTGTGTTGATTTCATGTATTCTCTTTCTGTAGACGAATGGGCCATTTTCATGTTGAGACTAGTTTGGAAATGGGGATAAAACTGTCTGGGGACAAGCCAACAGGTTTCCATGCTAGGCAGAAATCATCTTTGGTGGTATAGAGAAAAAAAAAATAAACGTAGGTATTCATTGGTCAGTCTTATCAATATCTTTATAAAATTCTCAGGACTACAATTCAGCCTGTATGGGAATCTACTTCCATGATGGAAGTTACACACCACCTGATTCTTCTAAGGCAGAAATTTACCTCTGTTCCCATTTCTGCTCTCTATCCTGCTCTATATTCTTACACCTCCAACTTCTGCTGAACAACTTCCCCTTCAATTCCCAACTTTACTTCCAGTTAAGTACATCTAAAACTAAACCCATCTTTCCAAAACAAATAAACACACTTACAAATAGTAAACAAGTCCTCCCTGCTTCCAATCTAGGGGGCAACATTAAGATGATCCTGAGGGGACCTCCATCATCAGTAACCTGTTTTGAAACTTTAAAGTTGTCCCTGACTTCTCACTCTGCTTGTAATCGGTATATGAAAGAGTCTTATTAAATTTTCCTTTATAATTTCTCTTGCACTCCACATTCACCTTGACTTCTGGTTTGAAAGTCACCCCTCAATTTACTTTTGAGGCTGAGATGAGTGTATCCTATTACCAAGAACACACAGCAGGACCATATATATTTTTCTTTTGCATGTGATAAAACATAAGGACAATAGTTTTGAAATATTATCTGATACATTTTCATTCCTCATGATCCTATTTCCAAGACTTTTCACCTTTTGAAGCTGAAGCATATACAGCCTCCTTTAATAGAAGGTAGAACAGTCTTGAACAAAGAAGGCATTGCTAATCCTTGAAGTTTAAAATAGCATTTATTACTATTATATATTTTTTACTTTTTAAAAAGTCTTACAAGATAGCATTTTCTAAATCCCTAGTCTAGAGGCTTGTCTGGAACAGAGGTTTCCAGTCACACAACCAGGCTTTGTTAAAAGGAAAATAAAAAATATAAAAATACACGTGTGGGTTCCCAGGAGGCCGAGGCTAAGGAGATGAACCACAGAGGAACTGCAGTTTCCAATGTGGAACTGGAGGAAACCACCTTGCAGGGCACCCCATGTCAACAAGGGGTGGCCACAGAGAAGTGGAATAGGCAAGGTGGCATGCAGGCTTTGAAAATAAGTCCCTGGGTCACCAGAGCCTGGAGAGAAGTAAACCAGGAGCTCATGCATGACCTGGCAGGGCAATGGAAGTGCTAAAGGGGCCCATGGACAAGCGTTGGGGGAAAGGAAGACACTCGTCCCCTTGTATTACTTTGTATTATTTTGTGGCTGGAAGCCAGGGCAGGCACCCTCATCTGCTGCACAGTGAGAACCAGCTCAGAAGTCAGGAAGGTCCAGCTGTTTCAGGCAGAGATGAGGAGGGATGTGGGTCAATAGCCCAAGGCTGAGTTGGGGGAATAAGGGCATCACTAAGGATGCCAACAGCACCCAGCGGTCAGTGTGTGTACGCTTCAGTGCTCCCTACTGCCGTCATCACAAGGCCACTCCCATCAAGGTGCTTCTGATCCCAGAAGTCACCTGGAGGGCAGAGAACTCCAAGTAAAAAATAGCCCTGGCCCTTGAATTGACTGAGTTTGACTCTGAATCTTTGGAGTAATTATCCCCCCAAAGCCAGTTTTAAACTGGATGAGAGAGTACTATACTTGAAAGTATAACCTTATAGTCTACCATCTTTGAAAATAAGAGTTCATAAATTATGTTTGATTAGAGAAAAAATTTTAAAATAACAGTTGCATTCATCAAAATCTACTGTGTAAATGTTTAGTCTTCCAGAACAGGTATACCTACTAATCAAGTTAACTAAACCTGCACAATGTATACTGCAACCAAATGGTGGTGATGCTTGGGTCACAACCTTGTGGTACAAATAATAAGATTATATTTATAATTTGTAGGCCTGTTTTTATCTGAAGCTGAGAGCAAGCACAACCACTTTGTTCTTTTAAAAGAATAAAAGTGTAATATTTTATTATAGTAACTCATCAAAATCAATATTACCAAGCCTAAGTTTTGAGATCATATAAGCAGTTTCAGCCTAAATCAAACAAAAGAAAAAAAAATCAAGGTATAATTCAATCCCTTTCTCAATAAACTGTGACTGTTACCAAACCTTTAAAAAGAGCTATTGTCATATGACTAAAATTATTCTTTCTAATTCACCCAGAAGCATTACTAGGGTTAGTATTCTCTAAAGACTACAAATAAGCATAAGACTTTCAGGAAATTTGTAGTCAAAGCCCTCCAGACAGAAGAATACCCCAGTAAAGGATTTCATAGTCCTATTTATCTGTATTAGGGCACTAGAGCTAAGTTAGATGTTGGCTTTAATTTGCTTTTGTTAGAAGACTCACTGTGTTTTTTTCTGACTGTCTTTGTCCTTGTTCTACTAGAGACAATTCGGTTACAGAGACAGACAGTCTCGTAGAAATGACATTCGTAATGGCATGAAAGCCACTGAGAGCTGGTATCAGAGCTACCTTGCTGAGATGGAAGACTGTGCAGACATGAGCCAAAGTCAGAAGGGCAGCTGCTTGGGGGCAAGGGTAAGTGTGATCAATAGAAATTTATAAAATGACATGATTCTCCAAAGGCATTCTTCTCCAAAAGGCAGTTTCTCTCCTCGCCTCATGGCAGTTTTTTTGAAAATTTGAAAGTATCCATATATGAAAATAATTTTATCACTCATCTACTTATTCATTCCAAAGAATATTTACTGAGTCCCATTTTGTGCCAGGCACTGTTCTATCGAGTGGAGAGATGGCAGCGAACAACACAGGAGAAGTCATTGCTCTCATGGAGATTTCATTCTAGGAAATAAGTAAACCGAATCCATGAATTTGAGATAGTTACACGTGCTAAAGAAATTGAGGGTAATGTGAAAGAGGACGGTGGAGTATCATAGCAAAGGCCTCTCAGAGGAGGTGACATTTGAGGTGAGACCTAAATGACAAGGAAGGGAACCACAGGAATATCTGAGGGTCAGACCATTCCAAGAAGCATGAGCAGCAAGCACAAAGGCCCTGCAGGGAGAATGTAGAGAGAAAGCCAGTGTGGCTGGAATGGAAAGAGAAACACAATAGAAAGGCAATGGAGGATCTGGAGCAGGGTAACAGACTGTGGGGAGAAGGTGGCGGAAGTGAAAGCAAGAAGGCCATTTGGGAAGTATCTGCAGTTGCCCAGACGAGAGATTACGGTGGTATGCACTAGAGTGGCAGCATACTGGTGGAAAGAAGGGGCCAGGTACAGGACATATGCAGGAGGTAGAGAAGACAGGATGTGCTGATGGACTGAACAGGAGCAACGAGAGGCAGACTGGCCTTAAGGGTGACTCCAAAGTGTTTGGCTTGAGCAAGTGGGTGGACAGTGGAACAATTTACCAAGGTGGAAACAGATCTTATTACATTACATACATGTATAAAAGAGAAACATGACATATGATGTGAGGTTCATTATTTATACGTCTAGAAAAAGGATGTGTGGAGGTAGAAAGGAAGGATAAGGAGCCAGTTAGAAAGCAAATAAGGAAATCTCTGGATCAGACTATGAAAGGCAAGGAGCACATTACTCTTCTAAGTAGGCCAAACTACTTCTTAGAAGACGTTGGATTCTAGGAGCTATTCAAATGATAGGTGTGCCAGAGAGTATCTGATGCTTTCCCAAACCCATGATCTCCCATAATAGTAGCATTTTTAGCTGAGCATATGGCTGCCCCTTCCCAAGACTAAATTTCTGGGCCTTCTTTGAAGCTAGATGTGGCCACAGGTATATTTCAGGCCAATAAAGTATAAATGAAATGCCATATGACAACCTCCTGGAAACTTATATTGAAAAAAGCAAGTCTGTGCCCTTTGTTCATCACCATCCTTTCTTCTTCCATACTCTGTTACCTGGAATTGAAATACGATGGTTGGAACTCTGACTGCCTCTTGGAATCTAAAAATTCCAATGTGCAATTCTTTGCAATACCAGCTGAGTTTCTTATAATTTAATATGCTTCACAATGTGTGAAATATAAGAAATATATGTATTGGTCTCTGTCCCCCATTTCTGACATAGTGCTCTTGAAACCCTTGTAAATAGGGATTCTAGGAGAATCTTTTGTTTTATTGTTTAGTCTTTGACTCTCAGTTCCCAGTGCTAAGTTCCAAAAACCTCTATAATTTCCTAAGTGATAAAAGCACTAGAAGCATCTTTTGTTCTAATATTTGGTCTCTGATTCCGGTTCCTGTCATAAGGCTTTTAAATCCTTTAGAATTTTCTGGGTTATAGGAATGTCCTTTATTCTAATGAGGAGACTCTGGATGGGCTCCTGGATGGGGGCTGGTCACTAGAAAGACCAAGCTATGATTAGAAGCTTAGAACTTTCAGCTCCAATCCCCCTGTTTTCTAGAGAGGGGAGAGGGGCTGGAAATAGAGTTAATGATATATGCCCATGTGAGGAAGCCTCCATAAAGTCCCACTAATATGGGGTTTGGGGAGCTTCCAGGTCGGTGAACACATCCATCTACTTGGACGGTGATGCATTCCAACTCCACAGGGACAGAAGCTCCTGTGCTTGGGACCCTCCCTATGCATCTCTTCATCTGGCTGTTCATCTGTATCCTTTATTATATCCCTTAATAAATTGGTAAACAATAAGTAAACTGTTTTCCTAAGTCCTGTGAGCCACTCTAGCAAATTAATTGAACCCAAAGAAGGGATCAAGGGAACCTCTAACTTACAACTGATTGGTCAGAAGCCCAGGTGACCTGGACTTGTGATTGGCATCTGAAGTGGAGTGGGGGCAGTCTCATGGACTGAGCCTTTAATCTGTGGAATCTATCTCTGGGTAGACAGTATCAGAACCATATTAAGTTATAAGAAACCCAGCTGGTATTGCAAAGAATTGCACTGTGAGGGAAAAACCCTCACATCTGGTGTCAGAAGTGTTGTGAGTGTGGCAAAGAGTAAAAGAGATACATAGGAGGAATTCTGAGTTTTCTTACAAAGGACCAAACCCTAGATATGGAAGAATGATGAGTTGGAAAGTTCTGAGTCTTGAAGTTCTGATCAAGATGGCAGAGTAAGTAAATGCTGTGCTCACCTCCTCCCATGACCACCTCAAAATTACAACTAAGCAACAGAACAACCACCATTGAGAATCACCTTAAGTCTAGCTGAACAGAAGTCCTATAACTAAGGACATACAGAAGAAACTGCATAGAGACTAGTAGGAGGCACAGAGTAGAGGAGACTAGTGTGTATTGGGCTGGTCCCAGACCCACCTGTGGTGGTTAAAAATTGGAAGGGTTATCTTGGCTGCAGAAGTCCTTAATGAGGAGCAAAAGGTCCCCGCCACATACTAGGCTCCCAGCCCAGGGTTCCAGTGCCAAGAAAGGAAGTCTTCATAACGTCTGGCTGTGAAAACCAGTGGAGATTGTAGCTGAGTGAGATGGAGGGTGACAGGCACTCCTCTTAAAGGGCCCACATACAAACTTACTCTCTGATGGACTCACTCGTTCTGAGCTCCAGCAATGGGGCGGCAGCTTCAAAGGCATCAAGGATATATGGGGTAGGGAGACTGAATTGTCTGGCTTCAGAGAGAGAGTTGGAGAGGCAGCTCTCTCTCAGATGGAAGTGCTAACAGAGGCCACTGTTCCTTTGCTGAGCCCTTCCCCAACCCGGCCTACCAATGCAGGCAGTTGCTATATCTGAGTCTCCATCAACCTGGCTAATGCCATTTTCCCACCTTGGTGATTCCCTGAGACCCTGCCCCACTCAACTTGAAGGTCTACCCAAGCCACTTCCAGTGGCTTTTCCATACAAACAGTTTGTTTGGCTCATGCTGCACACTTTCCTAAAATCTCTCAGAGGTTCAGAAACCCAAAACAAGCAGCATCTGGCCTTCAAGTGCCCTGTACCTCTTGCTATGCAGCCTCAAGTCTGGCACTATTAGCGACTGGCCTCAGTTCATAGCTTAGCCTTTCCCAGGCACCTCCAAGCCCAGCACAATTGGCAACCATGAGCAGATCACGTGGTAGCTCATACCAAGTGGCCCCAGGCAGAGAATAGACAGCCTGTACCAGAGCCCCTTTCAAGAGGCCCCAGAATCAACATACTTGGTAGCCAGCTTCAGATCACACCAGAGTACCCCCAACCACCTCAACAAATGACACACCCAAAGATCTAACTTGGCAGGCACCAGAGATCCTATGAAGAAAATCCAGCTCCATAGGGTCAGCCCCTGCACAACAGCTCCTCCACTATAGTCACAACAAGTCCTCACAACAGTCACTATTGATGAGTGAAGAGCAACCAAGGCTCAACTACAACAAGAGGGCACACAAACAAGCCACATAAGGGACACACTTGGAGCACCCAGCTCGGATGACCAGGGAGACTGTGCCGCTGGGCCCCCTGAACAACTACTACTTAAGGCCACCCTGCCAAGACTGGGAGACAAAGCAGCTCTACCTAATCCATAGAAACAAAGACAGGGACTTGGCCAAATGGGGAGACAAAGAAACAGGTCTCAAATGAAAGAACAGAACAAAGCTCCTGAAAAAGAACTAAACAAAATGGAGATAGGCAATCTACCAGATACAGAGTTCAAAACACTGATTATAAGGATGCTTAAAATTTCAGTAAGAAATTCAACAAAGGGATAGAAAACAAAAATGGAGATAGAAACCATAAAAAAGAACTTGTTGGAAATGAAGAATACAATAACTGAAATAAAAAATATCTTAGGAGGAATCAATAGTATATTCAATTAGATGAAGCAGATGATTGAATCAGCAGTTTGAGATAAGGTAGCAGAAAATACCCAATCAGAAAAGCAAAAAGAAAAAGGAATAAAAATAAAATGAGGATAGTTTAAGGGGCCTCTGGGCACATCAAGGACATTAAGTTACACATCATAAGAGTACCAGAAGGAGAAAAGAGAGCAAGGATTGAAAACCTATTTGAAGAAATAATGACGGAAAACTACCCTAAGCTGGTTAAGGAAATAGACATACAAGCCCAGGAAGCACAGAGTATCAAACAAGATGAACTCAAAGAGGCCCACATCAAGACACATCATAATTAAAATGCCAAAGCCTAAAGACAAAGAGAGAATCTTAAAAGCAACAAGAGGAAAGCAATTAGTTACCTACAAGGGAGCATCCAAATGACTGTCAGCTTTTTTCTCAATGGAAACTGCAGGCCAGAAAGATAGGCATGAAATATTCAAAGTGATGAAAAGCAAGGACCTACAACCAAGATTACTCTACCCAGCAAGGCTATCACTAAGAATCAAAGAACACATAAAGTGCTTCTCAGACAAGAAAAAACTAACGGAGTTCATAACCACCAAACCAGTATTAAAGGAAACGTTAAAGGGACCTTTTTAAGAAGAAAAAAAAAAAGATAAAAAATATGAATAAAATGGCAATACTACATATTTATCAACATTTACTTTGAATATAAATGGATTAAATACTCCATTCAAAAGATAAGGTGACTGAATAAATAAGAAACCAAGACCCTTATATATGCTGCCTATTGGAGACTCTTCAGATCAAAAGGCACACACAAGCTGAAAGTAAAGGGATGGAAAATGATGTTTTATGAAAATGGAAATAAGAAAAAAGCTGGAGTAGCAATACTTATAACAGACACAATAGACTTTAAAGCAAAGGCTATAACAAGAGACAAAGAAGGACCCAGTAATTCAACTTCTGGGTATTTATCCAAAGAAACCCCAAACACTACTTCAAAGAGACATATGCATCTATAAGTTCATTGCAGAATTATTTACAATAGCCAAGATATGGAAGCAACCTAAGTGTCCATCAACAGATGAATAGATAAAAAAAGAAGTGGTACGTATAAAACTGGTTAACATGGTGAATTTTATCTCAGTAAAAAATTAATTAATTAAATTAAATGAAAAGAAAGGAAAAAGACAGAGCTATGCTGATCTTTCAAACCAAGGCCAAAAATTGTCTCTGCCATAATTCAGTAAGCACTGTTAGGAAAAATAATATCCACATGAAGTACCTGCCATTTTACTCGAATTCAGTAATTCTGATAAACTAGCAACTTACAGGAGCCATTTAAACTTTAGTAGGCAGAAAAGGTTTAAAAAGGGCTAACTCAGCAGGCCTGTGGTGTCCAAACCCTGTACGTTATAAAGAAAGGCCTGTCTTAAGGATAGGTCCTTGGGACCAGGCTATTGGGGGATAAGCTTTGAGCCCTATAAATATTTTCCTGGTAAGAGTGTTGATGTATGCATGAGGTCTTGGACATGCTATGCCAATGGGACCACATAAATTTATCCTTGCAATGTGATTTGTGGTAAACACCTGTTTTTGCTTGGGAGTGAAGGAGTGGGAGGGTGCTCGAATTTGAGTAGTTGAGGTCAGTCATGCAGGTGCTATTTGCCTACCTGAATGACATCAGTAAAAACTCTGGATATGAAGGTGTGCATCTCTGGTCAGCAACACTTCAGGTGAGTTGTCACATTATTGCTGAGATAATTAAGTGCATCCCTGCACAACTCTTGGGAAGAGATACCTAGAATCTTGTGCTGGTTTCCCTTGGACGTCACCACATGCACCTTTTCCCTTTGCTAATTTTAATCAGTATCCTTTCACTGTAATAAACCATAACTGTAAGTATAAAGGCTTTTCGGAGTCCTGTGATTCCATTTAGCAAATCCTCAAGCCTGATGGTGGCATTGGGGACTCCTAACACTCTTGGTCTTAAAGGTTCAGTATGCTGGCGTATCCAATGTACTTAACATGCAAATATATCAGATAGATATAGAAAATGAGTATAATACTAAAGCATATGTGGGAAAGATGGAAACTGATCGCTCTCACGGCCATGGCTATAACCAGGGCAAGGTGGCAACCTAACGTACTGAGTGGAGCACCTGAACACATTTACTCAGCCATACTTAACAATATGCTACTGAAAAAGGGGTCCCAGTCAAGAAGAGCGACGCTCATAGACCAGAACCCCAGAGAATCCCCGAGAAACAAAAGAGGTGAGTTGTCCCAAAGCCTGGAAGGAAAATGGTTTCCTCAAGAGCAGGATCTGAGGGATGGCCACAGAGCAGGACATGGAAAGAGCACAAAGAAGAAAATTCTGGAATGGTGCCTCAATAATCTTCCAGACTTGAAAATGATGCCAAATTAGAAATCTAAGAAATTTATGCTTGTACTTCAGACTGATATTTCCAAAGAACGATCTGTGAGGAAGTGCAACAGAATATTACCACCTGTTTCACACACGGCATACAGAGGTCTGCAATATGTTTGGAAGACATTGGGTTAAACAATTTTAAATAGTTCTTTGTTTTTAACTACAGGGCTTTCTCAGAGCCTTTAACATGCTACTCTGCACTCTAAGTTGTCAAGATAGGAATATAACACGTAGCACTCGCAACTTTATTTGACCACAGAATTCTCTTACAAGCAGGATTTCAGAGATCTACTGCTCTATCAGACACCCGATTGAGAAATAGTGTGCATCTACTGAAATAGAAACCCATATTCAGCATGTTTGTTTCAAAACTCTTTCCCCTGTGAACCTGTGTTGCGTGTGTGCTGCTTTGTTTACCTTAATTTCTTAGTAAAGATACCTGAGAAGCAGGAATGAGCACAGTCTTTTAAGAAAGATAAACTCGGGTGTAACTTCAGTTTCCTTGGATGATCATACTCCTTAGGGCTGTTGTACAGATAAAAATGAGATAAAATCTTTGAATTATTTAGCAAGGGCTGGCCATAAGGGAAGGCACCAATAAATATATAATTCCCTCCCTCTCTCTCCTTATCTTTAAGCCTTCAAGCTCTTACACACCCATTTGAGGGGCAAAGTAGGCATCTTCACACTCCCTCTAGGGTTAATGGAAAGGTGTACACCTTGGCCACAGTAGCAGTGGGGGTGGTGGTGGTGGCCAGTCCAACTCCAGGACCCAGAGAATCTGGGACACTTGGGATGACAGCAAGTGGGAACTCCAGAAGGACAGATTTGAAACTGGCTGTGAGGAGAGGCCTTTCCCATCAAGACAGGCCTCATGGTTAGTGGCACATGTAAGTATCACTCTGCTATTAAAGTAAATAGCTTTTCCTTCACTCACCTCCTTCTAGACAACCTCATTCTCCATCTCTTATAATCTTGTTGATATGGGTGATAATAGCTACCACGTCCTAGGCACATTCAAGGTACTTGGCAGTTTATAGTAACTTCATTAATCCTCCAAGCAACTCACAGTTAACAAATAAAGAAAGTGAACTCAGAGAGGTAGAGTAACTTTGCAGGTAACGAAATTAGAAGCTAGGTGTGTCTGGCTCCAAACCCATGTTAACCACTTCCCTTTAACTCACTATGAGCTCCATCCTCTCCTTTCTCACAGTGGCCTCCTCTGTTTTCCAGCCCTGCGGCCAACTCCTGGGGGTGGTCCTGTGAAGACAGCCCACCCACATCAAGAACTTTGTGTGATGGTAATTAAATGTCTCCAACTTTTTATCATTCTGTCCCTACATGGCAGATCGCAGGAGGTTCTCTAAGAGTCAAGTATGTCCTCTGGGGACTAGTAATGTGTCCAGTTGGAATTTGTACTTTGATGTATTAGGCAAGAATATTAATAGAGAAAAATGTTTTGTCCCAAGTTGGTAGATGATTGGCCATGTAATTTTCATTTTCCTATCATCCATCAGCTCTGGGTCATGGGAGAAAGTCTCCTTCCTCCTTAGGGTTCCCCCCAGAACCCTTATCAGAAAACTTTTGCCCACATTTCATCAGAAACAGAGCAGTTGGGGAAAGACACTAAAAGAATGTGTGTAGGACCACTGGCAGTTGATGGAAGAGAGGTGTTACAAGCAAGCCTCGTGGTTATTGCCTGGGCCAAGGAGAGAAAATAATCTTTATTGGATTCATGTATTTGATAGCATCTGGATCCATTTAGTAAGTATATTTATTTCATAACAACATGAGATCATGATGCCAGGATGATTAATGATCTTTTATATTCTACCACTCTTTTTGCATAAATCCACAAATCTGTTAGGGAGGTTAATTATCTGAGATGGGGCAAATACGCATTTTGGTTACTTCTTTTAGCCAAGATCTCTTACATGGAATACATTTTACTACAGGCAAGGTGGGAGAACACTGGAAATCGCTTTAGGTATTGTCCAAATTAGCAGCACCTGGGTTCTTGGAAAATAATTTCAAGGTTCTTAGATAATGCTCTTGCATTTCCCAAAGGCAAATGCTGATATAATCCTCACGTTGGGAGAGAAACAGAAAGGAGGAAAGATCATTGGGGCTGAAATTTTATTGATAAGACTGAAAAACTTGCTGCCAAACACATTTTTAAATGAGTAGGATAATACCATATATTATAACTACACTGGAAAAAGCATATATTGGAATATACTGGAACAGAAACACTATTCTCTATATGGCAAACTTTAGAATAAGTGATGTTTCCTTCGATTTTATCCAGGAAGGCTTAGGGTCTGCAGTAACAATTGTTAAGGCACTATCCCAAAGGAACAGCTCCCTCTTTCCCCTCCCCTGCTCGCTTGGTAGGGGCGACACAGACAGTTCCAGCCAAAGGCCCTGCAGGTCA
Organism: Pteropus medius; assembly: GCF_902729225.1. Lineage (NCBI taxonomy): Eukaryota > Metazoa > Chordata > Mammalia > Chiroptera > Pteropodidae > Pteropus > Pteropus medius. The sequence continues at coordinate 5,751,252 of NW_024354911.1, forward strand.
CAGCCAGATGGGGCAGGCTTTTATCATGTTTCACAGACTGAAAGGTCCTGGCTTTTCTGTGATACAGTACTTTTGGTTTGCCTTTCAGAGCACATTCCTGTCCAGGGTAGTTTCTAGGATGAGCTGTCACCGTGAGAGCACCCTAACAGGTGGACTAAATGGGCAGCTTGGGACAGCTCTGCTCTTCAGCCCCTTGTATGCTTACTTAAGGACATGTCCTTCTTGGTTTTGCCATCTGACCTCGAGGGTCACAAGTAAGTCAGCTAGGGAAAAGAAACTGAAGGGGTGTGCTCTGGGTCTGAGAAAAGGGTCTTTGTGGGTCCAAAGGGGGCAGCACAAGGTTTCCAGCATGAGAAACAGCTCAGGGGGTCTGGAGGCAAAAACACCCCAGTGTTTGAGCCGGCGGGCTCTGTAGTTAAACGTTCCCGTAGTAGCCACACCAAGGTCTCAATTTCAGGCCAGAATCAACCTAGAACACCAATAAAATATCCTCTCTGAGGACCCCAGGCACCAGCACAGCAACCAGTTATGAGCAACCCTCACCCAAATGAATGGCACTAAATGCAAGACTCCACGGAAGACTTATCAATAATAATACGGAAAAACCTTGAAAAGGAAGATTCTGGAACACATTCACAATTTCTTTCAGGCCCACAACCCTGGTTCTTCCTATAAAAACAAAAGCAAACAAGCAGAAACCTTGCTTTATCCACAAAACTGGCCTGTATGAGTTCCACACTTATAAGCTAGCATATTTCACGTTATTCTTTACAACTTAAGAGGCTGTTTATCATTTGTCTCCCCATTCCATCTTTAGCCGAAGCAGACAACGATGTCTGCCAGAGATCTGTGAAAGCTTAGCCCATGCCGATCACCTGCTTCCTGCCCTACGGCTCCCTGATCTGAGGCTGCATGGGCCCGGCCTGGAGCTTCAGCCACTGTCCCAGCTGACACAGGGAAAGTACAGGTGCCTGAAGCCAGTGATACCCAGATGTGCTGACTGCCAGAATCATTTGGAGAGCTCTCACAAACACAGATTCCAGTGTTTCTCCCAGAATTGGCAGATAAGAGCCTTCTCCTAGGTGAGGTGGTTAAGGCATCAGAGTTGTGAGAAGTATACAACTCACAGATGCAGACCTTATATCAGGGGTCAGAAGACCTAGAGCTGTATATAGCATTCTCCAAATGCAGGGGGCCATTTCTAGGGGCCAAACCAAAGCCTCACAGGGGAGGGTGGCCTCCTGAGCCCCTTGTACAATGCAGAGAGGTAGAGGGAGGAAGGCTGAATGAGGAGCTAGAGGCATAGCAGCTCAGGGGGTGGGAGGTGCATGGTATTGGAAGGGGAAAGTGGGTGAAATCTCAATCAGCTGAGGGGAAGTGACTGACAGATTATTACGTGCCACTTTCCACTACCCAAGCAGACTTCCTGCCGGCCCAAAGAAGGGATGTACGCACTGAACTAAGCATGGGTAGGGGTGTGTTTGGAGACTGCAGCCCAAAATCTTCATTACCTGCTGCCTTAGCTCACTCCCCTGGAAAACCCCAAGCTGTCCCACTTGGAACTGGGATGTGAGTAGATCCCTTTGCAGGTATGTGCATGAAGCCAGAGATGAGGCCTGCTCTGAGCAGGAGCCCAGAGCCTCTCTATTAGATGAGATCTGCTGCTCTACTCATCTCCCTGACTCTGGTCTTTCCCACTGCATGCTCTGGCTTCAGTGCCTGCTTCCGGCTCCTTTGGTGCTGGTGACCAACTGGCTTTCACTTTTGGGCTCATCAGACTTTGGCTTCTCCATGTGGATCTCGGCCCTGCTCTGCCTACTCCTATCTTCCATCTCTTCTCCAACCTGGGGTAGAAAATCTCTGTGTAGCCCCAGGCCCGTGGAATCCCACCATGCAAGGGAAAGGAGACTCGACTAACTATTTTAAACCTCAGTCTCTGGAAATACGTCCCCAAATAAACTAACCCTAATCTTGCTCCCATGGAAAGACCCTCCAGTTCTTGTCTGACTATAAAATCAGCAGTGTCCTGGAGTTGCTGTAGCATGCCAGGGTGGGCATCAGGCAGCAGAGGTCAGACGCCAACAAGTCCCCCTACAGGAGTGATCAAAAGGCACTTGGTCTTTCTAATGTCGTGTACCGCGAAGACTGAGTGACGTGTCTTCCCCTCCCCACAAGTTCCGCTGGCTATAGGAGAGAGTACTTACCTTGCAGATGGTCAAGGTAGAATATAAGTTCAACTAAGCTGAAGTACATACTTGAATTAGGAACTCCGAATTAAAATTTGAATCTCAAATTACTAGAGGATGTCTCCAGATAGCCCAGAGGAAATCATCATAAAAGAGATATTAAACTACTTCTCAAAAGAAAGCACAGGAATCACTCTAATGTTCAACTGGATAAAGGACAGCCTGGAACAACAGCAAGGAGAATCTTGGCAAAGGCAGAGTAATAAAGGGGCATTAGGCCTGCCAGGAATAAGAGGAATTAAAATGGAATCATATTAGTAGGATACAAAGAGAGTTTAAATATGTGTCTTAAAAAATAGAAAGATAAAAAATTTTAAAAATAAAATATCTCAGGGTGCTGTAAGAGCTACTCTCAGAGAATTTTTGACATTATTGATTACTGACTAAGAGACAAACATTGTCTAAATGACTTATATATATTTCTTCATTTAATTGTCACAACAACTTTAGGAGGTAGGTACTATTTTATCATTCTCATTACAGATGGGGAAACTGAGATCAAGAGAAGTTAAGCAACTTGTTCAAGGCCATACAGTCATTGAGTTAGTAAGTCAAATCCAGACAATCTAAAACCAGAGTCAATGTTTGCATCCACTACACTCAGTTGCTTCTTTAGCAAAATCAACTGACGTGTTCATTATAGGCTAAATTTTAAATAAATTATTGTCAATAAATTGAAAACGGTACTGCATAGGCTTAGAGTCTATGATTATTAAACAAAGAAGCAACTTAGAAAACTGTTCTGACATCATATGAAATTTTTTAAAAGGCAGAATAAGATGTACAGACACTCTATGAGTAAAACCACAGAAAAGATATAAATGGGACAAACTGGAAGGAAATATATAACTATAGAAGCACAATGATGATTGATCCAGACTAGCGGTAGTCCCACTCCATGCCATTGAAATCTAAGTCTGGGACTGGAAGCCAGACTCTGGTAGTTTTTAAAGATCCCCAGGAAATTGATTCCAATGTTCTATAATGTTTAAGAACCTCTGGTGTAGAGTTCAGAATCAGGTGAACCCTGCTTTTTTCCCCCCAATAAATGAGGATAAGTAAAAGGTTTATAAAATCTAAAGAGAAGCTGAAATTAGTAAAAAACATTAACCAAGAACAACTCATGAAAGCAGAACCATAAAGGGCCAGAAGCCCCGAAAAGGTGCTCAAAAAGAAATTAAGAGATGCCATTTTTCAGAACAGCAAAGAAGAATGCTTATCCACAAAGGTGCATGTTCACAGATGTTTGAACGTATCTGAATCATTGTTTTACATAGCAACATTCTACAAACAACCTAAATAGCCATCAGTAGGTGATTAGTGTATTAGGATCCATCCATTAAATGAGATACTTGGAGCACTAAAAAGCACGATCTAAGTCTCTCTTTATTGGCCCAAAAGCTATGTACAATGTATTTTTAAGTTCAGAAAGGCAGGCTGAGCAACATTATGTATAGTGTGATCTTCGTTTTTGTTAAAAAGTTAAATACCGTATAGAACCAAATGATAATGGCAGTCATTTCTGAGTGATGGAATCGGAGCTGACTTTTTCTCTTGCTTTTAGTTCCTTTTGTTTAAAAATACATAAGCAAATGGCAACAACAAAGCACTCAACCTTTAATGCAAGAAAATTTTTAGGTAATTAGAGGGAGATGACCTTAGGGCAGAGAATTTTCCCTAGTCCAGAAGCAAAGGCACAGATTATATTAAGTAAAACAAACTTGTCCAGATCTTAAAGTACCTTGTCCTTTAGCAAAGTCTTATGTCTTAAAAAGAATTTATCCAATTAAACAAACATTATTTTGGACAATAGTAATGTCTCAGGGCAAAAAGATTCCCCTGGCTGTGATTTCAGAAGCCGGTTCACTGGGAAAAATTATATTTATCAAGTACTTTGATGCTCTCTTAAACTTGCCAGCACAATCCATTTATTTTATTATCTGGCTTGTAATTTCTTAATTTGGAATTTAATCGAGTTTTCATATACTGTTTTACTGCCAGACATTACATGAAGTGTTTAAAGTAGACAAAGTAATCAAAAAGAACACATTCTACTCTCTAGATTTTTACTGGTTTGTCTTACTCTTATACTAGTGTCTTCATGAATAATTTTTTGGAATTCTAAGTGTTAGGACATTTAAAAGCCGAACTCTGATTTGGGGGATTTAGTGGGAAAAGTGATGAGAAACTTATATAAATATAACATCTGGTCCAGAAATAACAACCAAGCCAATCCCTAATAATCAGCATCATTCAAAACACCCCAAGTTCCCAGACATCCTCGTGCAGCTCTGAAGGCCCCTTCGAAACAAAGGTCTTCATCTTAGAGAGATACCCCTCTGATTCCCAACAAAGGTACCATTTATGTTCTGTTAATGTGGATAGTTTTTGAAAAAAATTATAAAACATATAGGAGTGGTGTAACCTTGAAGACAGAGTAGTTAAAAATAATATTTAAGAAAAAGCCTTGTTTTGCGAGGTATTTGGAGGGAACACATCTATATGAGGAAGACTTTTCTTTAAATGAAAGCTTAAATCTCATTATACAATAGAGATAAAAATTTACCAGTATGTTCCAGACTGCTCCAATGTAAGACTATCCTTCAAATAGGTTTTTAAAAAAACTATCAAAAGGCACATAGATGAAAATTCCATTCCTTATCCCCTGGGGGTATGAGAGTTATCATCCATTACTTTTGGGCTTTAGGAATCTGCTTTCTAAAAGGTCGGGGTCTCTTCCAGTGCCAGACTAAAGGCCAGGCCAGGCAGGAAGATGGCGAGATACCAAAAGACAAGAAAAACTTAACTGGAGAGAGAAAATAGAATTTGACAGAACTCTTTTCAAAGAGGGTTCTGTGAATAGTTGGGGGCCTGCGGCGGCTGCGCCAACTATAAGAGGTATGCTTGAGAGACGGTAGCTAGTTACTGAAATGCTTTCTCAGGTGGGTGGTTCCTGTTAAGTGCATCTTTTAAAAAAAATTCGTTCAGTGTAGCATGCAAGTTTGGGGCCAGAGGTGAAATGCCCAGAGTGACAAAGGAGCTGCTGCTCACCGTGATCCTCCTCTGAATAGTATGGAACAAATATTTGAAGAGTATCAAAGTATCTACAATACTTAGTCTGCCTCTATCAAAAAGTTAAGGATCTGAAAATAAAACTACAAGATGACCTCAAAATATGGTAAAACATTTTTAAAAGTTCCATAAAAGTCACTCTACCCCATTCTTCCTCTTTTAATTATCATTCTACCCTGTGTTTCTCTTCCCTACTGTCCAGCTGGCCAGGATAAAGCACAACTCAGACCAAAGGCTCAAAAAGGCCAGGGTAGAATCTGAGAGGACCAGGCAGGTGCAGAGGGAAAGGGTGATAAAATGTCTGACACCAAACCGGGCAGTCCCCATATTGAAGGCCATCTGAGAAGGAATGCAAGAATCTGCAGGAATCTGGAAATTGCATGCAATGGGAGGCATCATTGTAAAGGAGATTGGAGGCTTTTAAAGATATCCAGCACCTGTGCCAGGTACTATGCTAGGTGGTTTTCATTTCTTATTTCATTTGATCTGAGTATTAACCCTGCCAAGTCAGCACTGCTGTCCCCATTTCACAGATGAAGAATCTAAGGTTCACAGGGTTTACGAAATGTGTCCAAGTTTGCACAGTTAAAAGGAGCTGGAATCAAATCCATGTTTGTCTGAATTCGACGTCTATGCTCTTCTCAAGAGACAGAAAACAGAGCCATCTAGGAAAAAAGGCAGTGTTACTGGACTTGACATTAGGAGGTGAGGGTTTCACGCCAGGTTTCAAGTCTTTCTAACTGCAGCAAGTCACCTAATCTCTCTGGGAGAGACGACATGCATGTTGATGAAATGGGAGAATGCAAGAGTGATGATAGTGAAAATGACAATCTTAATTATAATAAAACCCAAGAGACTCACTGAGATCTGAGTCAGAGGTGCCCAGTGTGCAGGAAGAGCAACAGTAGCAGGGTAGGTGAGAGGGAGGAAAGCTACCAAGCTGGATCTCAGGTACCCAGAGAGGGCACCTAAGCTGAGGGTCCCTAGCCAGGCTGGATGATTATAAAGGAAGAACCGAAGCCTGAAGCCAAGGGCATCCCGGGGACCCAACAACAAGAATTCTGTTTCTCCAGCCATGGAGGGGATTAAAATAAAATGTCAGCATGAAACCAAGGCCTTAAAGAGAAATTAGCCATAAAACTATAAATTGAGGAGAGAGGAGGAGTAAGCCACACTAAAGGGAATAACTAGGGGAGCCAAGGGGAGAAAAAATGAAATCTCATCAGGTGAGAAAAATAGTAAGATCATATACGTGTAGCTGATCTTACAGTATATATAGCTGAAACCCTGGTCTGGTAGCAAAATGAATGATATTTGTAAACTGGTACTGCAGAAGAGTGAGTGGCCAGTTAATACTGGAAGGGAGTCTTGGGAAAGCACGGTGAACTTAGAAGACTCAAACTTCCAAATTTTAAAACTTGCTACAAAGCTACAGTAATAAAGACAATGTGCAACTTTCACAAGGCTAGACATATGGATCAATAGAATAGAATTAAGAGTCCAGAAACAAATCCTTATATCGATGGTCAATTGTAAGAAGGTGGAAAACGATACAATGAATATTACAAAACATTGAAGAAATTAAAGAAGACACAAATGAACGGACATCTGTGTTCATGGATTGAAAGTCTTAACGTTGTTAAAATGGCAATACAGCTAAAGAAACCTACAGATTGGATGCGGTCTCTATCAAATCTCTTTTTTTTTTTACAGAAATAAAAGAAACAGTACTAAAACTCATATGAAACCACAAAAGACCCCAAATAGCCAAAACAATCGTGAGAAAGAACAAAGCTGGAGGCATCACACTTCCTGATTTCAAAATGTAATACAAAGCTACATTAATTAAAATAGTAGAGTACTGGCATAAAGATAGACATATAGAAAAATGGAACAAAATAAAGAGTCCAGACATCAAACTATACATATTCAGCCAACTTACCTTCAACAAAGGTGCCAAGAATGCACAAGGGGAAAGGATAGCCTCTTCAACAAATAGTGTTGGGAAAGGTGAATACATATTAAAAAAAAAAAAAAGGAATTGGACCATACACAGAAGTTAACTAAAAATGCATTAGGATGTGGAATTGTAAAACTCCTAGAAGAAAACATAGGGGGAAGGCTTTATAACATTGGTCTTGGCAATGATTTCACAGATGTTACACCAAAAGTACAAGCAACAAAAGCAAAAATATACAAGTGGGACTACATCAAACTAAAAAACGTTTGCACAGCAAAGGAAACAACTGTAAGAGTGAAAAGATAATCTACGTTAGGAGAAAATATCACATAAGAGGTTAATTTCCTAAATATATAAGAAACTCTTAGAACACAATTGCAAAACAAATAAATAGAAAATCCCTAATAACCAGATTTTAAAATGAGCTAAAGACTTGAATAGACATTTCTCCATCTCTAAAGAAGATATACAAATAAACAACAGGTATATGAAAAATTGCTCAACATCACTAACCATGAGGAAGATGCAAATTAAAACTACAATGAGATATCACCTCACACTTGTTAAGGTGGTTATTTAAAAAAAAGGACAGTAAGTGTTGTCAAGGATGAGGAGAAATTGGAAGCCTTGCACACTATTGGTGGGAATGTAAAACGGTACAGCCACTATGGAAAACAGTATGGAGATTCCTCAAAAAACTAAAAAAGGAACTATCATATGATCTAGCAATCCTACTTCTGGGTATTTATCCAAAAGAACTGACATCAGGATCTTGATATTAGCACTGCCATATTCTTGCAGCACTACTCACAATGGCCAAGATGTAGAAATAACCTAAATGATCATTGATGGATGAATGGATAAAGAAAACGTGGTATATACATACAATGGAATATTACTCAACCTTGAAAAAAGGAAATTCTATAATATGCAGTAACATGGATGAACTTTGAAGACCTTATAGTAAATGAAAGAAGTTGGTCACAGAAAGACGAATACTGCATGTGTGCACATATATGAGGTATCTAAAATAGAATCAGAGAATAGAGTGGTGGTTTCCAGGGGCTGGAAGGAGCGGGGAATGGACGGTTGCTAAACAATGGGCAGAAAGTCTTAATCATGTAAGACGAATAAGTTTTAGAGATCTGGTGTACAACACTGTCTCTGTAATTAACAATACTATATTGTACACTTAAAAATTTGTTAGGAGGATAGTTCTCATGTTAAGTATTTTTACTACAAGAAAATATAATTAAAGAAATAATGGAAGATATACAAATGCCCAAGAAGCACATGAAAATACGTATAATAATGGAAGAGGGAACGAGGGAAGAAAGAGGGAGAAAAAAGCACTAAAGCCCATTCTAGTTACATTTCATACATTATCTCATTTAATCCTCACAAGAGACTCCATGATGTTGATATTATTAATTCGATTTTGCAGATAAGGAAACAGAGCCTCAGAGCCACTAAGTAACTAGTTAGAGCTAATAAATGGCAAAGTTGGGATGAGACTTCTCAATAAGTTACCAAAATGACAGCATTCAAGATTATGACTTAAAGGAATAGGCTGCTTTCAGACACACTGAAAACTGGACCTTTGAGTTTATGGCACTTTTTCAGCATGATAACACATAAAAACTTGTGATAAAATTTTACGTCTATGAAGCCAGGGACACAAAGCCTTAGCCCGTACTGAGGATAATGCAGGACAGGTGCTGCACAGATTTATACATGCTACTTGGCCAATCCGCTCAATCCTGCTCTGCATAACTGCTTTTCTGACCCAAAGACAAATACCAAGAAAGACTTGGCAGGAATATGCAACTTGCCCCAGAGCACAAACTAACAGAGACAACTGTCCTCAGTGAGGCTTTGGAGGTCACCTAGTCTTAGTGTATCCGAAAACACATCCACCACCCAGATGTATCTGAATTACCTAGGAAGCTTGTTAAATGCAAGTTCTTGGGTCCCACTCCAGACCTTTGGGGTCTAAAGCCCAGAAATGAGAATTTTTAAAAAGCTCCCTGGGGAACCCGTAAACATTGCTGATGGGAGCGTAAAATGAAACAGTCACTTTACAAAAGAGTTTGGCAGTTTCCTAAAGTTAAATACAGAATTACCATATGACCCAGCAATTCCACTCCTAGGTATCTACCCAAGAAAAAGGAAAACATACATCCCCCTCAAAACTGTACATAAACGCTCTTAACAGCATTGTTCATTGTCCGCTAAGTCCATCAACTGGACCAAATGTCCATGAACTGAGAAATGGATAAACTATGATGGAATTCTACTGAGCAATTGAAAGGAACAAACCACTGATGCATTCTATGACATTAATGAGTCTCAAAGACACCACATTAAGTAAAAGAAGCCACATGTGAGAATCCACATATTGTTTGATTCTATTTATATGAAATGCTCAGAAAAGATAAGTCTACAGAGATAGAAAGCACACAGATTACTGAGTGCCCAGGGCAGAAGGTGAGGAAGGGGGTTAACGAGGGCAGGAGGGATATTGCTGGAGTGACGAAAATGTTCTAAAACTGATTTATGGTGATAGTTGCACAAACGGGTAAATTTACTAAAACTCATTGAATTATACACTTGAAATGGGAAAATTTTCTGATATGTAAAATTTGCCTCAATAGAGTTGTTTCTTTGAAAAAAGAAAAGAAGGAAAGAAAAAGAAAAAGACGAAAAGCTCCCTGGGAGATTCTGGTGCACCGGCAGATTTGAGAACCACTGAGGTTCAATACACTTATCTTACAATGAGGAAACTGAAACCCAGAGAGGAAAATGATTCACCCAGGGTCACACGGTGAGTTTATACAGAGCCATAAAGCCTCTGATCTGTGTCTCTGCAAAAGGAAATGGAGGGCCAGGGTATGACCTGGTGAAATGAACCAAAGGGGACAGCCAACCTCAATGAGTCAGTCCATACTAAACCTGTTTCCCCATCAAATAGCAGGAAGCCAGCTTGTCTGGCTTGAATGATCCAGGAAAGGGGCTCAGGAAGCATCTGGGGGGCAGTGGAAGGACCACAAATATGGAGTCAAAAGGCCTGAGTTCAAATCCAAACGCTGAGAGTTAATGGTGACCCTGGGCAGCTCATTCCACCTCCCAGAGTCTCATCTCGTTCATCCGCCTATCAAACGGAGATGATAACATCATGCTCCCAGGATCGCTGTGACCTGGGTAGGGAAGACATTGAGTAATCGAGGCAAGAGATGATTCCGGATGATTTCCTTCCTGCTTAACTGAAACCACAGATGTCCAGCCTCATCTGCTTATCTGAATGCCATGAAAGCATCCCTTCCAGCCTTTCGGTGCACTCACAGGCCCTTTGAAGTCTCCCTAACACAGGTACCACCAACCCACCTTGATCTTGGTCCCGGTCCCAGCTTGATCCAACTTCCCAGGTATTGAAAAACTCTGGAAAGGGGGAGACAGGATTGTATTTCTTTACAGATATGGCGGTTCCGGACAGAGAACAATATATATTTTAAAACTAACAACCTTCTGAGTGGCCACCGATGCATCAAATACTGGATTGGGTGTGGTGTTATTACAAGACCAAGAGAATGTAAAACATCCTGTAATATATCTCAGCAGAAAATCTTTGCCAAAGGAAAGAAATCTGTCTTCTATCTAAGAGGAATGTTTGGTAATTGTTTGGGCCTTGGATAAACTCAGGCCATACATTTTGGGCCAGGCGTTTACATTATGGACTAATCACTGAGCCCTGATGTGGAGACAGACACTACAGATTAGGAATAGTGAGTTACCGAGATGGTCAAGGCAGCCTCAACTCTCAGAGGACGTGCAGCCTGTGTCTGGATGGGGGAACATTTAGGCCAAGATGCTTTCTCAGAAACACAAATGTAAACATCAGTATCTTTTGAACTGAACCCATCTAAGTGCATTCTGAGCTCGCAGGAGCTCAGCCTGTGTGATCAGACTGCAGTGTCAACGTGCCAGAAGGCAAAAGTGTAAAGGGACCTGTCCAGTTCTGCTTGCATCGTCCACGTTTTGCTTGCTTTATTAGTTCCAAGAGAAATCTGACTTCTTGGAGGAACTTGTATGTGTCATTGACTGTTAGCTCCTGGTAATTGAACTAGACAGTGACTAACAGGCATTCTTTGTAAAAGGTCACTTGGGACAGACAAGAAGACAGAAGAAACAGAAGCTCACAGCTCATGACAGCAGAACAGGCACAGGCTGGGAGAAAGAAAGCTTAACTTGAGAGCATTTAGTTCAGAGAGGTGTTAAAGACTTGTTGAAAATATACTTTTACTAAGCAGAGAATAAATGAGAACAGAGGAGCAGAAGTAGGGAAGGACTAAGGCAGGAAAAAATGTGAAGAAAAGCAAAGAATAGGAAGATAAACATTTGAAATGAGAATGGCAAATACTTAGCACATGAGCTGCAAATGCCCTCACCCCAGTATTCACTGTGGCCTCAGAATCTCCCAGGTAGCCCCCACAGAGGGAGGAAGTGTGCTCCAAGTACACTTCCCAGGCATGAAGTTTTACTTCCAGTTTAATATGGAGTGACTATCTGCCTTTACTTCCTCCTCCTCCCAAAGCCCAATTAAAATGTCAGTAAAGCAATTAAAAACAGTTCAATCCACGGGAAAATGGCAACGGAAAGGAGACAACAAATAAAAGGTTTCAGCAAAGTCACAGAAAAATGGATGAAAGAGTTGCAATACAGTATAAATCGCAAACTCAGTATCCGCTGTAAGATACTGAGACCGAAGCCAAATGGACCGACAAACCCAGCAGTTCAGCCCTTGGAAGCACAAGTTCCATGCAAGATGGGGACTCGACACATGATGGAAAACAGAGTTACCAAGCCCACTTCTTGTGGCCAGACCGCTCTGTATCCCACATATCCCTCTCCAAGCAGGCAAGAGGTTTATTCAGGAGAAATTGAGGAAGGGCTGCAGACTCAGGAAGCAGACACATTGGAAAACAGAGGTGAGGAGAAGACGCTCCCAGAACGCCAGCCATGAGTCTACTTCTCCAGGCAGGAGATCGAAGGATTTTTCTCTGGAGTAAATGAACAGCCTCGGAGGAAAGACCTCGATATACTGACATTTGTGTGCGAGGTTTGAACAAAAAGGCCAGCTCAAAATCTGTTCTCCCTAAAGAAAGCTCATCAGCCAACTACCCCACCCATGCACATACAACTTTCAATTTGGTTTTTAGTGCCTTATCCACTACTCACTAACAGTTGACAGACATTCAAGGCGAGCCTCTGACATGAAAGGCAGAGTCAAAATAAACAGAAAAATAACTTGGAGGTGAGGGTAGATGCAGGACAAAGGAAAAGGACTTTAAAAATTCTATTATACTCTTAGAGAACGAGTACATTAATATAATACACTCATGAAACAAGAACAGGATGCTATGTTAAATTATCAGAAAATAAGAAAAAGCTCTTGGAAAGTACATGATCATAAAAATTTTAAGTTTAACAGAAAATCTACACAACAGCCAAACTCTCTAGAAAGTAGAACCAAAAATCAAAACAATGGAAGATAGGAAAGAAAAGATAAGAACATTGGAGACTATCCAAAAAAGAATTCTAGAAATAAAGAATGAAGAAAATACAAAGAAGAAACTTATTAAAGAAATATTCAAAGAAATGACCCACAGATGAGTTTCCAGCTCAAAGTTTTCTTTGAAAGGTTTGCACAGGACACAGCGGATACACAAAAGCCCTCCCCAAGTCATCTCACTGCAAAGTATGGGAATACCAAAGACCAAGACCCTAAAAGGATCTCAGAGGCAAAATTCATGTCACACAGAAATGAAGGAACATTGGTATGATACTGTCCTCTCAGGCAAAATGCTACAAGGCAGTGGTGAAATGCCTTCAGAATTCTCAGAGACAAATGACTTCCAACACTGATTTCTAAAACTAGTTTAATTATGAGCCAATTGTGGGTGGAATAAACACATTTTTTAGATATGCAAAAGCTGAAAATCAAATACTTTCCTGTACTCTTCCTTAGGAAGATGCTGGAGGATATGCTTCAGCCAAGTAAGAGAATACATCAAGAAAGAGAAGATGTGGGCTATGGTAGACATGGGCCACCAAAACAGAGGATGCTAGCTATGCACCCAGCCTAGAACACAACCATTCCAGACTGAAGCAGGAGGGGGGACTAAGGAGGGAAGGTCTCCAAGAGGAAGGAAAATATAAACGGTAGGTTGTTTTATGTACACGAGCACTGTGAAAAATTGATAGATATCGGAAAGATGCTGTGACAGTTACTTTTATGTGTCAGCTTGACTAGGTCACCAAGTACTCAGATATTTGGTCAAACATTATTCTGCATGTGTCTGTGAGAGTGTTTCCAGACTAGATTAATATTTGAATTAGTAGACCGAGCAATGCAGACTGCTCTCCCCAATGTGGGTGGGCCCCATCCAATCAACTGAAGGCCTGACAAGAACAAAAAAGTTGATTTTCCTGCAGTAAGAAGGAACTCCTGTGTGAGCGCCTTGAGCTGAGACATCAGTTTTTCCCTGCCTTTAGAGTCAAACGGAAATGTCAGCTCGTCCTGGGTCCCAAGTCTGCTGGCTTTTGGACTGGAACTACACCACCTGCTCTCCTGGGCCTCCAGCTTATCAACTGCAGATCTTGGGACTTATCAGGCTCCACAGTCATGTGAGCCGATTTCCTTATAAGAAATCATATATTTGTGTATACGAATATACCATTGGTTATGACTAACATAAATATATCAAAGTATTGAGAAAGAAATGTGGTAACATATAAAAGAACTGTAGTAAACAGTATTTCCACAGTCATAATCATGTAAACAATGACGAGTTAAAGGTTCAGTTATAACTGTAGGCAGAAGGTGAGGGAGGGAAAGTGAGGCTGGGGGGTGGCTGATGTAAGTCTGCTAAATCCAATTACTTTCCAAGAAGTTAAGGAGGATTATCCAAAATGGATGCACATTGTCTAAAATATAATGGTAAATGCCAAAAGAAACAGCTCAAGGAGTTGGAGATAGTTGCCTCTGGGGAGTAGATAGTATTTGGGGGGAATACTGTTTTTCATTATGAGCCTTTTAGACTGTTTGATTTTTAAATTATATGCATGTGTTCATAAATAAAAGTTAATATAAAAAAGGAAAAAGAAAGGAAACCAGATTTTTGAGACACATCGATTAGGGTGTGATTATACATGTTAAAAATAACTTGATTGGAGTTGGCAGTAGAGATGAACCTACCACCTTTAACACACAATGACAAGGTCACTAATTTGTAACCAACAGCTTTTTATGCAGTTAAATGTCTCTTGAGTTATAAATAAAATACAAAGGTAACTAATTTATATCTTATGACCAAAACAGATATTTATATCGACTAAATATTTTTGAAATGAAGCACTAGTGAATGATGTAGCTCTGCTCTTCTTAGTAATCAAAGCCTGAAATAAATCTAATTACCATGCATCCAGCTTTCTTGGAATTCAGTTTTTGGAAGCAAAAGACTTTTGCAAGTGTTGGATGTCATTGTAAACAAGATCATTTTTAAAAGCCACCCAGTAAGCTGATATTTATGGAGATCTCAAACAGATACTAATAAGACAAAAGGGAAAACAATCTAAATGACATACAATTTTCAATGGCAGCATCATTCATGGATTTTAAAAGTTCTCTATTGCACTACCGTAGACACGGCATCCACCCTAGCTGGTTTAAGCAGAAATTTTTTTTTTTAATTTTATTAGTTTCAAGTATACAGTACATTGGTTAGACATTTATACAGTTTTCAAATCGATCCCCCCTAATTGCTCTTTCTCTCCTCTGGCTCTTCCCTTAGCCATTACACTAACGCTAACTGCATTCCCTATGCCGTGCTCCCCATTCCCGTGACCTTTAAAAGACATTAGGCAGCTCACTGAATATCCAGAGAGTCAGCTTAGAAGCTACTTAGCCAGGAACAGAGGACATGCTGTTCCAGCCTCTGTCCCGGGGCGTCCTAAGGCTACAGACCCTGGCACCAGCATCCACAGCTCATACCACCCACACTAACAATAGGACACCATACAGGGGCCGAGGCACTATGATCCAGAACAGAACTTCCAGTGCTCTTCTCTCTACTCCATCTATCACTAGAAAGAGAGCACTGTTAACCATTCTTTGGGGTTCGATGCATGTCTGTTTTGAGAAAGGTTGGGGGAGCAGGTGTTCAGTACATGTGGGTACTTCTTCACCCAATACTCTGGCACTAGCACCTCATTCTGAACTATTCAGCAGGGAGGGATCATTCAGTTAGAAAAACAGGAAAGTGAATCCCAGTCATTCTTCTCTAGCAGAAGGAAGCTAGAAACATATCCTGTGATAAAGGATGAGCCCCAAAGACTGGAAGGTGTGCTGCACCAGGCAGTTCAGAACTCTATACTCTGATTCTTTGTTCTTAAAGCAGATCACCATTTATATTTTCTGAGTCAAAATAGGTATCCAATTACTAAAAACAATTAGGTTACTGACTGGTCTACTTACTGTCCTCCATATTCATTAAACAGTTGCCTGATTAGTTCCTTTGAAAGCTGGACCTCAGAAAGGAACTCACAAAGGTATGGCGTTGGCATCTATCTCGGCCTGGGTTCCCTGAAGCTGGGCTACTACTTTATTCAAGAGAGAGGGAAATGGGGAGGGAGGCAGGAAAGGGAGAAAGAGAAAATGGGCCAGGGTGCGTTCCCAAGCTGACCTCTGCTTGGCATCCAGTGCAGCTAACCCCAGGATCATGCAGGATTGCATTCCTAGAGGCAGCAGGAACTGCCGTGTCTCAGGATAGTCCACCCAGGGGGAGGAAGGAAAAAGAATTGAACAAATTCCCATCTTCGTCTCAGGTATGCAACTTCACACATTCCCAGATGGTACTTGCATGAGTGGGGCTCAGGGAGTCTCGCCCCTCAGAGTCAACAGGAAAGCCCTACGGTGGCAAACCAGAGGCTAAGAGCTCCTGGGCTGTGTCCACAGGAGAACAAGTGTGGCAATAACTGAGGCAACACCCTCACATTAGGTGCAGCCAAGAGGAACTGAGGTGGCACGTATGAGATGCCTCATACGGTGTCTAGCTCATCATTAAAATTCTAATTCAAAATTCTGGTAATATTTTGCCATTTTTATAAAAAGAGAAAATTGATTTTATTTTCAAAAGGAAGCACTAATAAATGGAGACCTCCGACTGTTGGGAATTTGCCCATTCAAAGTATCTTCTTTGTTTCTTTCTGCAGAAAGCCCCCATGGAGAAGACCGTGGACCATTGGAAGGTGCTGTTACTGTGAGGGAAGCCTGACTACATAAACTGCAAGTGTTGTCACTTGTAATTTGTAATTGATAAGTATCACATATGTGCATAGGTACTATTTCACATCTATATAGATGCTCTTATGATTAATAAGATATTGAAATTTACCAAGTGTAATCACTGGGTTCATAAGGCCTCTTTCCATTACGAATGTAACTGATGTGTTGGTCATTCTCTGTATGCCTCTGCAGACCCATTCTCTGCCTGTGTCCTGCTCTGTGTCTCCAGAGGGAGCTTCCGCCCTTGGGCTTCCAGCTGGACTTAACCAGCAGGAGATGGATGGTGAGAGAAGTCAGAGTATTTATTCTGGCTCTCCATCCACACCTTCGCCTGACCTTTGACCCTAGCAGGTCATTAGACATCTCCAGACCTCAGTTTTCTTATGTGTGCATGGCAGGGGGTGTTAATCAGATAACCTCTGAGGTTGTTTTCACTTGCTGTCCTATATTTTTACTTCTTGGATCCTCAGAAAGTATAGTTCACATCTGCCAAGTCAAAGAGGTATGAATTCCAAACTGATCTTTCCTCAAGGTGGTCAGGATGCTTCCTTTCAGAAAGGGATCAAAATGACAGGATAAGGAAATTCCTGATTTGTCTTGATCTCTTTTCACATTGTTTACTGTGGACTGATTCCTTTTTATCATCTAAATGCAGAATTGAATTTAGTTAATACCAAGCAAACAGTTATGCAGGACTGTAAAATTCATTTTTGTCTAAACATTTTGAATGTCTCATCGGCCTGTGGTAGGAAATATCACCTAGCGTACTTTGTAGGTGGCCTCTGTATTTATGGGGCATGCGCACATATTGTCGAAAATTGCCCAAATGTGAAAAGGAGTTGATTTCTTCTCAAAACTTTCCCCAAAGTTGATTGTAGGGAATGTGCTTACCCTTAGCCATATAAGTCATTCATTTTTAAACGCAGAAGGGGTAAAATTCTTTCCTAAATTCAATGTCTCTAACAGTTTATCAATCCAAAAAGAACTACACCCAATTCCAGCGGCTCAGAACATCAAAACAAAATATGAAGCATCTGAAATATGCAAGTTCATCCTCTTGGCATTTGACCCCACAGTGGTCCTTGATTCCTGTGTGGCAGGAGGCTCGTCCTACTTTCAAAAGTGTACAAAAGGATTTTCCACAAGTTACGGCTGCCTCACTTGTGACTATTTTTAAAGTCTGTATCTATCTGTTTCCCAGGAACATATTCCTATTTCTCTTTACCAAGTGAAGTTTGATTGTTTTTTCGGGTAGTGTCTGGAACTGCTCTGGATATAAAACATCTAAATTTAAAAATATCTTCAGGCATATCAAAGAAGAATGTAAGGACATTAATATTATCCCATAATGCTTATTACAGATAGCACAATGGGTAAAACCAGATCAGTAGGTTTATATAAAAACATTATGGAATAATAAGCATACTATTTTCAGTTTTTCTTGGATGCTGTTTTGATTTTCTAAATATTAAATATTGACACAGTATTCTGTAAGATGATGAACTTTCTTCCATTTCCTTCTGCAAATACAAGCATCTGACACTGCTATATTCAACCAGTCAAAAGGCTACTCCTGGACTTTTCCTTTGCTTCCTAAATAATTCACTTCCTGTGGTATAATTTCCGGGCAGTCACAATTTTTGGTATGAATTTATTTGTGACCATGACTTTACCTCAAACATCACGCTTCTCAAACAGGAGTCTGCACATCCTTAGGAATGGTGGTCATTTGTTAAAAATTGGAAGTTCGAAGTATAAACTTTAAAAAATTTAAAACGTGCAAAAGGCGAAATTCAAAATAATCTGAAATGAAGACAAGTTTTGAAATTTCCTCACTCTAAAATTGACAACCAATAATAACAATAGGAAAAAACCAATGATAATAGGATGATCCTAAACCCAACTTATAGCAAACTGGTCACAATCAATCTAAAATGCACAGAATGCATTTATATGTACATGCCAAATTTTAAAAAATGCCTTCTCTGTATATGTCAAATTAAGAGTTTGCCATTGTAGAGATACAAATGGGCCTAAACATGACATTTAAAAAAAATCGTGGTGGAAAAAAAGCTGAGTATTAGCTGCATGAAAAAAATTTCTTGCAATACTTAAGAGAGCACAGATCCCGGGGACTATTAAGAAACTATGCATTTTTAAAGAAAAAACATTCATTTTTTGTTTCGATTTAAGAGAAAAGTTGGGATTTGGATCAATCCATTGGGAAACATACTCATGAAGCACTGAGTTCATCGGTTTCAGAAACACCTCTGGAGGTGAAGCTCATTCCAGAGAACATTGGTGAAGCCTTGATATGTATACATACATGAATTTTTCTGATTTGGATCAAAACTGATTTATAGCCAAGCTAAAAATCAATAATACTACCAAACGATACATTTTAAACTACAGAAGGAGCAGACACAATTGAAGGAGCAGCTAAGAGACTTTCCAGGTAGCTGAAAGTTCGGTATTAATTAATGATTTGTCCTTTTAATGATCTTTACTTGTTCTGTTTACAATAGCGTTGTAAAGGCCTCTTGATGTGCGAAATGCTTAGCTGTAAAAGGTCTGATTAAAGTAATTTTAATAAAGTATGATTACTGCATTCCATCCCACTCTTAACAAGAATGGTGCTCACATCTCTGAAAATGTAGATATTATGGCTAAAAATGGCAGCCTGGATGGAGGTTGGTGAATGCACCCCAAACTGCTGAGGAAATAAACAGTAGCTGACTACTGGACTTTTAAGACACAATTTAATAAAAAGTGCATCCAAAAGCTTGCTCTGTTTACCTACTTGAATACTGACTATTGGGGGAGGGGAGGATATATTATGGCTAGTGTTCTTGAACCTACTATTTACTTTTTTTTCTAATGGAGGAACAAATGTTCTCACAATAAAGGGTAAAGACCTGGATACATTGACTTATTTTGATATTCACAAGTTGACTTATTTAGGAAACAGTTTTTTCAAAATTGCTATAATCTCTCACTCCAACACCACAAGGCAGAGCTGACTGACTGTTGCAATAAAAAAGTTTGAGTTATATGGAGAGCACAGATCCCAGGGACTATGTGTGTCTTTGAGGCAGTTTGTTTACATTAATGGTCAAAACAAAAAATACCAGCTTGTTTTTTTTCTTTTGTTACTAAAATCAGAAGTGCTCTGGGTCTCCTATACCATAGAAGTAATTTGGTCTCTTGGCAAGAAGAAATACTTACTGAAATTTCTATCAGTAGCAGCCTGAAAATGTAGCATCGCACCACTTCTTTGACAATATTCTGGGCATCTCCCCACACACAATAAATACCTCAACACTTATTTTTATGAGTTTATGATCTCAAAATATTATAACACCAAGAAAGGAGATCCCGTCTGGCCCCAGACCTAATTTTATGCAACATTAGCACTCTTTTATCAACCCAATTTAAAAAATATCCAAACAATAGTATCTCACTTTTTCTCTCAATGGTAGGTAATATAAAAATATTTTTCTAAAAGATATACATGTATAGCATTTCTAGCCTTTCTTTGTGTTATATGGGGCCACACAGCCAGGGTTCTCACTCATCTGCTCTGAGATTAAGTGCACTTAAGAGAATAGGCATCAGAAGCACTGTACCTCTGGTTTAAGTAGAATAGTATGGTACTGCTGTAATTCAATCACACTAAAATCTGGTAAGAGATCAACGGGCTGCTCTTCTCCAAGATAAAGGATCCCAACAGGACAGGAAGCAGTCTTTTTCACCCAAATTCTCCATTCACCATTCCTGGCATTGTGCTTCTGACAGAGCAGAACCTCACTCTCTCCCACCCCCAATGCAGCATTTCAGCCTATTGTCAGTGCTGCCTCTGAATTTTAAACTATACAGAAGAAGTCTGAATTTTAAAAATTAAACACAAAAAAGCTCCCATAGTAATAGCAATCTGTGTGATGAGTTAGAGCAATTTACCAGCTATTTGATCTACCTGATCTTAGCAAGTTGCTAAACATCTCTGAATCTAAATTGAACCTAAACCTAATAGTGTCACCTATATTATAGAGGCATTCTGGGAGTTAAGGGAGACACTTCCCTGTAAAGAAGCTCAGCACAATGCCTGCCACATAATAGGCATTTGTCGAACATTATTATTATTAGGCGACAAGATTTAGTGAGCTGGATACAGAGCCAAATGCAATTGATAGGTTCGGCAGTAAAAGACATCAATAACTTTACAGACTAGTAAAGAGACAATATTAACATACACAAAACAACAGGGGTGTGAAATCATACTTGGGAAATAAGGCTGGTAGACTTGGTGAGTCCAAGTTCTTGCTCTCACTGGCTCTATGGGCTTGACCAAGTAACCACTCACAGTAGGGTAAATATATTTGACCTGCCTGCCTACAGGGATCTTAGGAAGGTCAGAGAAATCATATAAATGAAAATACTCTGCGAGCTAGAGAATTTTATGTGAGTGATTGTAATTACTACTGTGATTTCCATGAATTATAATAAGATGCTCTGTTATGGGACCCAGGCCAAAAAGGATATATAAGTTGAATCAGAAAGAAATCAGTGAGGAATAAGGCAGCCACAGAAGCCTTTAAGGATCTGATAAGCTTTGAGCGGATCCTGAAGACTAGATAGGATTTGGACAAATGAAAGGAAATTGGAGGAAACCCTACACAGAGTCAATATATGAGCAAGTTCATTGTGATGTACCTGGTTAGAGTGGAAAGTATATAAAGAGCAATGGTAGGGAAGCAAATGTGGATTAGTTGTGGGTGTTAAACTATGTGGACCTTCAAAGTCAAGGAATAGAGCTTAGATGTGATATGTCAGAAGCAAGACACCACTGCACAAGCAAGAAGCTGCTGCTAGAAATAAAATCGTGACAATAACCAAGATCAACCGAACATTTACATAAAGGTAACATATCTTCCTCTCTCCTTTCTCTTTCTCCCCGTCTTCCTCCTCCTCCTGTGGCCCCACTTTTTACATATTTCTTACAATAATGGTACAGCTGGATAGGAATATCACAAATCAGTGAATGTAATGCAGGGTCAAATGGTAGCCTTATTTTTAATTTTTTGAAAAACCTTCATACTGTTTTCCATAGTGGCTGCATGGAATATTACTTGGACAAACAAGAATTAAATCTTGCCATTTGTGACAACATGGATAGACCTAGAGGGTATCATGCTAAGTGAAATGCATCAGACAGAGAAAGACAAATACCATATTATTTCACTTACATATGGAATCTAAATAACAAAGTAAACAAACAAAAGAAATGAATTTATAGATATAGAGAATAGACCAATGGCTGCCAGACTGGCTGGGTGAAAAGGTGAAGGAATTAAGAAGCACAAACTGGCAGTCACTATATACTCATGAGGATGTAAAGTACAGCACAGGGAATAGAGTCAATGTCATTTTAATAACGATATATGGTATCAGGTGGGTACTAGACTTATCTGGAGGATCACTTCATAAGTTATATAAATGTCTAACCACTATGCTGTATACCTGAAACTAATATAACCTTTAATTTCAACTGTAACTGAAAAAAAAAGAGAAGAAAAATAGAGAAAAAATAGAAGGAAAAAAACCACTCATTTGTAAATATAATACTGCTCAGTTTGAGTTAACTGATATCGTCTTTGGGACCAGAAAAATAATAATAGTAATAGTAGAATGGCTAACATTTATTGAGCACCTACAAGGTGCAAGGTGCACAAATTATTTCATTTAATCTTCTCCAAAGAAATCTGTAGGGAAACTACTATTATCCCCATTTTATTGTTGGAGAACCTGAGGCCATTGGTCTCAGAGTAAGCAAATATCAAAGTCAGGGTTTTAAAGGCTGAGCATAAGCCAAAGGGCCAAGAATATGGTGATGATTGAGCATAACAAATAATTTTTGTTATCAAAAATTCTTTGAAAATTAGAATCATCTATAATGCAAAATCTCTCCTGGTAAGAAATCAAATCTCTAAGTATTGACCAAGCACCTTTCATACATGCAAACTGGTTTTTCACATGGAAAAATGGTTATTTTAAAGTATCCTAATGCCCTGAAAAGGGGATTCCACTTAACATAATACATGTATCCAACAGTTGTATACACTACATTTCTGTAAATCAAATACTAACTATATTTACTAAAGGACTTCTCTAGGGTAAACATACAGTAAATATTTAATAAAATGGAAAATTGTTTTACAATCTGAATAGTCATTCAATAATTTATCTGTTTTGTGAATTTGGATTTATAGCAGACTCTTGACATCCCTGAGTCATACATCCGGAACCGTCTTGAATTCCCAGATTCACAAAATCAAAAATGTTTACAGAGGCTCCCAGCCTTCTCTCAAATCACATTTCCATGGAGAGTCGCATGAGTTTCCTGTTCACAGCCTTACACCATACACTACAAGCTAACCATCCTTTCAAATTTCACTATAGGTTTATCTTTCACTTTATCATCATTTTTCACAGAAACAAAATTTCTAATTAACTAATGAGCATTGTTGCAAATACACAAAGAAGTAGAGAACAATAAAGCTAAATGACCCTTTTTCTTATACATATCTTGCAAAGCAGACTTTTCAGATTCATATCTTGGTCAAATTTTGTGCCATGGACCCTCAGGGGAAGTCACAAAGTCACAAGCCTGCAGGCTAAATTCATGAAAACCTAGGGACAAAACACATTTACTAAGTATGCTTGAACTGGTGCATGGGCCATATACCTATAGAATCCATAGAAATTCCATTGTTCTTATTAACCCAAGAGTTACAGAAGTAGATTGAGCCTTTTGGTAATGAGTCCAGAAAATCTGATTATAGAAACATTAGCCACATGAATTACAAGAATTTGCCTACTCGTTCAAAATACATACCCTCTGTATGGTTGGGGTTGGTGAAAATCAAAGGTACATGATTTCACTGCCTTTGGTAATGGAACCCAGTCACAGTTGGCACAACGGACAGAGCCCAGGCAGCTGGTTCTTCTTAAAGCACTGCGCTGGAACGCTGGACCTCTGGCTGGGTTTGGACCCCCCAACCCCCCAAACACTCCACTAACCATGAGAGACAGGAGAGAAGGAATGGAGAAGAGGAGAGTGTGTGAATGTGTGTGTGTGTGTGTGTGTGTGTGTGTGTGTGTGAGACAGAGAGAAGAGAAGAAGAGGGAAGGAGAAGAGGGCGAGGAGGACAAAGAGGGAGGGAATGCAGAAAAGAGAGAGAATGAAAAAGGAATTTGGCTGCTGTGAGGGAAAAAAAGAACAAAAAAGACATTATCATCTCAAAATATATAGCTCATACATTTCAGGACATATTTTAAAATACTACTGCCAAATTTTCAAATTATTTATTTATTTATACCCCTTCTTGTTCCAAAGAGGTTTTGCAGCATTTTGCTGCCAGATTAATTTTCCTGACGCTCAGCTGTGATCATGTTACTCCCCTGCTTAAAAACCCCAACGGCTCCTCACTGCCTATAAAACGAAGTCCAATTTCCTTAGCCTCCTATTTGGGGCCCTCCATTATCTTGCCCCAAGCTTCTAGCCCAACCTTATCCCGTACTTCTTCTCCTTATACACCCTTTGTTCCAGGCAAAGCATGTTCTCTGATGCTCCCCCAAAACATTCTGTATTTTTCACCCTTGTACCTTTCCCTATGCTGTTCCCTCTGCCTGGAATACCTATCTTGGCATATGTCCCATACTGCTCACCCTTCCAGCATCTGCATGTGGAGGCTCTTGGTGATCAATAGTGGAGATTATAGCATTTATACACATGCTTTAGACCCATCATCTCACCGGATCCTCACAATGAAAGGAAATGATCTCTTACTGTGGTCCAAGGATGCTGGGGCTGGTGCCCCAGGGGTTGTGTCCCCTATCCATTGTGCTTCCCGCTACCCCAAGGCTATCTCTTACACAGAACAAAATGTGATTTGCATGAACCAATGCCAATACACTGTGGCAATCATCGTTTTTTAAGGGGAAAAGGTGCACCTTTCTATTCCGTGTGAACTTAAATTTGTTTGTCTAATCCGGAGGCACAGTTTTATTTGGCAGCCCTTACGCAGCCCTCACCAGGCTCTATGAGGCAGGACAATACTGATTCCGAAGGCAGAGGGCCCAGAGGTCTAGAGTGTCAGGATAGGAGCAGATACACCTAGCACCCTTCCATACTCCCTACCTGGATATGCCATGGGAACATATACAAAAGGAGACTAATAACCATCATAAACCCCAAATGGATCAAGTTCCACTCCTTTGCAACCTAAGAACACGCCAAAGGATTTCTGAAGGTGCCACTTATCACCAAGGGTAGGAGAGCAGGTTGCTAAAGCTATTTATACAACCTCCAAAGCTGGCTTAAACAAACATGGCGACTGGGTGCAGGACAAGACATCCTGCCTGATCGATGATGGTATATAAGGCATGCAAAGCTGCCAATATCAATACGCTCAGTGGACAAGAGCCAAAGTATTACATGATGAGCAGTTACGTAACCTTGAGTACAAATGGAATTTGGGCTGCACGCATCTGATATGCTTCTCTTTCTGATTTTTGGCATCAAAAGGTTACACAAATTGACTGGAATGAAAGAGCCCTCCTCTCCTTTTCTGAGTGCCAGGCAGGCCTGGCGATCACAGCAGAGACATCTCATCACAGTTCCTGCACATTTTCCCCCAAACCAAGAGCTCCATTGTCCTATTTAAATCTGACCTATTTTTAATGGGCTGCTCAATTTAAAATCAACATCATTTGCTAGAGTTTGACTTCAGATGAAAGCTGCTTCCAAGGATTAATCCAAAGTTCAAATAACTTCCCTGGACAAAACTCAACTCAGCCCAATAAATAATGGCTCACTTGATAAAATTATAAAGCAAAAATTAATTAAATAACCATGTGATAACTATGGTTGCCCTGCCGGTCTCTTGCCCTATTCTGCTGTTGATTTCTGGCCTCACTAAATTTATGAGGCTTATCTTCCTAGCGTTTCCGACCCCTGCCATACCTGGCTGTCTCTACCTGGTAACCTGCCATATTCCAGGTTCTCTCAAATGGCTACCCCTCCCCAATCGATGACTACTTACCTCCATTAAAAAATATCATCTGCGGCAAAATTAAAAGAGAAGTATTTACTGTGTACAATGTAGAAATTCGTTTTCCTAAACTTTTCTTACTAGTAATTACTAAATAGCAATCTATTGAGCTGGGAATTCTGTTGACCAGCTCCAAAGCTTAATCACTTACGTTCTCAAGATCTCTATTTGTTTTTAGCGGTCTTACATTCAAAACTAGAAATTCATATGGAGTCTTTCCCTGTCTTACTTCTGAATCATTTAAACATATCCAAACAGATGTTTGTCACCGAAGTTATATGGTGGTTCCCTCACAGGGAGTGTTGGTGGGTGCTGGTGCTAGTGGTGATGGTGATGGAGCTGTGTGTGTGTGTGCATGTGTGTCTTGCAACCCGAAAGAGAGAATGATAAAGTACAGATGAAAAACTAAGCACTACCACGAAGGGTGAACTGAACAAGAATCTGATACAATGACTGTGATTGCTTTGCCCCAGGGAGCTACAGAACCTGTGCCACCTTAGTCTTGAACGGAAAGGCTGGAAAGGTGTGCCTTCTTGAGTGAGCCATCCAAAGATCACTGGACACCATCAGGGGCAAGAATGGAGCACTCACAGTCAGAGAACAGGAAAGAGAGGGAAAAGCAAAAATCTAGAAATTTTTTCCATGCTGGAATGATTATGAATGAAAAAGCCTTATATGTCAGGGTAATACATATCACAATTAGTCATCTGAAAGAAAAATATATCCCAATATAAACTCAATTGCTAAATATTCTGGTTAAAAGGACCTCAAATAATAAGCTCTTAGTGAAGCCTGGGTTTGCAACGAAGAAATATGTAATGACATGCGAACTCAGGATGTGATTACAAGTGCTCTCCATTGTGCAGGCTGAAGACAGCTGGGTTTGGAAGCAGGATAATTGGATACAAATTATTGCTACTACCTCAATTTTATTTTGCTGCAGCAGATACAGCCTCGGGTGCAGACAGGAAATACAATTCCAAAGCAGAATGAACCCCATTTAATCCATAGATATCAAACGACCTGATTTTTAGAAACTATTCTCAATTTAGTTTCTCCTACACCTCTAGATACACTGCAACCCTGAAAGAATCTTTAATTTAAAGGATCACTGTGGGAAACCAGGCCTGCCCCCAACTATTCCAGTCATGCTAAAGTCTTCTTTTATAAAATTACAGTCACACATCATTTGGTTTTTATTTACATTTTAAATGGGAACACGTTTTAGACATAATGTACCATGATGTGTGCTCCTCATATTTATTAGCACAATTTCCCTGATTACTGTATTTTAAGACCAGAAGACTTATAGACATTTGTAGTAGGGCCTAAAGCAATGCTTGGAAAACTCATTTAAGAGTCTCATCTCTGTTCAATAAAAATGGGACGTATCCCAAAATTTCAATTCTTAAGATCAAATTGAAAGATCGAATTGTAAAGACAGCAAAGAGTCAGTGAGTGTACTGTCATTTCCCTTTCCATACCTATGTAAGACATCACTAATCAATCCCAGTGACACTCATTCCTGAGCCCAGCACATCCTAGCGACGATCAGCCGGAACTGCCACAGGCAAAGAGGCCTGTTTTTGATCCCTGGACTATATTCTAAAGAGAATGGCCAAGATGATAAACAAGAGCGTGCTCCAATACATAGGAAATCAATCGAAGGGAACAGAAACACTCAGCGGGCTGGTGAAACAAGATTCCAGGTGACCAGATGGCTACTTTCAAACATCTGAAGAAAGAACTTGGACGTTTTGTTCACTGTGCCTCCAAAGGGCAGGCCGGGTCTAAACAACCACTGCAGAGGAATCTGGAGTGGCATTATAAGAATGTGTTGGGGCAGAGTGTAGGCAGTATGACGAGGCAGGGCAAGCGGACCCCTGGGGTAAAAGAAGGAGCGTGGATACGTGCTCTTTCCCGTCCTACTGCCCGACCACAGATACACAACAGATGTGTGCTCCTCATATTATTAGCATATCCTTTGCTTTAATCCTTTGCAAACGAGTTCCACTGATCCATGGATATTCTCACTGCAGTTTCTAAGAAAAGGACACTGACAGGTAGTGCTGCTGTTGAATACTGTTGGGGAGGGATTACGCAGTTAGAGAATTTCTTTGATATATATTTAAGGGATGGGCTGAATTTATAATTTAAATGTAAATTGCATACTCTGGCTGTAGAAACCTCTCGATGTTGGACCAATATTAATTTCTCGATGTCCACGCAAGGTGCCACAAAATGTCCTGATCACTCCCACAGGACATGACCCTGCCAATTCACAATGAGACCTCTTTGCTCAGAGAATGAGAAAACTGTGCTATAGGGATTAAGACAGAGTTCCAGGACTTCCTGGAAAAGTCTTAGTCATCTTGATGTAAAAACACATTTGTTTGTTTTTAAAGGAAACATTTTGGTTACACGGAGCGAGAAATTCCTTTACGGCCCCTGAGGCAGATGGCCGCACTCAGCTCAGCAGGCTGTGGTCATGTAACATCTTTAATGAGATTCTTCTATTTTATCCCGTGACCTAGGGGAGACTGGCCAACCGTTTGCCTCAGCCCCTGCATCTGTAGAATAGGACAATGTAGTGACACTGACCTTGCCCGACCCAACCAGCTACACTACAAGGAATGAGGCAGTCTTTGGAGAAAGCTGAGCTTTTTCGAAGAGAAAAACGGCAGAATTGGGTCTCATTATTTTATATTTTGCAGTAGGTTTAAGCTCTTTGCTTGGTTTCAAATCCTTAAAATTATTCACAGTTAGACTAATCTGCTTATTAGATGTTGTAATATATCTTGAGGCTTTTCTTTACTAATGACCTAGAATGGTACTGGTTCAAGCACCAGGAAAGAAACTGCGTTTACACGAATCTCTTACACCTTCCAGAGTACCCTAGAGCGGAGTACCCTAGGCGATTCTCTCCCTCAAAAAAATCTTTCCTTCCCAAATCCTAAACTTCCCAGTGAAAAGACTTACAGACAAGTGTGATAATATCGGCTCCATCCTTCATTCTCCTTATGCTCAGAGAAACACAGTATGCATGCAAGAACATACACTTCACATATATAATCCCGGGGCGGCGGGGAGGGGCGTGCAGAAGAGCCAGAGTAGAAACCAGGATTATAGAAATCAGGGGGATGAAAAAGAATCATTACCAAGCCCCCTCACTTCTCCCTGAGGTCACTTTCAACCACAGGATGCAGTGGGGTGATGAAGGGCACCACCGAACTTTAGCCACTCTCCCATGACCCTGGATCAATGCAAACTGGTCAACAAGAATTATCCTAGCATAATGCTTGGGAGCAAAAGGGACCCACACAGTCATATGCCATACTTATACAAGGAGGCCTATCTGTAGAAATCTTCAGAAATATAAACAAAATGAGAAGAATGAAAGAGTGATACTCTTGTGTTATATTCCAATTCCAATAATCCCTCAAAAGAATCCCTGTGAGCCTACTGATGAAATGATAGCTGACAGGCCAGGAGGGCCTCCTGACTTGTCATGAGTTTCCATCATGGGCACTGGTTGCTTTGGGGCATCCAGGACTCATTCCTTTCTTTGGGGTTCAGCATCTGTATTTTGGGGGAAGGAATTAATTCTCTCCATCTGTATATAGTCTTGGGACTGTCAATCTGGACACCCCACCCCTTCCCCCAGCCGAAGGGTGGGGCATGTGGCCCATGCCAAGCCAATCACACTCTTGTTTCCAGGGCTTTGAATCTTGGATGGAGAAACCTGTTGGAACTTATCCACTGTAACAGTAGCATGCAAGTAAAACCATCAGTTCTGTCCACCAGAACCCCCAAAGCGTCCTCAGTTTCTGTCTTCCACCAAACCTTGTTCTGCACACATCCTGTTGATTCTCTGAGGTACTGGATATGCTTCCAATAAAATCCTTTCATGCTTGACTCAGCCCAAATCAGTGTCTACTGCTTGCAAAAAAAGGAATACTAACTATTAGCAACGTCGAGCTTGCTTCCTCAGATTCCGGACCTACCTGAGGACTTCCAGGTCCAATGAAGCCCTATGATCCTAAATGATTCTAAAAATTATACTCTGTATAATGAGTTCATTCTCCCCAAAATTCTTTTGTTCCTCCATATTCAGTAAGAAAGGGTATTTAAAACAGAATGAGAGAGAGAAGGAGAGTTGGGGGAATGGTTGGAAACTAGCAAGCTTTAGTTTGGTCTCTCTGGCCCTACTCTATCCTAGAAGAAAAGAAGGAAGATAAGTATTTTTTTTTTCCTCCAGAAGAAAATATATTATTGGTTCCCCAGTGGTGAATTTATATTGGTTCTAAATGTCACTTTGAGGAACTGGAGAGACTCAGGAGGGGAAAGAGATTAATGGGCTTTTTAAAGTATAATTTACACACAATAAAATGTATAGATCACAAATGTACAGTTCAATCGGTTTTGACAACTGTACACACCTGTGTAACAGCCATGCCAATCAGGATATGGAACATTACCATCACTCCAGGCAGTTCCATCGTGCCCCTTTCCAGCTAATCCTTCCCCTTCTCTGGAAGAGGCTCTCTATAACAGCTTGCAGAGAAACAATAATATACATTCTCCCTAGGGAGCGGGGATGGCCTCTTCTCCAACTTTTCTTCTAGGATATAGGAGGTTCATAGATACCATTCTGTTAACCCTTTATTCCTCCCTATAAGCTTTATTCTCTCAATCTACAGACATCCTCTTTTCTCTACCTTCTAAACAAATCTTTCCCTTTCCCCTTAAACTACCAAAAATTCTCAATATGCCTTCTTCATGGCTTTTTTTTTTTTTTTTTTTAAAAGAAAGAGCTAGTTATGCTCACTGCTTTTTTTGCTCTTTATCTCACAACTCATTCTGGTCCCTATTTTCTCGTTTTTCATTCTCCCTTGACTTTTACTGTGTTTAGCTGTATTGGCACCCCCTACCATACCCCCGACTTCTTTCGATATCTATCCATCAATCTATCTTATCTATCTACCTATCTACCTACTTACCTACCTAGCTACCTATCTTCTCTCTTTCTCCCTCCCTCCCTCTCTCTCACTATATATATAAACTAAATTTTAATTACTCATATGGTAAACATCAATGAAAACAGGTACTGGCCTTAAATGCTCACAACTGTACAAATCCTTCTCTTGGCTTCTGCCTACATTGAGGGTAGAGATGCTATAGCCAATTCTGGGGTTTGTACCTGGCTCTATTGTTGTAGAAAAGATGCAAAGATCAGACCCACGAGAAACTAAGCAGCACTCGGAGAGTTAGAGAACTCAGGTTTATTACGCCAGCAGTCCCAGAGGAGCTAGCGCTCTGAAGATCTGCGCCCTGAGCTCAGTTGCAACATTCCTTATATAGAACTTATTTGGCATGGGCTGATTGGTTAATTTGTCCTCAGACCTTACAAAGTGGAGGGAGTTGCTATGGTTACAGGTAGTTACATAGCATTATAAAGACATAGTGTTATAGAGCGGTGGGAGTTGCTATGGTTACAGGTAGCTACACAGTGTTACAAAGAGGCAGGAGTTGCTATGGGTTGCAGTTAGTTACATTTGTTGCTTAGGCAGAGCAAGCCAAAGGGAGGATGAGTTTTTTTAGTTACTTTTGAGTACAGCCTGTACAGCAAGCATTTCTACAGAAGCAGAACAAAGAGCTGATTAGTTTTTTGAGTGCAAATTCCTCTTCACTATCACTTACTACCTGTGTGACTTTGAGCAAGTTATTTAATTATTCCATACCTCTGTTTCTTCTGTAAAATGAGGCTGATAATATTACCCATCTTACAGGGTTGTTGTGAGGATTGAATGCTCAGCATTTAGAATTGTGCCTGGTATGGAGTAAGCACTCAACAAATACTAGCAATTTCTATTATCTCATTTGGTCACTGTTGTGGTGTTTGTAGTAAGAGAACTTTATAAACCACAACAGACTTTATTAATACAAGAAGCAATATAAGGCGTACAGTGCATTGGTGCCAACTCTTCTCAGGCTCCCTTAGTGGTTGAACCTCTTTCCTCCGCTTCTTTAATGTGATGTACTCCAAAGCGCCTTCCTTGATCCTCTGTCCTCATGATGCTTGAAGACCTTATCCATCATGGTGGCTTTAATTATGACACCAAGGCCAACGACTTCGAGTACAGGTCTATAATCCTACAGCATGACTTAAATTTCAGAGTTTCCATTCCCAGCTTGCTGCTGGGCATCTTGCCACCATTCATTCGAATTCAACATGCATAACATCAAAATCATCATTTTGTTTTCACAAAGGGGTTGCCCTCGGGATTTTGCTTTGTCCTTGTCCGCAATGACATACTCGTATGTTAAATAAACATGG
The DNA here is from genome assembly GCF_902729225.1 of Pteropus medius. Classification (NCBI taxonomy): domain Eukaryota; kingdom Metazoa; phylum Chordata; class Mammalia; order Chiroptera; family Pteropodidae; genus Pteropus; species Pteropus medius. The sequence continues at coordinate 5,783,320 of NW_024354911.1, forward strand.
CCTAGTCTTGCCAGGTACTCCTAGATAAGTATAAAAGAGCTTGAGTACAGACCTTCTGAAGATATAACTGGAATACTCCTCTTGTCTCCCTAAGGCCTGCCCTGTCCACTCTGAAAGGTCCACAATGACTACGCACTATCTATGTAAGAGCTGTGGGCTGGGGGACTGAGTCCCAGGTGACTCGGAAGGAAAATCCTTCATTAAAACATGAGCATCCTAATCCCAGGTCCAACAGCTCTTGGTCTTGGGACTCATTCCCTCATGTCTCACCGTTTTGATAATACTGTCCATGTTTTTATCTGATAGCCCTCACCCCATGCCCAGTGTGTTGTCTGTGCCATGGCAGACTCATGGACTAGCAGAGGAACTGGCAACTCGCCTGGGCACCTGGGTGCCACATTTCATCTCTGCACAGAGCTTTAATCAAGGGAAGAACTTGATCTAAGTGTCTACGGGCCCTGTGGTGCACCTTTAATATCCCCTACAGCCAACTCTGCTATTCTTACAAGCAGCCTAACAAAAGCTGCCTGGACTTACAAGGAAGGCATTCAGGAATTTTGCCAGAGTTTCCTGCCTATGCTGGTCATTAGGGCTGCTCACAGATATTCCACTTTTCCTCTGAGCACAAGTGGGATAGTATCTCCTTGCTGCCCTTGAAGTTAATCATGCCATGTGACTTGCCTTGGCCAATGAGACGTGAACAGAAACAAAAAGGATCACTTCTGGCAGAAGCTTTAAGAACTTGTGCATAATTCACTTGCTCCCTTTTCTTGTGTCAGTGGACGTGTAAACTGAGATGCAGCTTCTACCAGTCTGGGTTCCCGAATGAGCAGAATACACGCATGGAACAGGAGCAAGAGACAAATCATTAGGATTTGGGAGCGATTTGGGGGTTCTTTGTTACTGCAGCACAAGCTTGTCACTCCTGACAGATACAGTGGCCCTGTACATGTGACCAGCTGGCAAACTCCAATTCCTGACCTACCCTCACCTCTGACTTTTGAATTTCCACTTCACTCAGTTCCACTCTCAGGGCCATGTGGTGCACTTAAGCTACCCAAACACAAAGCTGTCCCCTGGTTTATGGATTAAGACTGATCCATACATTGACCCAGCAAAACTATGGACTCTAGTGCTGCCCAAACCCAAGTCCCTAGGCACAATTTTCCCCAATATCATCAGCATCTAAACAAGAGTCTTCTTATTAAAGTGTCCCATTCTAGCCAGGCCGACCATATAATTTCTTGTCCAAAGTGGTTTTGAGAGTGAAAGGGGACTGGGGGGACAGGCTTAAGTATTCACTGTCCTGGATAAACAGGGACACTTGGGCCTGAATTCTGCTTCCATCATCTCTACAATAGAGGTCTTGGTATAAGAAAAATTCCTAGAGGTCTCATCTAAGGATAGATCGCCATACCCAGGAAATGCGATTAAAGGCCTAAGAAGAAGCATGTGGTGAAATTAATGTGTTTACCAGAGTGTGCTCTGCTTTCACTATTCTATGTGGCATTGGGCTGAACGAGCACAGCTGTTTCCCTGAGTAGGCACATGTGGATAGCGGGAGACATCCAAGCAAAACCAAGAGCCCAAAGCAAAATCCAGCCGTAAAGTATGAACACCCTGCAGAAACGTTAACAGCGTCTTCCTTCCACTGGTCAGCCTGGGAGTCATTTAAGAGGAAGGACAAAATCAAGAAAACAATCTTAGCAGCAAAAAGAATTCTTTAAGATCGTCACAGTCAATGCAACTTCAGTGACTATGGGCTCCCACTCTCTTAGGCATGTGAAACATATTAAATGTCAGTAAATATTTTAAAAGAATGCTGAATTTTCTAGGTAAAGTAACACGTTGTAGAAGACAGATGATTTCTCTATCTGCCGCTACTCTGAATTTTTCTTTACTTTGTAAAACACCAGGATTCTAATTGGCTCATTCAAAATGTTGCTGGTTTATGGTCAAGAAGTATATAATGATTTTTGTATAAGATTCTGTTTTTCTGTCCATCTCAATCCCCACTCCTCCACCTCTGCTTCATGTGACGTGGGTCCCCCACCACAGGGCTGTCATATGACCTGAGCTAGTCCAAGTACTCCCGTGTCCGAACTTAGATTCAGGGATGGGACTATGATCCAAACAAGATCACGATGTGGTTTTTCTGAGATTGAAACCATCACTGGGCATGTTAGTTTCCTAAGTTGCCGGAACATATTACCACAAACAGAGAGGTTTAAACCAACAGGAGTTTATTCTCTCACAGTCTGGAGGCTGGAAATGCTAAATCGAGGTGTTGGCAGGGCCGCATTTCCTTTGAAGTCTCTGAGGAAGAATCCTTCCACAACTCCTCATGGTTTCTGGTGATTGCCAGTGATTCTCGGTGTCCCTTAGTTTGTAGCTACATCACTCTCACTCTGCCTTGTTCATCACAAGGCTGTCTTCCCTCTCCCTCTGTGCCTGTGTGTTCATACGGTGTTCTCCTTTCTGTGTATGTCTCTGTGCTGCTTCTCCTCTTTTTATAAAGGCACCTGTCATATTGGATTAAGGGCCCAGCCTACTCGGTATGACCTCTCTTAACTTACATCTTAATTACATCTACAATGACCCTATTTCCAAATAAGGTCGCAGTCACAGGCACCAGGAGTAGGACTTTGACACATCTTCTGGGGGAACACAATTGAACTCACAATACTAAATGAGAGAGGGCTTCTCCCACTGACTGCAAGCTCACAGCCACGGAACACTCACCTGAGCAGTAAGTAAACAGAACAGAGATAGAGAAAGACCAATAAGGCCTGGTACTGAATTCCTGGAATGCATTTCTATCTGAAGCCCAGTCAATCTCTTGGATTTTCCAATAACAAGACCAACAAAATATCTTTCTTTAAATAAGAAATACATTAAAAAATATATTTAGGTTGAGTTTCTGTCACTTACAACCAAGAGATCTAATTAATATATCTACTGATGAATAATACCATATAATGTGAATTCAAATAGTTTCTCATAATCTGAGTAAGGAAGATAGAGGAAGGTACATATGAAAAAGACTGGCCGTGAGTTGATAACTGTTGAAATTAAGTGATGGTATAAAGGAGTTTTTTATTATACTATTATATTATTCTCTGTACCTTTACATATGGTTGAGATTTTCCACATGAAGTGTTAAAAAAGAGTGCCTCAGACCTCCCATTTAAAGTCAAATGCAAATCAGGGCAAACAAAGGAACAGGCAAGGTAGAATCACACACAAAGCAGACAACAGCAGGCGTCCACGGAGAGTATCTGTAACACGCGAGAACATTAGGACGAGGGCTCTCTGCAGCACACGCAGGGCTTTGATACAAGTCTGTGAGGGCCTGACGGGTCAGGAGGTCTTGCGTAAAGATGCCTGGCAGATGATCACCGAAAACCATGCAGAGAAAGTCTGGCGATGAGGCTTCAGCTCCAGGAGTAACTGTGGAGAGCACAGTGTGCCCTGGAGAAACTCGCCTTTCCTCCCAGTTAATCACAGGAAAGCAGCTACATTCCCCAGCTAGCAATAAAGCAAGGGTGCGGTTCAAAGACAGGGTTACGTCGTTTCTAAATGTTCACTGACAAGCACTGCTATTCTGACACAAGAATACATTTCACGGTTTATGACATACCCACGATTTTGTACCTTAACTTAGGCTGGATCACCGCCTCTTCTGCGACCCTCCCTTGCTCCTGAATCAGAGGTTCTCAGCCTCAGCTGCCCATTAGAATCACCTGGGATCTTTAAAAAAAATCCTGATGTCCAGGCTGCCCCCTAGACCAATAAAATCACAATCTCTGGGTTTGGGGCCCAGGCATCGGTATTTCTAGAAGGCTCTTTAGCGATCCCAGTGAGCAGCTAGGGCTGAGGACCACCATCTCAGATAGACCTACATTTGTGAGGTGGTCACCCACTTTGGATATGCACCTCACTTTTCCAGGCATCTCCTGCTATTGGTCAGACCAAGCTCACTTCCTGATCTACTCATGTGGGTAGATCTCAACCAGTCCAGAATCTGGTTCCTTCCTCTTTGCAATAGTTTCATCGGGTGGCCATGGCAAAATACCACAAACCTGGTGGCTTAACACGACAAAACCTTACACTCACAGTCCTGGAGGCTGTAAATCCAAAAGCAAGGTATGGGCAGGTCACCCTCTCCTGGAAGGCAAGTATCCTTTCCTACCTCTTCTGACCTCTTGCGGTCGCTGGCAGTCCTTGGCGTTACTTGGCTTGTGGACACATTGCTCCGATCTCTGCCTTCAATGTCCCTTGGCATTCTCTCTGTAAGTCTGTGTCCTTTCTCCTCTTCTTAAAAGACCACCTTTCACACTCGATTAAGAGCTCATCCTGCTCCAGTAGGACCTCAGCCATCTACATCCACAATGGCCCCGTTTCCAAATTAGGTCACACGCTGAGGTTCCAGGAAGGATGTGCTTCCTCACCCAAATGATAAGCCTTGGACTTTATGTTCACCAGAGAGCATGTAAGACCTAGCAAACTGGGTGCACGATGTCTTTTTAAAGAGTTTTTATTTTGAAATCATTTTAGATTTAGAGAAGTGTTGCACAGACAACACAGAGAGTTCCCGTACACCCTTTACTCAGCCTCCTCTAATGGTAACATCTTATAAAACCACAGTACATTTACAAAAAGAAACGAACACCTGTATAATACTATTAACTATACACTTTATACATATTTCACCAGATATTCTACTAATACCCTATTTCTGTTCTAGGATCCAAGTCAAGATATCACTTTGCATTTAACATAATGCTTTTAAAAATAAAAAGGGTCTGAACCAAGCTCTGATCCACAGCATCGAAAATTCACTCAGGCTTCCTTCCCTATTCACCCTTCAGCCTCTTACCCAACCTCATATCTGCATTTAATTACTTCTCTGTGTTTCATCTGTTCATCTTTCCTGTTTGGATCTAATAGCCTCAATTTTTCAGTCAAGTTAGTTCTTAACAATTTTAAGGTCATGGGACCACTCTGAGAATCCGATAGAAGCTAAAGACTCTCTTCTGAAAAAAATGCACAGACAAAAACAACTTTGCATCCAATTTCAGAGCAGATATCAATCCCCCTCCTCCTCCCCAAGGGTTTTCACCTAGGCACGACCTTCCATAGTCTGGCTTCCTTGGACATCGATGCTGTGATTAAATCAGCACAACTCACTGTCCAGCTCTCTCCTAAGACAATTTCTGCAGGTCCTGCACGTAGCAGCAGCTCTCTGCACTCTGGGTTTTGGCCAACACCAGCTGCCTCAGCCACTGCCTTGGACTGAGACTGGGCAGAGTCTTCAGCTGGATAGTGAGGATGGCTGGACTCTACCCCTCTGGCCAACTTGGCTATCAGTATTGAACCCTACAAGTTTCGCTTGACCCATCACCACTTTGGAGCCTGCTTTCTCTGTGATGGAAAGCAACAGCTCAGAATTTAACATTTCTCAGTTCAAAATCTATGTTATCATCTTGGTTTCGACAACAACAACACAAAAAGTGAAACCAGGATCCAGAGCAGTACTGATAAGCTCTACTAAAATCAGATCTTCTGTCGTTTTGAAATGGCAGGAACCTTGGTCCCAAGGACAATGCCTGCCTACCACATATCACCTTTGGAAACAGAATGCAAGCCCCTCTCCTCCTGCCCCATGAAAGCCAAACGACTGTCAACCAACCCTGCATGTTCTCTCAAGCCACTACACCAGCTCCTGCAGCAGAAACCAAGAAAAAGGAGAACTCCATCCCACTCACTTCTCACAACCTTAGCCTGAACCTCTTGTTCCAACCCATTCCTCGAATCCTGTTCTGTCCCACTCACCCTGCCATACTCAGACTCTGCTTGTTCTATCAGTGCCTCATCCGTCTGACTAATGGTCCCTGTGTCACCCGAACTCGATTACCTTTGGTAAAGATCCCTGCAGGCTGCCTTGGGGTCACACTTTCTCCCCTACCACCACTCTGGCCAGGATCACACCAACTCCTCCAGCATCAGCCAGAAGGCAACAGGGTTGGAGAACAGACAAAAATAATTCCTGCAGACAGGGCTGGGTCTGTTCTTACCTTCTGCAAATGGTTCCCATTCATAAAAGCGGCCCATGAATGGCTTGTTGTTGTAAGATGCACACTGTACCTCCCGGATACTTCTACTGCTTTCTGGACACACCTAATAAAGCAGATAGTAAATATGCAATTAGTGCTCATATCTTTTCATAGCCCCAGTCAAATCCCAGGAGACCTCTCCAACGTTAAATACTAGGCCTCTTCTACTGAAACCAGGATTTCTGAAAATTTGCTGATTACCTACATCAAAAATTTAAAACACAGATTCCAAGACTTCACTCCAAGTTTACTAAATCAGAATCTTTGTAAAAGAACACTATATTTTTAACAAGCTCTCCAGGTTAAGTTTTTGCACACCGCAGTCTGAAAACCACTAACCTAAACCTTCTGCTCCTGACAAATTGGTCTCCCCTCAAAGAGGTCATCCGTTTCCATCTGTTTGACTTTGTTCCTGCCATTCCTGTACACAAGATAACGCTCACCGGAACCACGTGCAGAGCCCTGACCATGTACAGGCACTGCTTTAAACATATTACACAGATTAACTCATTTAACCTTCACAACAATCAATGAGGTAGATATGAGAGTTTGCTGATTTTTCACAGATGAGCAAATTGAGGCACAGAGGAGCCACATAGACAGTGGGGACAGAGACTGGGTTTAACTCCAAGCAGTCTGGTCCCCACCAAGCTGCGGCTCAGTATCCTCCCCATCTTGTCTAAATTTTGGTCTAAATTCTCTCCACCATCTAATGCAGGACCTCCTAGCCTTTAGAATGAGAAAAAGTCACCCAGAGATCTCCAGGGAAACGCAAATTCCTGGATCTCTCTCCCAAGTATTATTATTCAGGAAGTCTGGGATGAGGTCCAGAAATCTGTATTTTATCAAATTATCCAGGTGATTCTGATATTCTAGATTAGTCAAAGAAAATATCCAGCGTCCTCTGGCTTATTTCTTATTTATAAATGGTAAATATGAGCAAAGTGTGATATAAAATAAATAAATGTGAAATAAAATAATAAGATCAAAATCTCTATTTTAAATTGTGGATCAAGTGTGATTGAGCATTTCTAAACCCAGCTACAGTCTGTTTAAGTGTGGGATATGTGTATGAGTGCGTGTTTTAAAAATCAGAAAGGAAAGGAATCTGGTCCCTTAATTATTAAAAGCTCTGTATGTAAGAAGTCTCTGGAATGAACCGCTAATAAGACAGCTCAAAGTCCTGAAGGATTTATAAAGAAATCTACTGTATGTATCAGAAACACCAGGCCTCCTGGAAGATGAGGGAACAGAGGGAAGAATGAAACCAGGTGGAAGAAAAGTATCTCCTGCTAAATAAAGGACAGTCAGGGGAGGCTGTGGGTACAACACTCGGGGTGGTCATAATCCTGCTGCTGCCTGAGCTAAACCATATGGAGGAAGAAACTACGTGAAGCAGAACGTGACGGAAACTGGTGGGAAAAAGGGGCAGGGCGGGCTGAGCTCCGACGATCAGCCAGCAGCTGACAGGCCAGGGAAGGGCTTAGGAAGTCAAGCTGCTGGCGGCCCTAAAGCTGGGATGGTGTGGGCTTCCAGCAACACCAGCTGTCTCCATGAAGGATCGAGGGTTAATGTGCTTTTTACAATCCTTTTTGGCAGAACCAGTGTTCAACTAGGATGTGATCGGCTGGGCAACTTGGGAGAAGGCACTGTCCTTGCAACCAGAAAAAATCACTACGGAGTATGTTAAAAATACAGATTCTCGGGCCTCATCCCAGTAGGAAAGACGGCCTAGAAATACATGCTGGAATTGTTCCCTCAGGTGATTCTGGTGCAGCCGGCCTGGCACCAGACTGTGCAGCAACAGTGAAGAGCCACACCCAAGCCTCGATCTCACTCCAAATTCCTTTACGCACAATCACAGAATGGCAGAGCAATGAGAATCAAATCCAAGTCCTTTAATTTACAGATGAGAAAACCGAGCCTGGAGAAGTGGCATACTTTGTGAAAAGTCCCATAGTGACATAGTGACAGAGCCCAGAGCTCTGTCACCCACTCTGGCCATAATCAGGAACTACAGATCAGCTGCTGGGTGGCAGATTTTCATAAGGAAATCAGACCAGAACAAGTGGGCTAAATGTCCTGCTCTCAAATAACCACACCTATGTGAAGCCAAGCTGCTCTGCAGTAAGGTGGTTACCAGAATTGGAAGCTGCAGACGACGAAAACTCAGCCAGTCTGCTTGACCCATCTCCATCAGCAAAATAGTGCCAAAAAGCCAGACCATGCACTTTCAGAATCATTCTGAATTGCTCAGTACTCGATGATATAAATGTCTATTTTATGATGTGGAAAGCAGTCCACAATCCGTTAAGTGAAAAAAAGTGTTAAAATGATTATGCGTGGTGTTGGGGGCGGGGGAAGAGAAAGAGAGGTTAAAAATGTTATCTGTAGAAGGTAGGTTACAGATGTTTTGTCTTCACAATCAACTTTTGGTTTATTTGTATTGTCTAATATTTCTGCAATAAATATGTAATATTTATGTAATAAAAATTTATCGGAGTTGAGCTCTTCCAAACACATTTGGCCCTTAGCCACTTTTGCATGTGCTTCTAGTTTATCATCTTATGGTGTGTTGTAAGTCCTGTTAATGGCTGGTGTTCTTGTTACATCCATATTCAACTGCAAGCCAACCAGTCACTTGTGATGGGTCATTCAGGATACCATGTCCCTGGTCATCAACAAGTTCTTTATATCTGAGCATGGCCTAGTCACTTTCTGAGGTAGGAGAACTTAAGGTGGCATCAGACCCACAGTAGAGTGTCAGATGCTAAAGCAGCAAATCCACCTACAGTTGACAGGAGGCAGCTGAGCCCAGAGGGATGTTTCCACTGGTAGGTAGCATAGGAAGGTGTGGCAGAAGGTAACAAGGTGCACTGGCAGATGGGCATGCCCTTGTGTGTGACCCTGAACAGGGACCTACATGATGCCAGGCAAGCTGCCAGTTAGATGCAGGACATTACTTCCTGCGAAGGAGAGGGACTTGGCCAGGAAAATGCAAGGCTCACAGGGCCCGGAATTATGGTACAGGTGAGGCAGAAGCCTGGGGTGATGATATTAATAGGTAACTTTTATTGAGCACTTACTAAATGCCAGAAACTCTTATGTACAGTACCCATTTAATTCTCACGACAACTGTTATGTCCATCTTACAGATAAGGAAGTCAAGACTACAAAAAGTTAAATGAGCTGCCCAAGATCATGGGGCTTGTAAGTGGTGAAGTCAGGATCTGAACCCAGACACTTTGAGTTTAGAACCCATGCCAGTAGCCACTATGCCATTAGACTCGTTGAGACTGCGTGGACAGCGAAGTAAATTTGCAACAGGTTGTCGGACAAGAGGGCCTTAATTCCTTCTTATTTGTTGTCAAGAGAGGTCCTAGAGGCTAAGGTCAGATTCAGCCTCTGAGGCCTGGCGAAGCGGCCCCAGCTGTCAGGAGCAGGGAATTGTAGGCTAAAGATGAAAACCAAGCTAGGCCGAGAAAATTCTGTTTCACGTCTCTTTTGTACTTGTTATACTATTATCAGCATACGATCTCCTCTCATTTTAAAGGTTCTATGAAGTTATACTTCCAGGTTACAGGTCATTTTACATTTGTTGAATTTTAAGTGGGTTGTTTCCTGATACCATAGACTGAGTCATTCTCACCTTATCAGTGACTGTCTCTATATTACGCTGTGAGTTAGCTTTTGGCAGATTTCTTGCAGACAGCTGATCCTTTCTATGGACACAGATTCTTGTAATTTTTAGGCCAGAAAATTGACACAAGGGAAAAGCCATGTAGATAGAGATCAGGCTCACTCAGGATGGGACCAGCAAAGTCCGGAGCTGGATAGCCAAGTAATGCCCTATGAGAGATAACCTCCTTTCAAACGACTCCCTTTAGACCAAACGAGAGAGCGATATTTCCACTGGTCTCTTATGGAAAGAGGAATAAAGATGCACTTCAACGAAATGAGTTGAATCCTTATAAAGCATTTCAGGCCCTATCCAAAGTTCCATCTAGACAATTTCCTGGGGTTGCTATGAATCACAAAGTGTGTTGTGGAAACTTGGATACGTTTCTAGTGACCTTGGTTAATCGGAGATGACAACGGCCTGTACCTAATTTCACTGCTTAAGAGGCCACTGTTGGTGATCACACACTTACCTTTTGGTAACTAATTAATAAATAGCATAATTCCCAATGAAGGTGGCACCAGGAAACATGACCTTGAAGTGTGCCTGGGTCAGATATACATTTTTTAATCCTTTGCATTGCTCTGGATTCAGTCAAAAGACCAGCTACCATAGCAACATATGATGTATTTAACATCACAGTGCAGAAACCTAAAAAAAAAAAAGTCTAGAAAATGTCCTTGCACTGCCATGAGAAAGTAAGTGGTTATGTGACCTTGGGCAAAGCACTTTGCTTCTCTAAATCTAAATTACTGTACCACCCCCACCTCCCAGATATTTTTGTGAGGATTAAATTAGTAACACATTAAAGTTTCTAGCTTATAGCAATGCTCAATAAATGTTAGCTGAATTGGAATCTAAGTAGACATCAAAGATGACCTAGCAGTTCCAAAAGCTGTAAGTGCCTGAAAGAAAGGTGTTTGGAGCAAACATTCCCCTTCTTTCTCTTCTACAGCTGGAACACAGGCTTTGTATAACCATGGACCAAACTTTCTTACAAGTAATCCAGCACATTTTTCAAATATGCTTAATATCTGCTTTTTCAAGTTACTTGGAACAAACTGAACCTTGCAAAACTCTTTTGCTACCTCCCACCATTTCCAGCACTTGACTAGATAGTCAGTGAATTGGTTTGTCCAAAAGAGTTGGGTCAAGGCTTTGGGTTTTAAAAAAATAAACAAAAAACGAAGATTTTCTTAGTTTTTAAACACTTTTTTCCCCATCCAAGTTCATAACGTTATTTTAGAGAAAGGTGTTTCCTTTTCATTCAATACATACATCGAAGACCCAAAGGATGTTGATAGGACCAAGACCACCGAATCACCCAGGAGGACTCTATATTTTTAATAACTCTAGACACACATCTATACAAATCTAAGTCTATCCCAGGAGTGCTTATTTATGTCTCCCTTTTGAGATTATTAATATATCTCCATACCTGTAAGCAGGTCTAAAAGAGAACACTTTTTTTTCCCCCTCCAACTAATCAGGAAGTATATGGCAAAATGTAAACTTGTTAAAACATTCAAAACTCCTACTTACTAGTGCCTACTTTTGAGATCACATAAATAAGTCTGGTTTCCTTCCCTCTGCTATCTGCTGGGGCAGGATGTGAAATTCCTTCAAAGGCAAACAGTCATCGTGCTCCTGCTATGTGTCATGTGACAATTGAGGATTCAGAGAAGAATCCTTCATAATAGTCTCTTGCAAGGATTTCACAGGTCAGGATGAGAAAACTACATAAACCGAAATAAGTAATGTAACAAGAAGAATTTAATGAATTATTTGGGCACTAAATTTCTAACTTTACAAAACCGAGAGTTAACTGATAGTTTCTAATGTTGGTAAAATAAGGCAATTAAAATTGTTAATATACTAAATATAACTGAAAATTCAAACGTGGCTAGCAGAGATCAGCAGAGTGGGAGGAAAAGGGATCATATCCTTACCTTTCATAGTGAAGAGCTGACAGAGAAAATCTGAAGTTGATATATCAAGAAACAGAGGTGTTAATTAGCATGCTATTTAGAGTTATGGAGAGAATGACTATAAAAAACTAAACATTAAAAATGACTGTGATTACATCTTGGGAGAGGGACTAGGATATACCTCTCTCTACCACTGTGATATTTCTTACTATTTGTACTACTTTTTATAATCAGGGAAAGTGACAACTGTGAGCAATTCATACATAGTTATGTGTATGTGTGTGATTCATATATAAATACTTCATACATATGAAGTACATGTGAATATTTATATTTAATATTTATATATTCAATATATGTAATATTTACATATCCACATGTAGCTCACATATGTATATACAAAAGGCCACTAATAGAATATGAAAAAGTCAATAAGAAAACCTTCTATAAGAAATTCCAAGTGGTCTGAGAAGATGGAAAGCAGAATGATGCAAAAGGCATGGGCACTAGCACATATTTTCCAGGTAAGAAGGTTGGTGAAAAGCTCATGATAAGAGCAAGTTATGGTGAGCCTCCTAGTTAGATATCCTGATCATCCAGTGACTGGCCCCATAGTTTCTGGCAAGTTTTACACCTTACAGAATTGCACTGAATTCTTACCTGGCCCACTTGCTAAGTGTCTCCTTAAAACTATAGTCAGGAAGTTGTCAGCAACTCTTTCATTCACTATCAGACTAGAAATGGGGAAGAATTAGAATCTGCCTGAACAGATCATGCTTAACTACATTTTGAGATTTGTCCAACATCTTCCCTTTATTTTCACTTACTCTCAGGCAGAAACAACTCCACATGGATAAATCCACTATCAGAAGGCAGTCTCACTCCAGGGAAATTTACTGTAAAGTCCCTGATACCAGAACTCATCACATCCTTATTTGCTAAAAGCTGCTTTTAGCTCCAGGAGTTTTCTCCCTCATAACGTTAAGTGCACTCTGTCTAAACTCAGGATCACGCCTCCTTTGGCAACGAAGCCCCTTAAAAACTTAACAACCTTGTCCCAGCCTTGCAACCTCAGCCTCCTTTCTTCTGAAAGAGCCAGAGTGTCAGTCTCTTCTCCAGGAAAAAAAGCGCTGAATTCAGAGTGCCTCAGGAAGGTGGGGAGAGAGAGACACCTAGGCCTCCAGCACAAAGTGTCCTGGTCTGGTAATATATTTAGCAAATAATAATACAAAATCCCAGAAACAGCTCATAGAAAAGCATTTTACTTTAATTGTATCCCCACAGGCACCAAAGGAATTGCAGTTGGTTTTCTCCTTCCCCTGTTTCACCCCTATAAAGACTCTAGTTCTTTTGTTCTCAGGTCTTGGTCTTCTAAGAGCTTTTATGAAGAAGAGACTTAACTATTTATTGGATTCCATGAGTACTTGTTATTGTTTTTGCCACAACTGAGAAAGTGCAGGGCTGTGGATAAACCTCAGATTCGTCCCTCTGTGACCCCTTCACTACTGAACACATACTTGCAAAGGAAGCCACCGCTCACTGAAAAACATCTGATGCCACTGAGAGGTTCCCTGAGCGGCCCCTTCTTGTTCCTCAGCTTCATGGGAGTGTACAGGGACTCCAGGATCCCTATCACTCTCTCTTTCTGGATAACTCTCCCCTCACTTGGAGACCCGGAACTTCTCCAGGAAGGCCTTCGTTGACTCTACCCAGGCCAGGTGAATTTCCGCTGTCTGGAGATTTCAGGGTACCTGCGCAGCATCAGCGGTGCCTAGACTCTCTCTTACAAGACTTAGAGCCCCTCAGGGACAGAACTTACTCAAAAATCTCAGTGTGCCTGACCCAGAGCCTAACGCCTGATCCCACTCAGTCAATGTCAATGCTGTGCTTATGGACTGCAAGCAGGTACCTGCAACAGTGAGTGACTTGGAGCAAGTGCTGCACTAGCAGACGTCCGAGACTGATACTTGTGCTGAAAGACCACAGATTCTCTATTTCTGCTGGAGTGTGTCACCTTTACTTCCTCATAAGCATTGTAGGCAAGAAAATAAAAACCTTTCTTATCTTTAAAGACGACATTCAGATACCATCAGTGCTGCATTTATCATCGATTTTGCAGAATTTCATAAAGGACATCTTATGAGAATCAAACAATCCTAAAGACACCCCAGAATGTTTAAAATTCCCACATGACATCATAAGGCAGGGCATAATGTTAAATATGCACGTTTGAGGGTATACAGAATTCACTGCCATGAAGTCATCTATAGTTTCACTTTTCTCACTTTAATCATGACCCAAGGATGATTATATTGAAACTACATCACAGGTGAAACATTGGGTCTCTCAGCAATCTTGTTCGTTTGTTTTCTGTTGGGCAAAGCGACACTAGATTACAGCTAACCCAGAGGACAAAGGAGACTCTGAGCAAGTCTGAGCATTTCATGCACAATTTTGTGATTTAGTATTTAGAAACTGAAAGCTGTTCAGATATGGGGAAAGCTTCCTCCACTGCTATCTAGAGAGGCATGTAAGCTGCGTTCACTTATCCAGCTCCAAACGGTATATCTACTAACAATGTGTCCACGCCATACCAAGCTCCACAGATACATGGCCTATCTGAACCTTGCATCGACCGTACGGAGTAGGTAATACTGTCCTCACTTCACAGATGGCCTAGGAAGTCACGAAACTTAGCTCCACGGTATTGCAGCTCAGTTAGCCCTGCTATTGGCAGCGCAGGTCTGACAAAAAGTGCACGGCTTAAAAAAGTGTAAGTTAAACGAAAGAAATGCTTAATAGGTATCAAGTCCACATATATGCCAAATGTCCTCTCGCTTTTCCTTCTCTTTATGATTGCCTTGGTCTTCAAAATTAAGAAATATACTCGTCATTGGGAGAATGTGTTCTCCATTAGAAATTAATTCCTTTCATTTTCAAAGGACTGCAATGGATATTCAAGAACAGAGACCAAGACTGATCTCTACACAAGTGTTTCTTTTTGATTTATGATCCTCATGACAACTCAGTGAGGTAGATAATATGACTTTTCTTTAATCTTCCATGGTGCCTGGCCTATTAGAAGATAAGCGATGATGCTCAATTAAGACTTACTTGTTGACTGATTAGTAATGGCTGTAGAAATATTAGTGCTATACAAAAATTAATAATTCCTGAAGTCTGTCAGCGGAAGAACAAGCTAAACAGCAATCCAGGCATTCAGAGAAATTATTAAAATCACAAATTAAGTCATTTCTATGGACTCTATGGCAGGAAATATAATTTTAATGAGAAAATTGAAGCTAATATATAACAGCTGTCCTGGTACCCAGTAACAGAGAATTAAGGCATATTAAATTATTAATGAAAAATATAGCAACTTGGAAATTTAACCTTTAAACATTCTCTAGTCTTTTCTCTTTTATATAGAGTCTTTAAGCCGATATTTTAAAAAAACATATTTGGTCATCTTATGTAGTTTCCATTTACAATTTCCTTTGCTACTCATTAGCTGTGGACTCTTCAGCAAGTGACTTAACTAGACTTTTCACGATGATCAGTATCTAAAGTGTTTATTTCTGGAAGGGCAGGGACCCTCTAGGAAACTTAGTGGATGATATCTATGCTAGTCAAACCACCCAAAACTCCTACTTATCTGGCCATAACTGGATGACCTAAATTACCCAAACTGCACTTGACCTACAGACCCAAGAGCAAAGAATATTGTTGATGTAAAGCCACTGAGAATTTGAAAGTTGTTTGATACGCAGCAATTGTTATATTGTTGTTTGATATAAGCAATAGATAATCAATAAGTGATTCAATAGGTTATTCATAAGTTACTAAAGTAATAACCCTATTTTAAAAAAGCATATGGAGGAATAAATGGAGAGAAACGAGAGGGAAGGAAGATTTAAAAAAAGGTCATTAACACGGCCTAAAAAACCACACTCTCGTTGTCTTCCACACGTTTACTGCCAACTGACAGAAAGAGAAGAGTGGCAGCAGTTCCAGGCCCAGTTGAAGAGGAGCGTACTCACGTTGGTGTTGCACATCTTGTATTGGCGATAGGCCCCAGTGCAGGAGATGGCTGCAGACCGGGCAGGCTGGGAGAAGCTCGGAGCCACCCTGTGGGCCCCCATGCCATGGCTGCTGCTTGTTTCTGGGCTGTGGAAGAGACTTGAAGCTGCAGGGAAGCCTTGGGTGTGGGTCAGAGGCAGCTGGTAGATAGAGGCCTCTGAGGCCTGCAGTCCAGAACGAGGGCCGCTGTCACTCTGGTACAGAGGTCCATGTTGGGAGGCCCGGCGGGCTGGCGTGCTATAGCCATGGCTAGGACCTGATGCCCCCTGGGACCTGGAATGCCGGGATGAGGGCCTCTGCCTCCGAAGCCTCTGCGGTGAGTGTGCAGAGTCCGTCTGCAGTGGTAAGATGTACGGGGCCTTCCCATAGCCATACTTGCCAGGGCCGATGGGACCTCGGGTCCTGCTCCTGCAGAGAGATATACAAGAAAGGAGATGAACAGTCATGGAATTTTCATGTTCACCCAGAAGCTCTGGTCCATGGTAGAGAGGACTTCGTAGAAACAAAAGCTTGAGAGAGAGCCTGCGGTGGAACAGGGAGGGAGAGGGAGGGCATTCCAGGAAAAGCGAACATCATGGAGGCTGGAACAAGACTCTACAGTCTGGAAAGTAGAATGAAAGTGAGAATCAACTGTGGGTAATGTGAATGGCTGAAAATGAGGTTAGGATGGTGAGCCGTGGTCAGTATTGACTTATGTCAGGGAGCTTGGGTAGTTATGTAGGTTGTAGGGAGCCACCGAAGGTTTCTTGAGAAGTATAAAGATATAATTGTAATTTCAGCCATAGTAACTTCCTGTCCATTTTTTTTCTCATCATAGTTTGTGGGTTTTTTCCTCACTTGACTGTGCCTGACATTTCAGACTCTTGTTTCCATTACCATTCATGCCCAAATAGCTTTTCTAGGTAAAGAGAACTTATTAGCTAAGGAACCAAATTCTAAGGCAGTCCTAGGCCTGACTTGCACTGGGTCAAACCTAATCCCTGAAGGAATGAAAGTGGGGTGAGCAACTGGCTGCTCCATCACTCTTGAGGAGACTCATGCGGAACAACGGGTAAATGCTCATCTTTACATTGGTACAGATCTTTAGATCTTGTGGCAGCCTGTGACATTGTGAGACCTCGTGCAAAGCACGTAAACAGTGGCGTGTTGGGAAGAGTGTAACAACCGGCTCTCTAGTGAGGTGAAAGCTCTGGCTCGCAGCGTTTTCTCATTCCCAGAGTAAATACCCCCGCCATGGCCAATTTCTAGCTGCCCTTGTGGAGACACAATCAGCTCTAGTGAGGAGGGAAAACTCAGCCACTGTTTGCAAAATATAGGAACGGTAAAGAAATACAAAAATGAATCAGACGTGGTCCTCGAGATCTTAACCTTACAACTGAAAGCTGAAGGCAACAAGATCATAACGAAGGGTGTGGTAAAGGCTTTGGAGACATTACAAAATTGGTGCCTTGGGAATTCTGAGGCAAGAGAAAGTATTTTTGCCTGCAGCGATTTGGGAAGGTCACTGGTCTAAGACTTGTGAAGCACAGGTTGCAATGTTCTGTGGAAGGACTTAAGTCAGTCACATAACTTACTTATTTGCAAAATGACTGAACTGGATTAAACGACTGCGAAGGTCGCTCCAGCTCTAAAATTATATGCTTCCATGATAATTAATTCTACTTTTACATAAAATTGGAAATGTGCCCAAGGGTTTCTACAAGATGGCCCCATTAAAATAAGTACATTAAAATAGCAATCAAGGTGAAACATTAATTTCTGCCCTCATGAGGAAATTCTTTCTTCGCTATTCATAACCACTGAATATAAAATCTAATAGACCACAACTAATTATTAACATCTTTATCACTAATTGCACCTTCATTCTTAGCTGATATGGTTTTGAATTAAACTATGCTACAGTGCTTATTTTGCCTTTAGGCATTTCTCAATTAATCTTGGCAACACTTGGGACTCTGTTAATGATGGTGGATCCAGCGTACTGCTTTAAGTGATGCAATTAAGACATTAGTCTTAAAAATGTGTATAACTTGAATGTAATTTGCCTTTTTCTTTCTTGTGGCAGGCCAGGTAAAATGAATGACATCATGAAAATGCAAAGGAAAGAATTTCTCTCTGTGTGTTTCATGGTCTCTTTTTCTTTTCTTTTTCTTTGTTAGATGCCTGAAAGTCTACCAAAAATTCTAGCCTCGAAGTAAGTACTGGGTGAAGAACCCCTCGCTGAAGGCAACAGAGAAATGTAGACATGTGGAGCACGGCTTCTCAAACTTGAATGTGCACAGGAATCACCTAGGATCTTGTTAAAAGGCAGATTTTGATTCAGGACATCTGGGGTGGGACCTGAGATTCTGCATTTCCCACAGGCTCCCGGGTGATGCTGGTGCTGCTGGCCCATAAACCCACTACTTTGAGAAACAAAGTCGTAGGATAGAATTGAAATTCCAAATAAAAAGGTGAAAATTCAACAGCAAAATTTTTCATGTTTAATGGAGAAAGACAGGCATAAATGTAAAAAACAAAAACCAAAACCCGTCTTTGTGACATACATACAAAATCTGCTGGCCTAGATCAGGCTGTACTGCTGGCGGCTCACCCAGTGAGAGCTGCTGAACCAAGACTGACTGCATCTCACTCCTGGGGAGCGGAGGAGGCAGAGAACCTGCTGTTGGCTGAGGACCTGTGTGAGCATCTTTCCAAGGGCTGCCCATCCCTCCCGAGGGGGGTAACATACACATGTGCAAATGTATATTTTTGTATTCACACTGCCTTGTGGGAGGCTCTGCCTAAGCCAGAGAACCATTCAAAACCCACACAAATAGCAACACCATTGGAAAGATGAAGATTCAAAAATAAATGGCCAGCTTATTCTGAGAACCAGAGTAAAGAGAATGAACAGCAAATTAGAGTATGATTATGAGAGATGTGACTTCTGAATACTTGACTCGGAACACTCAGACAAGCAGCAGATTCATCCCCACTTGGCCAGGAGAACGTGTTTCCTCACAGCCAGTCAGAACTAATTATCCTGACAGTTCAGAATGGCCTCTTCCCCACCAGGACAGAGTCCATCTGGCCACTTGCAGAGCAGCCTACATGAACGGGGCAGATTTATGCACAGTTGGGATAATAAGCACAGATGTGGCTGAGAGTAACTGTTAACCGTTCCAGGGGTCCCTGCGGTAGGTGCCCAGGGGGCTGTTAGATTGATTAGTTCTGCTTGGCCTCTTATCTCCTGGAATTTTACTTTGTCTTCCCCACTTATCAAAGCTCTGGCTAATTTCAGAAAGCGAAGCCTTAAGAAAGAAACAGAAAAAGCCCGGTTTGGAGATCAAAGACATGCATGCTAGCATACATAGCAAAGTGGTTAATGACTTGGCCTCTAAAGCCAGAGTTCCTGGGTTTATATCCCACCTCTGCCATTTACTAATTACTGAACCTGGGGAAAGTTACTCAGTCTTCTGATGCCTCAGTCTCTTCACACAGGGCCAAGACTAGGATGAGGCCAGTGAAGAACCTGAGAGTGATGTCTTCTTAAATTCTGCACCTAAGGGCCTCACCCTAGGCCCATTCCTGGCCCTGTATGCATGTATAAATAAAAATGATAACAGTATCTTCCTTACAGGTTGTTGTAAAGAGTAAACAACTTAATAAGAGCAAACAGACTTAAATAATGCCTAGCGCAGAACATGCATCATACAAGTATTTGCTTAAAAGAAAAAATTCTGGCATGGCCATTTACTAGCTCTACAAACTTTGGCAAATAGTGCACCCTCAATTTTCTTACCTAAAAAAATGAGAGTACATCCACTAGGATGGTGATAATAAAAAGGACAGGTAATAACAAGTGTTGGAGGGGATATAGAGAAACTACACCCTCGTACTTTCCTAGTAGAAATGTAAAATTACTTTGGAAAACTGCATGGAAGTTCCTCAAAAAATGAAATGTAGTGTTACCATATGACCCAGAAATTCCAATCCTAAAAATGAAAACGTGTATCCACACAAAAACTTAACCCAAATGCCTATTAACTGAGAATAAACAAAATATAGTATTTCCATAGAATGGATTATTATTCAGCCATAAAAGGGATGAAGTATTGATATATACTATAATGTAGATGAACTTTTAATATATTCTAAGTGAAACAAACCAGATACAGAAGGCTATCTGTATGAAATGTCCAGAACAGGCAAATCCAGAAATAGAAAGTAGATTAGTGGCTGCCAGGGGCTGGGGGAGGGGAGAATAAGGAGTCACCGCTAAAGGGTACGGGATTTCTTTTTGGGGTGATGGGAATGTTCTGTAATTAGACAGGGATGATGGTTACACAGCCTTGTGAATATACTAAAAACCACTGAATTATACACTTTAATGGTGAATTTTATGGTGTCTTCATTACATCTCAATAAAGCTGTTATTTTTTTAATGAGACCACGAATAGTTTCCATCTTATCTACTTACAACGATGTTGTAAAGATCAAACTGAGGTTACTGACAGGAATGAAATACTTTTTAATCTGAAAGTGATTTTTATCATGTTTCCCATGATTCGTTTCTATGACCGTTAATAAACCTTTATCGAACAACTTCAACGAACATTGATCATCACGTGTGATGTTTTTTTCTGCCTATTCACATTTCCAGCCCTGACGATGTAAGTAAATGCAGAGTCCTCTCCCCTCCAGCGTGGCTCAATGACAAGAACACAACAGTAAGGGTTCTGACACTAGGTTCCGGTCCCAGTTCTTCCAATGACCTGAGTGTCTGGAAAAATTGCTGTTTCTTGAGATAATGGCTGCAAATAGCATTCTGGAAAGGGTAATAAACACATAAAATATTTTCTTCTCAACAGGCTGGCTGCAATCCAGGGGCTCATTATGTGTGATGTTGTACAGCTTTGTGACATTAATCCTAATCAGTCAGCGTGATGATTCAAGCTAAGACATCTAGTCTCCTAACTCTACACAGGAACCTTGGAGATGTGTCATCTATAGCCATCATCTGTAACTGACAGCACCCATATTTCTATTTCCTGCCCAGACCTCTCTCTTGAAAGTCAACAGCATATGCCCAATTAACCTCTAGACTACAGCCTGCTTCTCACCTGTGATGTGAATCAAATCACCTGGGGATCTTATCAAACTATAGCTTCCGATTCAGAATGTCTGGTGGGCCTCTGATTCTGCATTTGTAATAAGCTCTCAGGTGACTCTGATGCCGTGGGTCCTGGGTCCCACACTTTGATAGCTCCACCTAGAGGTTCCTACAGACATCTCAAACTCAACACATTCGAGCTCCAGTTCATCATCTTTCTCCCACGAAACTGTTCTAGTTCTTCCTCTATTCTCCGTCTCAGTAGTTCTCAAACTTAAGCAAGCATCAGAATCACCTGGAAATCCTGTTTTACAAGACTGTTGAAACTCGACCTGCAAATAGTCTGACCCATGAGGTCTGGGGTAGGGTTTGAAAATCTGCATTTCGACAAGTTCCCAGGGAAGAATTAAGGCGAAGAATTAAGAGGACAGTGGCGCTCCATGCATGCCTGTCAGAGCTGGAAAGCCACCCAGGCGAGGCTGTCTGTCAGCTGCTTGCGGCTCAAGGATGGTGCCCCACCTCTTTTCTTAGTTTCCAGTACGGAGCGGAACGGGCAGAGTGAGAACCCTGCCCTCTGGAAGCCAGGCTGTTTGTAGTTCTTATAGTCTCCATGTTTATTCCGCTTTGTTTTCCCTTAGAGATCAGTTAAGTCTCTGTGAGAGGTCCAGCCTCTCTCAGCTGTGCTAACATGAACCACACATGGGCCACAGCATCCCACAGAGCAGCAGCCCCTGGAACCAGCCTGCAAAGAACCTCGAGAGTCTGAGCCTGACAGCCCCGGGGGCAGGGCAGGAGGTCATCTGTCCAGTGCACTGATTCATCGGGGAGGTTCTAGGTTTTACAGCATTTAGAAAGGTGGCATTCTTTATAGCTAGGTACCCGAGCTGAGTTGTTAGATAAACAGAAATCAGTTCTTCCATAGAGAATATGGGAAGGAGGCTTGTGGGATGGAAGATTATTTATTACTGGATATAGCTGATAGAATCAGGGGTGAACAAATCCCTATATTAGATGCTGTTGAGAAAATCTAAGACCTTATTGCTTATCTAAAAAGTCTCCAGCAGATTTGAAGGGATCCTTTATGCCACATTTGTACTTTGCACTGACATTATATATGAAAACTTAACTCTTATGCAGCCAATGTTTTGAGGCAAATTTACCTGGCCAGTCTTAGCACGAAAGATAGGCCTGAGGAAAAAAGAAGGTAAATGCCACAGACTCCTAGTCACAAACGCAGGATACTGCATGTGAGGGTCGCCTCTACATCAGCCTCCAAAATGCCACATTCTTCCTCCCTCTCCCCACACACTGAGGGAACAAAGCATTTCCATGTGGCTCTTTAAGCTCAGAGAGAGGGAAAGATGTGACTTGCAATTACTATCAAGTGAAATGCTTATTCCAAAATCCATTATCATTTGTGATAAAATGCTTTTAAAGAGGTGTTCATAGACGTGTTAAAAGATACTGAGCAGTGGGAATTATAAGTAGGAATTAACTTTTCAAGTGCTAAAAGATGTACACAGAGACGTGGGCTCACTGTTTAACTGGCAGGACACCTGATACAACCCTAGCAGGACAAGGTTTTAAGAAACTAGCCAGTGCATTTCTCCCTTCTCCCCCAATCTGCCTCCACAGTGCTTCTAGAATGACCCTGATGATTACAGGCAGAGAAGACCCAAAGATCAGCACAAAGAAGCAAAAGGTTTCTTTAGAATTTGAAAAACTGGGTTTTGTCTCAAGAGCCAAAGTCTGGGGCATAGAGAGCAGAGGTATAGTTCATACTACAGATTTTGAAGAGGGTGCTACATCCTGGGAAGTATCGTCTCCAACCAAAGGAAATTAAGAGTTTGCGTAGCAGACAAATGAGGGAGGTACTGAGAGGCAGTAACCAGGGATCAGGCCAGGATGCTCTAGAGTGGGAAGCAATGGAAACTCCAGATCTGTTCAGAAGCCCGAGATGAAAGGGACCTGCAAGCTTTGTGGGAAAGCCCTTGTCCTACTTGGCACCTGACCAGGGAATAGGAGGCAGGTTTCAAGGTAGAGGAGCCCCCTTGAGTGCCAGCAGGCAATCCCAAAGGAGTTTTTGTAGAGATTTCGGCAGCAGTTACCACAGGGAGAGGAAGGCAGCCAGTGAAGCAGAGCAGACACCCTTCTCCCTTCACCACGACTGCACAGAAGGCTCTCGTCTGGGGAGCCAGGTCACCCCCAAGAAGAGGAGGAGGGAGAATCCTGACTGAACTGGGTATAAACGCTGTATTGCTCATGTCTGAGCATCTCAGTTTCCTGGAATTGGAAGTTTTCCCGCAGCAGCAGAAATAGAGGCTCAAGAACCACACCTAGTTGTAGAAAAAGCAATTGCATTTTTCACATCTGAATTGTGATAGTAAATTATAAATCTGAAACACAACCTAAGCATCATTAAATAAGATAAAAATGAGTGAGTTAAATTATGGTAAATATCAGAGTACACATTAAAGTACTATGAATCTGTTCAAAAGAATGAGGCAGATGTGTATATATTGATATAGAGTGGCTTCCAAAATACAGCTAAGTGAAAAAGAATAAGACACTGAACACTACACATAGGATATCCACACTCCTATTTACATTTAAAAACAAAAAAGACAAAGAGAAAAAAAGTATACACTATATGAAAATGCAGGATACATATCTGCACTGATACAAATGAAATATTGGGCAATGATTTCCCCTCGGAAGCAGACTTACAGGAGTGGAGTTCAGGTGGATTCGTCATTTCTTATCCTTCTGTGCCACCATAAAAAAAAAATATATATATTTTTGCCCTTCTGCCTGGGTTTTCAATACATGAAAATGATATGAAAAAGAAAAACACTAAACTGTTTTCCACTGAATTTTTTAAAAATGTAACTGTTTGTGGATGTGGGGAGGATCACAAGAAGCAAATGCAGGTATCTGCTACCAGAACTCTCCCTGAAGCTGCATCTGCTGTGTAAGCAACATCACAGAGAAACCAAGTCAGTAAACTTAATACGGAAACAGGCAAACATTTTGATTATACATAAAATACTCACTTATAAATAGGCTAGAAGCCTCAAAGACTGAGGGGACAGAAATAGTCTGGGCATAAATATTCCTCTGAAATGTCACCGTCAACAATCGAAAAGTCATATACTCCCGGAAAGATGTTAGATCAGCAAAGGCCATTGCCAGGCTCAAATCCAGATGGAAGCTTCTTTAGAATCTGAGCAGAGCCTATGTAAGGAACAGCAATGACTCTGTGACACTAATCCAGTATTTTTAGCAATGATGAACACCCCAGTGCATATTCCCAGGTTGCCTAACAGCATCCCCACTCTCTAGGTACCCAAGCCAGGAACCTCCTGCACTTTTGACTTCTCTCTCCTCTGGTCTTGTCCTTCTAAAATAGCCCTGGTCATTACCCTCTATTTAAAACAACAACAACAACAACAACAACAACAAACAACAACAACAACAATAAAACCCTTGTGGTTCATCCCTGCCAGAAAATAAAGTTCAAACCTAGACAGTTTTAAAGAACATTTGGTTTGATACCATGTTACATCCTCCATTATCTGGTCTCAGTCTATCTTCCTAGATTCAACTCTGGTTTTTATCTCCTGCTCACAACCCTATACTTTTCCAGGACCATTCACCATTTCCCAAAGACACTGAGCACTTGTGCCTCCAAGGCCCAGCCTGGAATTCTACCCTACCTATTTCTGAACTGGTTCGGCCTTTCAGGCGCAACGTAACTATCAGCGCCCCTAGCACCCCGTGTGCTTCCCCCAGGCAGCCCTGATACACTGAATGCTCTGCTGTAACATTCCACTGGATCTTGGTAACGTTGTGGAGTAAAAGGCCTGGCTTCCTTACAAGTCTTCCAGTCCTTCGGGGCAAGGCTTGTCAGTTTCTTATTCCTATGTGCATAATCCCTGAGACTAGCAGCGGGTCAACCCAGAGGCACTCTGAGCACGTTTGTTGAAATAACACATATGAGAGACCACAGCTTAATTGCTCAGCATTTCTAACTAAAAATGGGTCAATGAAGGACTATCTCTCTGGATCAATTAGTAGAGGCAGAAGGCTTTGAGTTCCAGGAAGCAAGAAGTCAAGGCGGCCCCATACATCTGGGTGGGAAGCAAAGGGAATGGGTGAAATTAAAAGTCAGTAGCCCTCGGCCACCTAGAGAGACCTAAGAGCCCGAATTCCAGGGGTGGAAGAATGAAAGGGAATAGCAGCTGAAGAGCAGAAACCTGCGTTCACCAAGGAGTCACATAATTCCAGATTCCGAAAGGAGTCTGTGGCCTGAAACTGGAAAGACAGCCCCGTGTTCCTAAAACCCTCCCCGTTCCATTATGATCACCTGCCAAGGGGAGAAAGGATAGCATGTGCTAAGTTCAAAGAGGCTGTGAGCAAATGGTTTAGGTTGAGTGCATCTGTCTTCTCAGAAGTTCAAAAGAACTGAAACTGCTGCCAGGGATGTTCCAGGCAATAAATTATCTGGTGTCTACAGAAGATAAGAGGAAAACTCTGACCACTTAGGGAAACAAAAATTAAGATGATTAAAACAAAAGCTTTCCTGGTTGCCTACTGTGTGGCACACGCTATTACATACGTTAGCCGGTTTGCACAGATCTGCTGCTGATCCCCATAAAGTATTTAAGGTCTGCATCTAAAGACCAGTGTGAGAATCAGCTGACAGGTTTACCCTGAGTCTTCAAGGACGAAGGATCCCAAAGACTTACAAGTTGGGGAGGGGGATGAGAAGGGAGAGGGGGACACAGCGGGAAGTGATGAGTTTGTACTAATAAGACAAAGGAGAGAGGTCTTTTCACAAATGGATTCGGAAGCACCACCAGAAGCCAAGAGGCACGTGACATAGCAAAGGAAGCAGAGAGGTGGTTTTGGAGCAACTCTGGGTTTGAAAGGCCCTTTTGCACCAGGAAGCCAAGCCTCAGGAAGACTCCATCCTCAGTGACCTACCCGCTGGCGTCCCAGGAGGTGAGGTCCACAGGGCTGCCCTCCACATACCCCTAAAATAAAACCGAAGTACAGCCTTCAGAACAGACCACTCCATCTGGGGCAATGATCTGAGAGATGGCAGACTCCAACTCTAGAGACGGCCATCAGGCTGCTCCTCCTTGTCTAAAGGATGGTATCTGAAAATCAGCCAAGTATCCAAGAACAAGTCATCAGAGTGCTCACTGGTGCCACTGTGCATCTGAATGTTCCTGCGTTTGCAGGACTGATCTTCAGGTGCCTTACTCAGTGTGGGCCCTGAGGGGTGGAATAAGGACAAGTGAGTGGGCATTCAAGGAAACCAATTTCAGATCCACAGAAAGCAACGATGTTCAGTAGCTGCAGGGGTGCCACTTATATTTGAGAGGTTATCCACTGCACAAGGACATCTAGGTGCTGAAATCCAGTGTCCTTCCAGCGGGGACATGAATCTGGCCAGAAGAAGAGGCTTCTTGTTTGGATTCACACAAAAGTGAAAAATGAGTTAGTGGAAGTACAACAGAGAGACATTCCTAGTTAAGGTTGCGTTAATAAGAGAGAACTCAGAACAAAAGTGATGGCTTCTATTTTGTGCAGAGCAGGGCATCCTTTAAGGTGAGATCAATCAGGACAGAGACAGTGACGGGACGGCAGAAAGAGTCTAGGTATTCCTTCAAATAGTCTGGATTAGCTCTGTGTAATCATGGATAAGTCACTCCACATCACTCATCTCCCGCAGTAAGATGGGGATAACAACGTCCACCTCATCTGGCTGTCACATGGATTAAATGCAATGATGAAGGTAAAACACCTAGCACAGGGCTTGGCCCTTAGTGGATACTCCATAAGTGGTGGTTACTATGATAATGGCCCTGCCTCGAAGGTGACAGACATGAAGCCTCCAACCTTGACACGTGAGGGTCACTGCAGAGGCAGCCAGCCAAACATTGGCTGAGCGGTACAGAGCCGACTTTGCGTGAAAGAACAGTAAATGCTTTCATTTCTCCAGCGAAACTGAGAGCAGCCCTCGTGGGAGTCAAACCTGTTGTTGGTACAGGTTGTAATCTGAACCTGAGCGGCCCTCCAGGACACCACAGGGCTTTAGGGAAACCAAACACAATTACCTGTGGAGCACAGTGCCCGATCAGGGCAGGTGCTAAGCAAATGCGAGCTCCTAACCCCTTTCCCCTGGGACTTTCCAACGGTGCCCCTACCCCAGAGGCTGACCCCCAACAGGCTGAAGCAAGCTGAAGAACTATTTTCCATAACTTCTGCTGAGTTCATTAATGCAACAGTAATAACAAATAAAATGCGACTTACATTTCTTAAGCATCTTTTATGTGAAAGGCCCATGAGGAAGTAATGATATTTTTCTCGTATTCTGGACGTCTCTCAACTCTGAATTTCTATACTACTTTCTTTCTATGTACCCACTTATCATATATCACTTCATTTATTTCTTTGTCATAAATATAAAATATTTTAAGTATAATAATCACGTGTGAAAAATGAGGCATAACTTTCTTCCTTGCATTAGAGGAAAGTATTTGGGTGTGAGTCCGTCTCTCTTAGTCAACTGAAGGTGAAAGAGGGATTTGTTCCAGAGTATTACCCCATCCTCCAAAATATTTAGCATCCTGTACTTAAATAAATTCAATATTCAGATAGCGATGATTTATTGAATAACTGCTGAATGTTTTATGCATGTTATCCCATTTAACCATCATTGCAAAAAGCAAAGGAAGTCATTATTCCTATTTGATGCATAAGGAAACTGAGTCTAAAAGACATTAAATAGCCTGTCTGAGCTAGTAAGTCTGTGTGAACAAATATTATTGTAATACCAACAAATGTTGCTGAATGAATGAATAGTAAGCTCTTAAAGAGCTTAAACAGCTGTGATACAGTACAGCTTATAAATACCGAATGTCATTCACAAAGCATTACAGGGACAGACTGTTTGGAATGAGAATTTACTGGAAAACAGGAAAAAAAAACCCAACTATTTCCCTCTAAATCCAGAAAGAAACACTTTCACTGAGGAAAACAGAAATCTTAGCTAACTGCTGCTGGATCCACATGGCCCACAGAGGACCACATGTTTCTACATGGAAAAGATTCACGAGAGAATAAAGAAAATAATGTGTGCCTAGAAGTCAAACCATAAAGAGGGAAAGGAAGGCTCTAGGGGTAAGGCCTGACCTTGATCTCGGCCTGACCTGTGAGGCATTAGGGTGAGAATGGAGTCAGGAGCAGAGAGGGAGAATAACAAAATGGTTAAGAACAAAATCTTGGAGCCAGACTCTGATTCAGATTCTACAACCTATCAGCTCTGAGACATGATGCTCGTCATTTCTTCTAAGTGCAGAGTTCCTCTCAAATAAAAAAAGGGATAAAATGGATACTTTATGCATAAGAGTCCTTTGAGGTTTAGCTCAGACCCTTAAACACAGTGGGTTAGTTTCCTAGGGCTGCTGTAACAAACTGCTACAACCTTGGTGGCTTAAAACAACAGAAATTCATTCTCTCACTGTTCCGGAGACCGGAAGTTCAAAATCAGTTTCAATGAACTGAAGTCAAGTTGTTGGCAGGGCTGTGCTTTCTCAGGAGGCTCTAAGGAAGAATCTATTTCCTTGCCTCTTCCAGCTTCTGGTGGGTGCCGGCATTCCTTGACTTGTGGCTGCATCATTCCAATCTTCAAGGCCAGGGTCTTCGAATCTCTATTCTGTCCTCACATTACCTTCTCCTCTGTGTGTCTAGATACCAAATCTCCCTCTGCCTGTCTCTTATAAGGATACTCACAATTGTACTTAGGGCCCACCTGGGTAATGCAGGATAATCTCTGCATCTTAAGATCTTCAATCACATCTGCAAAGTCCCTTTTTCCAAATAAGTTAGCATTTTAAGGCTCCAGGGGGTTAGGATCTGATATCTTTGGGGGAAGGGCAGTACATTATTCAACGTTCTACACAGTAAACCCTCAGTAAACATCAGTTGTTACTGCTTTTGTTACTGTTGACAGAGATGAGTCAATAGATCTATACGTACAGGAAAGGGTCTCTGAATGGATGAGAAAGTGAGGCTGTTAGCACTTTACCATAAGAACCGATAGGGAGGCCACCGCGGTTGTTCCCCAAACCCTCTCACATACAGGTATATTACCTGGATCTACATTGTAAGCTCAGGGTAGCAGTGGGAAGAGTGGGGACACTGGGGTCAAGCAGGCTTGCATTCAGATTCCACTTTGCTCCTTATAGGAGCAGGATGCTGGGAAATTCTCTACTTCAAATCAGAGTCTTCGGCTATAAAATGAGGCTGCCTGTGGCTCAAATACACATGTAAATGATGTGGCACGTGGTAGGTGCTATAAGAATGATTGTTATTTGTACAAATGAATCCACAGTATGTGCAAGGAGGATAAGTAAAGGAAATGACAGTAACCTATACACACAGGAAACGACCCCCAACCATCCTTACGTGAAGGCATCTCAGGCTGCCACCAGGCGTGCATCCAAGGAGAATTCCTGGGGGTCCCAGATGCAAAGTTGAGATCCCCCTTCTAGGACACACATGTTGTAGTCAGGCTTTTTCCATAACCCATCGTATCTTTCTTCTGGAACCCAGAGCTATGAATGACTTGGAGAGAGTTCAACATCGCATTCTTATGGCGAATGTGATCTTTGTTCTGATAACTAATGAAATACTTCTGACACTTAATGAAATGCCACAAGAAATGAACAAGGGCTCTTTGGAGCCTTGTCTGAGATCAGAGTAACTCAAGCCTAAAATCTGGCTCCAATCTTTTCTAACCTACAGGCAGAAATGTACATACCAGCGGGCCCGGCTCTGCTACAAACTCTCCCACTGAACAGGGCTGGAGTTTCCGATTTAGAAACCAAAGCATATTAAAACCCCGTTTATCTGGATAGCATCAGCAGGTAACTTCTTGTCAAACAATTCAGGGACTAAGTGGAAATCTTGCCTCAGAAGGTAAAGAAATGAAACTTTCCTTGTAGGAATAAAACAAAAAACACCAAAAACGTGACGTATCACTTCAAACAGATGTACCTGCTTTCTCTGCTAATTGCTCAGGATCGCCAGGGCGGTTAACCAAGGAGAAACACAGACAAGACCAAAGATTTCCCTTCTCGCCATGTGGATTCTGCCCCCCTGTATATAAAAAGACTCCCTAGGTATCTGAGGGTCAGGAACCCGGCATGCGGCTTTGTGAAGTTTAATTAACGGCAAGTTTTCCTATCCCGCATCAGAGAGCCCACTTGGCTCCAGGGGCCCCCCTGCACAGAAACACCACATTGCTCCTGAGTTATTAATGATGAAATGCAAATAGCCTCCAAGAAAGTGGGTGGGAAAGGAGGAGCTAAAAAAACAAATGATTCCTACTTGCAGCCAGGGACAGTTCCCCAGGGAGACAGGAAAGGGTGAGTAAAG
The DNA here is from genome assembly GCF_902729225.1 of Pteropus medius. NCBI lineage: Eukaryota > Metazoa > Chordata > Mammalia > Chiroptera > Pteropodidae > Pteropus > Pteropus medius. The sequence goes on from NW_024354911.1 coordinate 5,813,668, forward strand.
CCTGTGATCTAAGCCTGATCCTGTCTGTCCTATTTCAAAACTAACAGCCCTTTCAAGTAAAACACACACACACAAACACTCGCAAATACATGCACATACATACTACACACATGCAAACACACACATATGCATGCACATGCACACTCATACAGAAAGTTACAGAAAAAGATATGAAGCTCTAAAACCCAAAGATAATCTGGTCAATGATAATAAAATAATCAGCCATGTTGTTTTTGAACAGTGTCTTATGTTTTTCAAAGTAATTTTATAGCTGTTAGCTCATGCGACCCTCTTGATGGGCCTGTGTGGTAGATAAAGGACATATAATTATGCACATTTTATAGATCAGATTAAGCGATTCCCGAAGGCCATCCAGTTAGCAAATGATGGTGCCGAGACTGGTGGTAGGGTCTAATGACTCCAAGCCCAGGGCATCCTCCAAGGTAAAAAACACGAATGCTTCCAATAGAAAAGGGCCAAGGCCCAAGGGGAGACCAACAAGAGAAGGTCAGACGTGTGGACGACACTTTTAAGAAAAACACGTTATGAGACATAAGTCTGAACAGAGGGATTTGAAGGGTAGTGATGCAGACGCATCCAGAGAGAAGGAAAACCAGCACATTCTGGGGCGTGTCTGAAAGCGTGTCTGAGGACTGCATCTCCCAGCCACCTTCTTCCCTTTCCTGTACTCGGGATGGTGAAATGCTGGTGGGAACATTTAAAACAGCAACGGCAACTCAAAAACACATCACTATCTGTTAAGAGACCTTACCAGATGGACTAGGACCCCTTTATTTTACAGACGTGTAAACTAAAGCCCAGAGAAGTGAAGTGACCGGCCCAAGGACAAAAGCACTGGTGAGAGCTGGAAACTGGGCCCTGGACTCTGGACTCGGAATACAGTGCTCTTTATTCCACCCAGCCGCCTCGGGCATCTGTTACCTTCAACCTCATGATCATCACTGTCCTTGGCTAATGCCACATAGCCAAAGAACACTGAAGCATAGGGTGGGATGCATGGTTTTCTTTTCTTTTGACGATGGGGACAGTACTGCTCAACTTCCCGTGGATGATAACTAAACATGATGTGGGGAGTGGCCAGTGGTCCTGCTGGCACAGAAACTGTCCTATTCCTTCCGTATACTTAAGACCTCCAAATGCAAGCACTATTATGGCAGGCTGGGTAATGTTCTCCCCAGCCCCAAAGTATCCACATTCTAATCTCTGGAACATGTGAATGTTACCTTATGTGGTGAAGGGACTTTGCAGATATGATCAGGTTAAGGATCTGGAGATAAGGGAGAGTAACCTGGATTACCTGAGTGGGTACGATGTGATTACAAGGGTCCTTTGAAGAAGATCAGCAGATGGCAGCGAAGGAGAATGACAGAATTAAGAGGGTCCCAGGAGCCAAGGAATGCAGGGAGCCTCTAAAAGCTGGAAAAAGGCCACAAAATTTCTCTTGAAGCCCCCAGGAATTTCCCCTGTAGTCCCGATGACATCTTGATTTTAGACCTCTGACTTAAGACTGTAAGAGAACAACTTTGTACTGTTTTAAGCCACTAAGTTTACAGTAAATGTTAAAGCGTTAATGGGAAACTAATACACTTATTACACAACCAGAGGAGCAAGTCTTCGCTCCCCGGCCAGTAAACTGTGGCTTCGTGAGAGGTGGCACAGCCAAACATTGTGAAAATCACAAGAGCATTAGGGGAGATTCACACCAGCCATGCACTGGATACATCATCCTGCTTTAAAATGGGAAAGGAGTTGGTCACCCGTATTTATGAGAATTTCTTTCTCAAAGAATTTCTAGTTCAATACCCTTAGGACTGCTCGATAGTGCTTCCCTGGACAAAAGCCTGTGGACCGCCCCAGTCTTGCCTGGACACTCCCTCTTACACAGCCTGTGCTCCAGACAATTTACAACCTCTAAAACAGGATGGGCTTGCCCATGCCTCCAAGACTCAGCCCCTGCAGTCTGCTTTTTGGGACATGTCCTCCTTATTCGTAGGCTCTGCTAAAACCTTTCTTCCTCTGAGAAGCCTTTCCTGGCATCCCCAGTCCTTTCTCCTCCCCCACTACCCACACCCGTAGCATCCCTCTTAAGAGAGCCCTGGGCATCTGGTTTTACAAATGTCTGCTTGTCTTCCTCCCCTATCCCACCAGCACAAGCCCCTTGAGGACAAGAGACCTTCTTGTTCCTCTTGTGTAACCAAACCACTGCCATCCCCCATCCAGCTCTTTCCCATCTGAGAAATGCATCCTTTAAGGAAGTGCCCTCCACCACAAAGTTACCTGACTTCCCAAAGAATCTGCTCCACCTCTGTGCTCCCACGGCCCTCTGCTCATCCCACATCCAGGAGAATCCTCCATTGTGGTGGTTTCCCTGGGCTACTTCTTCGATGTGGAGGTTCTCAAAACACACTTCCTTCCCTCGCCTATCCCTTCTATGTTTAGCACAGTGCCTGGTTCATAGCAAATACACAAGGAATGCTGATTGATTAAAATGAAAACACAGAAAGGTAATGCCCAGTTCATCACTATTAATTAAGCCCTGCAATCCAGAGGCAGCCCTTAAGAGCAGGTATCTCTACATGAAGGCTTTGCATGGCCAGCTGCCCACTATGGCTAGCTGCTGTCTGTGCTGGGCTTTCCACACGGACTGGAGTTCATGGTGGAGACCGTTCCAGTGTAACGCTAAAATCTTCGGGGTAAACAATGGAGAAAGATCTCACTTCTCATCTCAGACAGAGAGGTATTAGTTTACCAAACTTAGCTTAGTTAATGAGTGTTATCTGTAACTTTGAAAAAGGCTTTCTAGAAGCGCAAGCCTGAGAGGAGCATGACACAACACAGGTGGGTTTAAACCCTGACTTTCATGCCTTCCGTCTTAGTGACCTTGAACTAGACATTTTCTCTCTGACTGTCAAGTTTCTCAGCCATAAATGGTAACAACATGAGTCTACCACACAGGTTGTGATGAAGGTGAGATAGAACGCTGCATGTGAAGCACCTGCCAGTGTGCCTGGCATATGGGAGGCAGACTGCGGCCTTTACTGAGTGTTCATGAGTTGTCCCACACTGTACAGAGCGCTTTGTAGGAATTATCAAATTCATAGCAACCCAATGTATCATTACCTCTATAGGGAAAAGCTGAGCAATGCCAGTAGGACAAATGACTAGGAAGTGACAGAGCTGGGCAGAAAACCCAGACCTGTCAACTCCAGGGCTGAACCTTTCACTGTCATGCAATTTACAGCTTCTCAGGATGTGTTTGCTTCCGTTCCCTCCCATCATCTGAAGGTCTGGCTAATAGGCTGGAAACAAATAAAGACCAATATTTCAAAGAAAAACAGTAATTGAGAACTGAGCACAAGCTGCTCCTGGGATGTGGGTCTGCACAGACTCTGTAAGAACATTCCTGATGCAGGCGGGCTCCCACCCAACTGGAAACCAGCTCTTCTTTTCCAGGAGGTTCTGGGAAGCTGACCCCCACAACCTCTTTCTGACACCTGAGGGATATGACACACTCCACCCAATGGAAACAGTGGCTGGGATTTTCACAGTTGTGACTTTCATCTCCCAGCCTCCTACAACTGTCTCCAATAGATGAAAGTTCTAGACTTGGCAATGCTCGCTGGGGGAGGGGAGGAGAGCTCCCTACCTTGAAAATCTCTGAATTAAAGCCATCAAGCTTCTCATTCCCCAGATTCCAGCTAGTTCACATGTGTAACGATCAGGAAAAGTGGCCACTGCAGGCACGTGTAAGGAAGCCCACTAGGAAGGAATGCCTACCAGTGAGTGGGCTCTTTGCTGACTAGAGGGTGAAAAAGTTACCTGCGGTCGTCCTCAGTAGGAGCGGGGACTGCCTCATCTCTGACTTTGTGGCAGCTGAATCAAAGTGGTCAGTAAACATTTACAACAGGTTTCTGTAAGGCTATGTACTTGTGCTCCGGGAAGCAGGGACTCTCTCTGGATGCTGTTTTTTTCCGGACATTTTAGGAATGGAAAGAAATCCATTTGATTTTGGTTTTATAAAAGGGAAGGTCCTCCAGTAACAGGGGCTCCGTCCAGCTCCCTGCAGTGTGCAAGTATCCTTTCCAGGAACTGAGGGGAAGGCTCTCCTACTTCCGAGTGTCTTCAGTGTCATATGTATGAGTCGCTGCAGTGCTACACATGCCGCTGGACTCACCTAACACTTCCCACCTTTACCTACCCTTCCCCCTTCAGCCATCACAGGGACACAGCCTCGGGTATGGAGAGAGGGAGGACTTGCTTTTATGGAATCTATTGGCCGAGACCCGGAGGCTGAACTCCTCTAGTCCAGAGCCTCCCCAGGCTGCCACTGCTCTAGATCCCAGGAGAAGGCCACCCTTTCTGAAGGCCTTTTCTGAGCAGGCCACACCAAGAAAGGGCAGAAGGCAGAGTGCCCGGGCCCTGGGATCCAGGCTGTGCTGCCCAGAGGCCTGCCCTCCTGGACTAGATCCCAGTTCCTGGCTCCCTGTCTTGCTGTGTGACCCCAGTTCTGCACCTGGTCCTTCCTGATCCTAACTGGAACTTTCCAACACATTATTTATTGAGCACCTACTATAAATCAGGCAATATAAATACATTATTTCATTTAATTATACAACAAAGTGATAGGTATTATTCTTATTCTCATTTGAAAGATGAAGCTCCTGAAGTTCCGAGAAGTTAAGTAACTTTGCTAAGCTCAGGATCCTTGGTGAGAGCCAGTAAACACTGGCAGAATTTCTAAGGCTTTTTAGAGTGTGATTTGTAGTGTGTATGTGTGTGTTTTAATAAAACAAAGGCCTGATATGGAAGCAAGCGGACTCAAGAAGTTTCCAAAATATATTCTAGCTAAATAAATTTTATTTATTCATCAAGGTTGGATTCAAAACCTACTGGCTCTGTGAAGTTGTCTCTAACTGCTCCATCCCGCTTTGATTTCTCATCTTCCTGAACTCTGATCACACCTTTACTCTTTTCTACTGCATGCAGTGTTTCGTGGATTTGTCACTGATCCACCACCACGGGATCAGGCCCTCAAGAACAGAGACTGTGGCTTCTAATTTTTTTTTGAACTGCCTTGATGCCTAGGACTAGATGCAAAGATTTCCCCGGTTAAGAGAACGGAACCCTGCAGAGAAGAACTGCCATTCATTCTAAGCCTTCACTACCTAATCCCATCTACTTTTCAAGATGTGGCTTAAATTGTCCAACCTCCAAGCAGCTTTTCTGATCACACTTACTGTAAGTGAGCAGCCCTACTTTCAAAACAGCCATTTCAAAAATACCCATTTCAGTGAAAAGAACTTTAGTGCTGGATTCTGACATCCATGCCTTTTCTCACCATCTAGAGCACTGGTTCTCAAACTCTGGAATATGTCAGAATCATTTAAAATGAATTTACCTAGGTCACACCACAGACCTACAAAACAGAATCCATATTAGGCAGGGGAGATGGTGGGGATTGGGTTGCTCTACTTGTTAACAAGACTGCCTACCCCACTGCAAGTGATGTGTTCACCAAACCCGGAAAATTCTGTTAGACAATATTCAATTCCCAACTTCTTTCCCATGAGACCTTGAGGTTCCAAAGAGGTACAACCAGAGAACTATGGTCCCCAACCTTGGCTGGATTGCAATTATATCGTTGTCTGAGATTCAGATGTTGGTCTGGGATGTGACTAGGGTGTCAGGATTTCTAAAATATGGGAAGAGGATTCTAACAGTCATCTAAGGTTAAAAACCACCACTCCCTTTGGATCTAGACTCCAGGTTTTTAAAGCAATGCCTCTGAGGCTTCAACCAAAACAGCTCAGTTTTTGTCTGTGTGACAGACTTAGCCTCCATCTAACACTGATGTTGCACAAAGGATTCTTATACTTAAAAAAAAAAAAAGTTTGTAAACAGCTGCTCTAGCCTGTCAGTAAGAGCCTTGAGGCCCCCAACCTGGTTTTTATACCTTTGTGTCTGTCCCAGGGCTTTACAATATAGTAGATGTTTAATAAATATTTGTTGGAAGGTTGTATAGTTTTGTTTTATTTGTTATCTGGCTCCAATTAGGTTTTCAGTTGCCTAGCATAACAACCTAACAGTTTCTTAAACATCTAAGCCCTAACAGCTTTTGCCTCAAACCTCAAACCTGAAACAAGAGTGAGGCAGACAGCCATCCAGAGAACACACTGACGTTTCTCCTGGCGTCACATATACTATGCAATTCCTAATGACTGATAAACACAAGCAAATACGATTTTTGTCAGCGTGACATTTGTCGGCAGCCTAGGCCTCCCAGGCTAATATTTGGATTATTTCATCTGAAACTGTCAAATTATAAGAGCATGATAAAAACTTGTAGGAACTTCATAGTAAACAGTAACTGGCCCCTTGTCAATAAGTTCGAAGAAAAAATTTTCCTGCTGCCAAAACACATAGGCCAGAAAGCCTGCAGCCCAGGCCTACAGCCAACTAGAACCTGTTGCCCGAGCAGCTCTTCTGGATTCTTAAATCACAGAGGCTGGAAGAGAAGTCCCGAGTATTTTAGGGGCCTGGGAGTCAGCAGCACCTTCAAATCTCAGCTTTTCCATGACTTTAGGACTTAGTAGTCATTTAACATCTTAGGGCCTCAGAGTCCTCACATGTAACATATACTTCATCAGGTCCTTAGAGCCATGACTGCCTGGGTTAGAATCCTAACTCTTCACATATTAGCTGTGTGGCATTGGGCAAGTTACCTCACTTCTCTGGGCCTTCATTTTCTCACCCCTAAAATGAGGATATTAGCATGTATCTCACAGGGTAGTCAGTGTGAAGTGGTAGGAACAGTGACTGACACAGAACGGGCATTCCATAAACCTTAGCTATTGTAGGTCTGCAATTCTGAAACCAAAAGTTTTGAAAACCAAGTTTTTGTCTTTCCTTCCCATTATTTTATTCTATTTTACTTTATTTTTTTTTCTAGTTTGGTGTCAAAACTCATTGGGCAGCCAACCTGACCTTAACAGACGGAGGCTACTTAGGTCTCTTTTATCTTACATGATGTGGACATTCATATTTCACTGCAGAAATAATAACGTTTGATTATGGAATGCTGTCTCGTACCATAAAAGGAATGTCATTAATGTGGAAAATGTGCCCTGAATTATCTTTCTAAAATCTGAACAGTTCTGAATTCTAAAACACACTGGCCATAAGCATTTCGATAACGAACTAAGAAGCTATGTTATTATGGGTGTGGTCGGAATGAAAGGAGGTAACATATGTCAAGCCCTCAGCTTTAGTAGTAGCAGACTCTCAGTCCAGAATGACACTGGAGGGTACTCAGGTTTCCATGCAGGAAGAGAGAGAAGGAAGCATCCTTTCCCAGTCGATCCCTCTCTTCACTATTCCACTGGCAGGCCATGCCAGGCCTCTGAACTTCTAGCTCTTCACTTCTCTCTTCTATTAACCCACATGTGGTTAATCCTTCAGAATCCAGCTAAAGCATCTTCTCTGTGAAATGGTCCTTTCTCTCCAAATTCCTGCTGAGCAAGTCAAGAGCGTGTGGCTGGAAGCAGGGGTAGGTTGCACTTCCTCTCCACCTTCAGGCACCGGCAGAGACAGCCTACAGCACTGGGCTGAAAAGGACTCTCACACAGCATCCAGCCACAATGGGAAGAGTGGCCACTGATGCTGAAGTCTGAACTGCAAGTGACAAGAAGGGCTAGGCAGCCTACCTGACATGCTTGTGCCCTGCCTGGGATGGGCATTAACTTGGCTTGACCACATGTTATACATTTCTTAAGCACAGAAAGCACATCTTCTCCTTTTTGCTCTTCCTATAAATGTTTGTTTATTTCTGTTGTTAATGCTTTTGTAGTAATATTGTCTCAGATTCTATCATGGATGTAGAGAACCGAAGAAATACTGCTGAATGGAAGCCAGAATCTGTAAACATCACTAGATTAACTCACTGACAAGCTCTTCTTAGCCCCTATATTCCTACCTTTCCCACGGGCACCGCCTAGTATAACATTTATACTAGCCTAGCCAGGGAAGCTTTTAAGGGCTATAAAACTATTTTAATGTCATTATGCCATTCCTAGAGTTTTTATTTTATTAAGACTCTAAAAAACATCTCCATCCTTAATTAGGCATAGCCTCAAAGCTGTGTGTTCACTTAAAACACTTAAGAGAAACTCTCTAGAAAAGTTCATAGAATCCTGAAACCTTCAACCTGAGAGCATGTCACAGGCCAGACATTCCGCTAGTCCAAAGATCTGAAACTCGTATGAGTTCTTCTTGGTTAAAAAGACACCTTGTCTGTGTCCTCCGCTCGAATCCACACAGCCTGCGACCAGAGTCTCCCGTTCTCTCTGTACCAGGACAGGAGCACTGCGAGCGGTCGCTCCACTCCTGGTCCCCTCCCTCTGTCACTCTTCCATAGGGCCTCCCTAAGGTTGACACCTAAGGGCTTCTTAGAATTAGCTTCGCTTTGAAGACTATTCAGAACCACAAAGAGGGGTGGGAGTGGCCTCAACGCTTTAAAAGGCTGCAAAATAAATCAAAAGATGAAAGGAGATATATGGAGCCAAGAATTCCTCACTACCCGGCAGAAGCGATGCATTAACCACGCAATCTGTGGTGCAGAGCCTCGAGCGCGCAGGGCACATCCGGGCAGGGACAGAGGCAGGGGCAGGGACAGTGGCGGGCGGGCTTGGGGCCGGGAGGTCGTGTACCTTCTCTCCGCCGTGGGTTCGCGGCCACGGGCCGGCGGGTGTCGGCTACCCCGCAGCACCGGACCCTGGCGGCTGGCGTTGAGGCCGGCGAAGGCGCGCGGCTCCTCGCGGGTCCGGTGCAGCGGCACCGACGTGCGCACCGCCGACACTACGTGGCCCGCGAAGGCGCGCGCCGGGGCTCCGGGCCGCGGGCCGCCGCGCGCGCGGTACGAGCCGGGCAGGCAGGGCCGCGTCTGCTCCATCACGCCGCCGCTGCAGCTGCGCGAGCAGGCGGACCAGGGGCCCCAGGCGCCCCACACGCCCGGGGCGCCGCCGCCGCCGTCCTCGGGGGCGCCCTCAGCCGCCGCCATCCGCTGCGGGACCTGCGGAGACAGAGGCCTGTTAGGGGACCACGACACCCGCTCCTGCTTTGCCCTCAAAGGCTTTGGAGAACCTGAAAGCCTTGTCCATTAAGTACGAATAGGCGCAGGGCCTGTTTTAAAATCTGAGGACAAGATGAATATAATCCAGCCTAGGTTATATCTGTCTTTATACCAGCGCACTCATGAAGTATAATTTTAAATATTTTTTTTAATGGAGCAAGGGACACACAATGGTACAGGTGCTTAGGACTCATGAAGGTCAAAGCACACTCTTTGCTTTGGGTGCCATGGACTTGGAGAGCTCAGCGTGGTGCCCTCATCTCTTACTGAGGCTTACCCCTCAGGAGTCTCCCTTAACCTCCAGTCAGGTCCTTGAGATTGTAGGCCAGAGTGTCTGGCCTTCCGTTAAGCTGCTGGGGAGGACACTTCCCCGTGTCTCCATGCAAAGGGGAGCTGGGGTTTACAAGCCCTGCTCTAGAGCCAGGCACCTAGGGTCATATCCCTGTCATCACTTCTAGCAGTGTGACTGGGATATTTCTGAACCTCTCTGAGACTCACTGTGTTGTGAAGGAGATAATGCCTCCCTCCCTCATAGATCTGTAGATTTTAGTCAGGTCAGCCTTGGGCATAGCGGAGAGCTTGGCACTAAATATGTGTTTGTTAGTCACCGTAATGACAAATTTTCCTGCTTCCACCATAAGTCAGGAGAGGTAAAAAATGTCAAAAAGGTTTAAAGTTCTATCCAGTGGGTAATTCTACAATCCCCGTCATTTAACTTGCTGTTTCACAAAGACCTACTATGCCAGGCACGGTGCTAAATGTGGGTACACAGTGTTTCTTCATTATGCAAACATCCTCTGAGTACCAGCTGTATATCAGCGCAGAGCTAGGCCCTGAGGACGATGAGAAAAGCACCCTAGGTCCACATAAATGGCCTTGACCCAGCAGCAGAGGAGCTCTATGAGGCTAGTACAAGATTGGGGGAGTCTCTTAGGGGAACTGGCTGCCCTGGCTGGGTGACCCCGGGGAGATGAGGTGGTTGAAAAGGCATCAGAGGTGGAATCGCAGTAATAGCTCTAATTATTCAGGCACCCACTCAGTGCCAGGAATACAGGGAGTAAACAAGCATCTAACCAGAGGGTTAAGCCCAGAGCTGGATGTCAGAGAGCCGGTCTAAGAGAGCCATGTTCAGAGAGCCAAGGCAAGAGGTCAGAGGTAACATGGGGTGGAGCCAGCAGGAGATCAGGGTCAGAGCAAGGGCAAGACAGAAGATTCTGTTACAGAGGCTGCAGTTTCTTACCACCCATATGAGAACAATGTGAACAGCAGATGGGGATGAGCACAGGGATAATGAATACACGCAACTCATCACTACTAAATCGGGGATCCAGGAGAGAAGGCTTTTTGCCTGTCCGTTCTTCTCTTCCCTTACATGTCCTGAGTTATTAATATCAAACTGATGGTGGATTCACTGCGGTTGTTATAAAAGGAATTGTGCCCAGTCAGGCCACAGTCTTGATATATAAAATAATCCCTAAAGTGTGTGTAGTGGGTTGAATGGTGACTCTCCCTAAAAGACATGTCCATGCCCTAACCCCCAGAACTTGTGAATATGACCTCATTTGGAAAAAGAGTCATTGCAGATGTAATGAAATTAAGGTTCTTGAGATGATCGTGGATTTTCTGGGGGGTCTTATATCCAACGACAAGTGTCCTTATAAGACACAGAAGAAGAGACACAGACACAGGAGGAGGCCATGTGACCACCAAGAAAGAGACTAGAGTGATGCAGCCACTAGCAGGAACACCGGTAGCCACAAGTCGAAAGAAGCAAGGAAGGAGCTTCCCCTAGTAAGTGGGAGGAGCGCGGTCCCGGCCGCACCTGGATTTTGAACTCTGGCCTTCAGAATTGTGAGGGAATAAATTCTGCTATTGTAAGCCACCAAGTTTGTAGTAGTTTGTTAAAACAATCCTAGGAAACCAATACAGTGCGATAATACTTCTGAGACAAGAAAGGAAAGGGACAAGCACTTGCCGAGTGCCTTTTCTGCGTCTGGCACTGTACAAACAGCTCATGTGTGTAGGGATGGGCTCTACGGTGCAGGCACCATGAACTCCAGGTTACACTTTATAGGTCCCATCAGTCACCCGGAGAGGTTGGTGTTATTTTGTCTCTTTTACAGGGAAGAAACTGAGGCCGCAAGAGCTGTATGACTTGCCCACAAGGCTCAGGCTAGGGAGGGGCAGACAAGACAAAAACTGAGGTCTCCTGTCTCCTGCTCTAGTGTTCTTATTTTCCCCCTGCAGCATGTGGCCTCCCTGCCAATGTTAGTGGAGAACAGAAGGGTAAAATGAGTAGAAATAAATCTACTTTGATGTTTCTAATAGAAGAATAATTGGGATAAACGAACAAAGGCAGAAGTATGTTTCAGACACATTTGGGAATTTCAGTTACCCGCCACCTCTTGATTTCTCATTAACATAGATAACTAAGGCACTGTCTGTAACATTCAGATTAGACATGCAGTTTTACTAAAAATCCACTTCCTAGAACTAATCCCACCCTTAATTTACTTTCCTATTGCCAAACTGGGCAGGGTCCCTGGGGAAGGAAAACATGAAACCACATTCCATCCTATTCTATTCATAAGAATGCTCTAATTTATAGTAGAATTATGATGAGTGACTTGAAATTCCATCTCAGTCCCCATGGTGGGAATCTAACCACATGCTCCAGAATTGTATTTTTATAGTACGCAGCCAGAAACAAAGGGAAAAAAGGCAAAGAAATAGGAAGGAAGGGGGAAACTGCAAAGAAAGAGAATGGAAGAAAAATCAAAGAAAAAATAAAGGGAGAAGGACTTTAGATGTCAGCCTCCTAGTTGTACCAACCTCCCCTCCTCCCTCCACTCTTTCCCATCCCTCCCAATGACTCTCCTCCCTCTTTCTTTTCTGATAGTCTAGGAGTTTTCTGTGAGGCAAGATGGGAAAACTATCAAGTGCTCTGAGACATAACATTTCTAAAATTAGGACTAATAGGACCTCTGTTAATGACAAACAGCAAAACCAAAGACTAAATCATGGTAGGAGACAAAAGCAAATAAATATTCAAAACTCAAAGCCTTGTAACCTGCCAACATGTTGTTCCCTTCTCCAGTGCACAGAGGACATGTAAAGACTGAGGCAGAAAACCCGAAGTGCTTCTAAAATGTACCCTAAACTGCTGATTGTCATTTATAAAGAGGTCTAATAAATCAGGAAAAAAAAGATAAACAACCTAATGCAAGGAGGGACAAAGGGCATGAACTGGTGAATTACAGTTGTTATGGACTGAATATTTGTGTTCCCTCAAAATTAGTATGTTGGAGCTGTTTGGAGATGGGGCCTTTGAGAATTAATTAGGTTTAGGGAATGTCATGTGGGTGGGACCGTCATGATGAGATTAGTGTTCTTATATGAGAAGAGGAAGAAAGGCCAGAGCTCTCACTCTCGCTCTCCCCTGTATAAGGACAGAACAAGAAGCCAGCCGTCTGCAAGCCAGGGATAGAGCCCTCATCAGAGAACCAAATCTGCCAGCATCTTCATCTTGGACTTGCGAACCTCCAGAATTGTGAGAAATAAATTCCTGTTATTTAAGCCACCCAGGCTATGATATTTTGTTACGGCAGTCTGAGCTAATATAATAGGAAAATACATACAATAGATGAAAACTGTATAACATCATACGTGATCAAAAGCAAAATAAAACAACAGAATTCCATTTTGTACTCATTAGATTGGTAAAGATTATAAAGTTTGACAGTACTGCTATAGCATGAATGTTCACTGCTAATGGGAATCTAAACTGGGGCAAATCCTTTGGAGAGAGCTTTGCAGTACCCATCAAAATTTTTAATGCACATTTCCTTTGGCCCAGCAGCTCTACTTCTAGTAGTTCACCCTATAGAGATACTCAAAAGTAGTGCATAAAGTTGTGTAAGTTGTGTATGTAGGCTTTTATTGCATAATTTTTTGTAAGAACAAAACTAAAACAATCTGGAAACAACCTAAATGTCCATGAATAGGAGCTTAGTTAAGTAAAACCTAACCAAACAATGGAATACAATTTGTTAACATAGACATATCTACTAAAGTGGACAGCTCTCCAAAATATATTAATTAGGGAAGAAACAAAAACAAGAAGTAGAATGGTATGTAGAGAATAAACCTATTTGCAGATACCTCTCTTAAGCATTAGGTTGAAACATAAACAACTGCTGATATTTGACCATTTTTTTATTTACAAAAATGCAATTTCATGATTCATTATTTCAAATGATTCACGATTCAACCTAATATGAGTAGACTCTGACCTGGCAATGAAAAGAGCCCAATTAGAAAATCTTTCCCCATCAAACTGGGCAGCTTGAACGAAAAACAAAATGTAGTATGGCCTCCTCACCCATCTGCCACCACCTTTATATATCTGATTGCTTGCCCCTGGGGAGGGTCACCTCAACTGCTTGGAACAGCTGGCAGTCCAGGCCTATCAGCAGATATTTAACAAAGACACCAATAACAATTCCATTTATTTAGTATAGAACATGGGCCAACCAAAGGGCTAATTGCTTTATATGTATTATCTAATTTAATCCTCAAAAGAGCCACATGAAAACGCTATTACTGTCATCTTTTTACAGATGAAAAACTGAGAGTTAAAGAAGATGAGTCGCAGAGTTGGTATAATTCATAACAGTTCATGAGCACATAGGATATCTCCTTTGGAGATTTCCAGCAATTTTGGGGGTGATTAAGGTTCTGCACTGTTCACATGTGAACAGAAGGCCACTAAAGTTTGAGTGATTATTTTTAAATAGCCTCATATGCATAGACTGCTGGGCCCTAAGAAAATTTAGGGTAAAGTTATTTAAATCATCAGAAAAAGAAAACAAGCAAAAATAAACAAGAGATCTTCCACTATGGAAGGCAAAATGCTGCTGTAAGGAAAGGAGTGGGTGATGAAGTTCATACTGGATGGCTTCAGCCTTCTATGAAAAAGGTGAGAACTGCCACTGAAAGAAGGGGAGGGGCAAACTGGAGGATTACAGAAAGAAAAGGTGATTAGGACGAGCAAAAAAAATCCTTTATCTACTTGAACTGCTTTAACAAACGCCCTACGGCTGATCTTCACAAGATTTATTTCAAGGATTTTTATTTCTCTTTTGCAGATATGGTCACTGAGGTATAGAGTGGATGAAGCATGGGCTTTGAAAACACATATGAGACAAAATAATGCAAATCCAACAGCGTTGTTGGGTAGAGGAAATGAAATAAAGCATCGCACACACTACCGGTCACCCAGAAGAAGCACAGTAGATCTCCATTTCATCCGTTCGTTGGGAAAACTTACATCGCCAGTCAAAAGTTTTATATGTGTAAGCAGCAGATCCAGCCCTCAAACCGAATTGGCTCTCTCTATTCCACTGGAGATTTTAAAGAATAAGGGCAGGGTGGGTGTAGGAGTAAGAGAACAGAATCAAAAGAGAAGCTTTTTAAATGGGATCGAAGTATACATACCATGTCGTGACCTTTCCCCAGAGATTATGATAGGTCCTGCGTGGAGTGAGGTTAGGGTCAAGGGATACGGGTATGTTTTGGATAAAATCCTCCAAACCTTCACCTATCCCCTTCCTCACATAAAAACAACTGCTTGATATTATGGTACCTCTCTAAATAGTCACTATGGGGCATGAGCCAGGGAGCAGGAAAAAAGGAAGGCATTTAGAAATGTCGGAGAATCAGGGTAGTCACATCCCTATTTAACTCAGCGTGGGCTGTGCAAAAGAAGAGGTTGTAGCACTAGAGGAGAAATTAAATCCCCCCAAGGATTTGGGATGTGGAGCTGGACGCTATAACTAACAACACTTTGGGATTGGTTGTGGTTGTGTGATGTTCGGCAGGGATGTTTGTGTATATGTGTATCATTAGGAAGGTGTGTGTGTGGGACAGCCTGGCAATCATTCCCCTTTCACTGGGTCCTTTAGGAATCACCTCTCTACATTGGATAAAGCGTGGCGGGAATGTATTCAAGGGCCTTGCCAGCTGAAGCCAAGGTAGGCAATGTGGGCCAACTGGACACTCCCTTCCTGGAATTTGAACCTCCAGTAAAGTGACCAAGAGACCACAAATGGCGCTGGCCCTTTGCCCTAGCAGCAGCTCCCCTGACTCCACTGTTTATGCTCAGAGACCATTCCTCTTGCTCTCTGGTGTTGCTTCAATGCCTGCCTGCCTCCTAAACTTGTTCCACTAAGTTCTTCATTGCTTATGGTAGTTTCTGTTGCTTGCAGTAAAGAACTTGAAATCATTTCTAAATGATCACAAATATCATAATACACAGATAAAGTGTGGTATATGAGACAACATGAAATAAGCGGATCCAGTTTTGGCACAGGACTTGGAGGAGAGAAGGCAGCAACTGGGATGATCTGAAGGTGGTCTAGGCTTGCTAGAAGCCTCAGAATCAAGGGAGTCTAGGGCTGGAGGGTTCATGTGGAGACAGTAGTTGACCATAGTTGGCATAACCAGAGAACCAAGGTCTCCGTGAAACAGGATGGGCTGAATGAGGGGTTCACAGGGACAGACAGCACGTGATCTTAGAGAAGAGCAGAAGAAGCAACAATCAGAGCGACTGTGGCTGTTTTAATTCATCATAATCTTTTTAAGGGGGATAAACATATATGACCATAATAGAATGGTCAAATAAATTAGGGCTTGATAACTCAATGAAATGTCATGGTCATGAACCATACGGTACAATATGGAAATAGTCCTGTAATATAATATTAAGTGAAAAGTGCCAAATACAAACTTGTAACTATGTCATGATTATAATAATGTAAAATTCTGTAGGCATACGAACAAAGCCTGGAAGGGGACAGGGCAAAATGAAAACATAAGATCTGTTATTGAAGCTAGATCCAGGGTAAGTTTTCTTGTAATTTAAAAAAGTTCAGTCATGGTTGTAATATCACTTGCTCAATAAATAAAAATAAATAGATTAAATGGAGAAAGATTCAGAGCAGACTGGGGGCGGTGTGAGGCACGGAGTAAACCAAGAGTTGGTGGTAGTCCTTGTCACAGAAAGCCCAGGAATTCCTCATCACCACCAGTAAATCCATAACTAAGAACAGCTCTAAATGTTTTCAATGTATTTGGTTTCGGTCCTAATGTAAAATCATGTAAGACTCCACTGGTTTCTAATTTTCTTTCTACAAAATTAAACCCACCATCTGTTCTTCATAGAAAACGAGTCATATGCAAAGTTTGAAATTCTAAAGGCTCATTCTAAGGAGACTGGAAAAAATAGGTTTGGTTTTAGCCACATAACCAATTCAACACCCTAAAGCTAGCATTACAAAAATACACCTTGGAGTTTGAGCCCAGAGAGCAAAGTTTTGGATAGCTGAAAGCAAATGAAAGCAGGAACATATAGCTGGCAGTTCAGCTAGCACATATGTGAGGGAGTACAGGGAGGTGATGCATCTGGATAAAGAAGCTCCAAACTCAAACTGGATCTAAATTAAGGACCACCATGATGGTTTTCTCTGAGACACAAATTTAACCTTACATGTCAATCACCTCTCTTGACTCTGACACGACACACTGCAAAGGTCCGAGATCTTACCTCTCAGCGTTAATGTCAATGCCAGCATCTGCAAAATGGATGTAAGAACCTCACAAATAAGAAAGAATGGAGCAAAGCCCTCTCAGCTTTGACCATTGCATCAGAATCCCCCACACGGTAACTCATATATAAATGAGTTCTACAACAGCATTTCAGGAACAGCTGACAGGCTGCATTTGCACATAACCATAACAAAGGAGGAATGAGAAGAAGCCAAGGGAGAGATAAGGAAATGTGGAAAGAGAAAGACCAAGTCTTAGCTAAAAGCATGATCCATATAGAGGAAAAAACCATTGACATGCAGCCATCCAAAAGCTGAGCAGGTGGAAATCTGGTTGCCCTACAAATCCCCACTGTGCGTGCAGGATTCTCAGGCTCTCTCTCAATACCTGTGTCCTCTCAGCTGATGAATCCTTATAGTAAATGACCTCAGATACATCAAACTCTACCACATTCATCCCCATATATGGTACTGAATATATACTCTGACCCAAACACTGGATAACAACACAGACATACATACCCTTGTCTTCCTATTCCTAGTCCTCCGTTGTTTCTCCGTGTGAGACCCAGGATATCCGCAACACAATCAACCTTACATCTACTTGAGACATGCAGATTCCTGGCTCCTACATCACACCTAGTGAATAAGAACCTCTGAGGTGGGGCCCAGGAATCACTGGCCACTGGATATCTCTAGGTGGGGCCCAAAAAGGAAAGCACTCAACCGAGCTACCCTCCAGGCTTTGGACTTCCACCTCATGCTGCTACTCCCTTAAAACCAAAATGCTCTAGCCACATTATTTTATTACTCTTGAATTCCTTGCTTTTTGACCTATCCCTCCACTTCTGCCATTCAAGTTGAGGCCAAATCAGAGTTTATTATGAGACAGGAAAACATTCACAGAATGATACATGCCTAACAAGGGATAGACACTAAGCAGACTCCATTCGAAATGTACTTTTATAGCAGCAACCAGGAACTGTAGAAAGATGAAAGGAGAGGGAGGGAAAGACTCATGGGAAATCCTGGACTGGGCCCTGCGTTCCGGTCCTGAGTCTGCTGTTACTCACTTCGTGATTTGGGGAAGTCGGTCTGTGGCTCTGGACTTCAGTTTCCATATCAGTAACACAAGCCGGTTGGGCTTGATGAGGACCAGGGTCCCTTCCAGTGCTAACAGGCTCTGATTTTTCCTGGAAGAGTGCTTACATTCCTCGCCACGTACTGATTCCCTTCTAGAACCTCAACAGAGAGAGGCAATCCCACAGGTTGTGCCCAAGGTTGCCCACCGCCAGCAAAGAGCAAGCTTTAAAACACAGAAGATCTCCCCTAAATATAGTGCAAAGAAGGCCCAGATGTGTGGCCACGATATTCAAAGGCGGCGCCCGGCCAAAATGATGAAATGAGGTAAATATTTGGATGTGATCTGCATAATCGGAAACACTGCCACTTCTGAAATTGACCCGATTCTTTCATCACCAGCCACATGGAAACCTTCCTCAGTTATAACTAGCAAATAACGCAGAGCATGTGCCTGGGTACCGAGTCTGCCCTGTGTTGCTGCACAGTTACTCAGGAAACAGAAGCAGATGTCTCTGTGTGCAATGCCTGGGTGTGTGTGTTCTTTTGTTCGGTGGCTAGTATATTTGGCCTCATGCTCTCAACAGCAATTGCCTATCTGCAACCTAAGCCAACCAGGACAGTCAAAATAACGAGTAATTCACACAATAAAGAGAGTGCCGGCTTCTGGACCCAGAGGTTAACTTGGGGAACGGCAACCTTCCAGCAGAGAATTCTGCCTGGTAATTTGGCCACCTGCCTCTGGGTCAACCTCTAGCACTCCCCAGGAAGCAGCTGGAACCAGCAGGCTCCTGAAAGATAGGCAATTCAACAGCCTGTCCCTGAAATGGGTCAGCATCTAGCACACAGTAGGTCTTCTATAAATATGTTGCTGAATGAATGAGGGTGCACTTGAGATGGGATCCTACCTAGATTTCCTGCTTCAATCTTTTTCTTGCCCACTCAGGCCTCTCCATGCTACCAAAACTATTTTTTTGAAATCTAGCCCTACTGTATTACTCTCTTGCTTACCCATGTCTCTTGAGTTCTCGCTCTCCCAAAGATGAGATCCAAACTTATTCTTTGCCGTAGCATTCTAAGCCTTTCGTAATCTGGCCTCACCCTTCTTTTCTGGCTTCAACTCTACCAGTGCTCTGCGCCTACCCGCGATGCTCAGACCATGCATGATGGAGGATGTGTCCTTTCTCCCTTTCTGCCTACTCTGTGCTGCTCTCTTAACTCCAATGTTCTCTCCCTTCTCCCCTTCTCTTCTGTCTATGAACTTCTAACTCAGCTCCTAAGGTCTTTCCTGTCCAGCTAAGATGGTCTCTCTCAAGCTCCCAGGCCATTATGCACATCCCTCTCCACAGCACCTACCACCTGGCACTATAATTATCTATGAACACAAACATCTCCCCAACAACAGTGTGAGCTCCCCAAGGCAGGGATTATGCCTTATTTATCTTTGTGTTCCATCTAATCTTCCTAACAGCACCTCATACAGAATCTGTCACCTGGCAGGCCCTCAGGAAATATTTGATGGATGGATGAATAGCACATGGATGAATGAATGACAAATGTACCAACTGCTTGGTTTCCTGCCCGTTTGCTCTGTGAAATGTCAAAAACCTCCTCTCTCTATAGCAATACATGTCATGGCTATTCAGCCACTTGGCTGGTAGAAGCATCTCTGATGCTTCTACTGTTATCCTTGCTCCATGTACCTAAAGGACAAGAAGCTGACAATGAAAATGACAGTTCTCCTGACTTTTCAAAGTAATGCACTTGGCGTTTCATGCCCTATCTCCTGCTTGCTGAAACCTTCTCTCTCCTTGACTCCGGAACACCACCCTGTCATGATTTGCCACCTAAACTTCTTGCTGCCGTTTCGTTCTTCTCTCTGCGGACTTCCCCTCTTTTATCTGCTCCTCAAATGTTACGGTTCCATTCAGGGTCTTCCAAATTTATCCAAAACTTTTTACAGGGTAATACTGTAGCATCAGCAATAATCTTCATGTTGGTGTCTCTCTCACTCATGGGTAGCCCTAAACTTCTCCCAAGCACCAGATTTACATTCTCAGTAGTTAACTAGACATATCCACCAAGATGGGGCATGGGATTTTCATACATAATATGTCGCCTAACAAGGACCTGGTTCCATCCTCTGAACTCTCAATTTTCGGGTTCTTTGAGAAGTGGTCCCATCTTCTGCTCCCCTCCTCCAACTGGACACAAAATTCTGCCAGTTTTACCTCAGAAATATCTCTGGACTCTGTTCCCTTTTCTCCATTCTCATGGCCCATGGTTAGATCAAGGCCTTAGCTCCATCTGCTCTTATCTGGTCTCTATCCATTGAATCTCTCTTTCTCCCACTTCCAGAATTACATTCTTAAAAATCTCATTATCCAAGTTCTGTGTTTATTGACTTCTTTGAGCTCCCCTTTGTCTCCAAGACTAAATCCAGTCCCCCAGCCCGGCTCACTAAGCCCTCCACTCTTTGGCTTCTACCTAGCCCTGCAGCTTCCGCTGTCAGCATTTTCCTATTCTTAACTTCTCTCTCATCCACACCAAGACTTTACACCACCCTGTGCCTCTGACAACCCATGTCACTGGCCTTGAAAACCCTCCCTCATCTCCAGCTTACCTCACCTGGTAAATTCCTGCTCATCCTTCAAGACTTACTGAATGTTATAGAGCAGCAGTCCCCAACATTTTGGCACTAGGGACCAATGCTCCAATGGGAATCTAATGCCTGATGATCTGAGGTGGAGCTGAGATGGTGACGCTACTAGCACTGGGGGGTGGCTGCAAATACAGATGAAGCTGCACTCAATGGCCCACCGCTTACCTCCCTCTGTGTGGCCTGGTTCCTAACAGGTCACAAGGACCAGTATCGGTCTATGGCCTAGGGGTTGGGGACCCCTGTTATAGAGTACCCAACTCCCCAGACAAGGACAGTTGTTCTGTCCTTTCGGCGTCCACAGCATTTTGAGCACACTTCACTATGTTCTGTTATAATTTCTGTTTTTATGTGTCTCATATCCCAAGTTGTGAAACAAAACCAAGTATAAATTCCTTATGTTAATTTTAAATAAGAGTAAGTACAAACTAGAAACTAAAAAAAAAAAAAAATTAAAATTAACAATATTGATTTCATGTGATGGATGGCTAACAGCATTAAATAGACATCGTTGGGTGTGACCATAGGAGGAATGTAAGTGTTTGAAGTTTCACTCATTGGCTAGATTCTTTTGAATCTGAGCACAATAAACCATCATTTGAGTTGTTATTGTTTCCTTTTGAAAAAGAAACTTGTTTTAAACCACCAATCCATTATACTGAAGGGCCAATCTTTAAGGCTGAAAAAAATTTAAATGCTTCTTAATGAAAAAACTTCACTCCTACATACAACTGTACTAACAAGCTAGTGTGAGCTGGACCACAAAAGACGGAACCTGGCAAAACAGCTGAAGGTGGACGTGGTTTTGACCTCTACAGCACAGGGACTTAGGAGGTTGGTACCCTGCGTGGTATCTCGATATCTCCACCCTTTTATGGATTCAAAAATTTTTAAATCTTTTTTCTCTAAAATTCAGTTAATAAACTATCTCAGGTCATCTAGAATAGACTTATGTTAATATTCTTAGATTATCATCAAAACGAGAATTCTAAATTAAAAAAAAAATCTAAGTTACAGACCACCAAGAATATACTCAAGATTCCGGGGACTTATGGGTCCTCAGCTTACAAAACACTGTTTTAATTTTAAATAAAAATTCCAGATGAGGCCCAGAGTCAGGATTTGCCCCCAGGTTGGGCTGATTCCAAATGAGACTCTTTGCCCCATGGTGCTTAATTGTTTAGAATACTGGGTACCAAAGGGCTTTGCAGACCATAAAGTCAGTTTAGAGGTTGGTTATTATTATTTATATATGTAAAAAATTGTTTAGAAAAGGAACTGGCATATTTTAGGAAATGCCCTCTCTTGCACAATACAATGTCTCTTTAAGGAGATAATAATTCTTTCGGTTCTTCCCATACGTTTAAAAGATTATAACTCAAACTTGATATTATTTGACTGAGGAGGTAAAAATATTATTTATATGCTTCGTGGGAGCAGGTCACGGCGATAGGTAAGTAGAAAACCTAGGCCTCTTCAACAAGGGAAAAGATGCTGATGATCAGGGGCCCAGGTACAAATGCAACAGAAAAACTGCTTACTCAGAAGTACCCTTGAGCCGCCATCCCAGGATGAGGTGCAACAATCTGAGTTGCAAACAAATTTTCAACTGTATCATTTCCAAAGTCCATTTAAATTCTCTGGTGTCTTTTCTGAGATCCTTCCAATCATATCTATTTCCCCATGTTTAAATAGCACGTCTTTGATTCCTGAAGAAAGAGGGGCAATTAATGTATACTAAGCTCCTACCAAGTGCCAGGTACTTCACTAACTTACTTGACCTAATCTTCAAAGCTGGCCCCCCCTTAACAATCAGACCTTAATCCAAATGTCATCTCCTCAAAGAGATGTGCCTGGCCACACCTTTTAAAGCAGAAAATGCACATGGGCACATACGTACACACATACACACACACTGTCACTTTGCCCTGTTCCATTTTCCTCATAGCAGTTATTACGGGCTGAAATGCTCTTATTTGCTTACTTGTTTATAGTCTGTTAGTCTGTTGCTCCCATCTGGAATAAGAGTTCCACACAATATGAGAGGATCTTGTGTCTCTTATCTAGTCCCAGCCCCTATAACGGAGTCTGGCACATAGTAGGTGCTCAATGGTTGTCGAACGAACACACCCTACCAGGTAGGGAGTATCCCAATGTTATAACCAAGAAGCTGATACTATCTGCCTAAGGTTAGGCTGCTAGGAAGTGATACAGTCAGAATTCAAACTCAGATCTACCTACTCCAGGAGCCGAGATGACCACAACCTAGCCTTCTCTCACCAGAGTTGTTAGAAGTGCACCAAGGGAGATTGAACATCTCAGAAGAAACCTGTGGCATCTTCCCAAACTATCAATTTCCTCAACAGCTTAAAAAAAGAAAGTTGTGTATATGTGAATTTTGTCCTAATGTTAAGTTCACATCCTGTTTAAAAATTAAAAGATATAAAATTAAAGTTGTATTTGGAGACAGAATGTCACATTGCTATGAATGTTTAGAGAAAATAGTAGACCTCAAGGAAATTGTGAGCCTTCAGCAGGCCACTGTGGGCTACCCCAAAGGCTGGATGTTTACGTGGCTCTGTGTGTGTGTGTATGCTCATACTCTTGCTGGTGGGACATTTGGGGGAAGACATTTGGGAAGCCCTGAACTACACTGGCCACCACGTAAAAGTGTTGGGGTCGAAGTGACTTAGCAGAGAGAAAAGCACCCAAGGGACGACCACCCTAAACAATGATCTTCAAGGCCACGAAAGGTATTTCCACAGAGAGAAAAGTCAACAGACCTCAGCTCAAGGGGTTTGGAGGAGAAGGTAAAAAGCACAGACATTATTAAAAACCGACTCTGTTTCCAGGGGCGGTTGCAAAGTTTCCTTCCCGGAGTAGTTCAAAATAGAACAGATTCGTCTTTCTGGGGTGGTATAGGTGTGGTCTTGCCTGAAAGAGAAAATCTCTGGAAATTACTTCCATCTCGAAGTCTCTGTGGTCTAGACCACCAGCGGCAGCCAAATTGGGAGCTCTCCCCGCTGTTCCTGAGATGATAAAAAAAAGGCCCCTCTTAACTGCTTAATCTGAAGCTTCTGCCCCAGACAGTCACAGAAGAGGGTGCCCATCCCACGGAAGTGAGCTGCTCCTGCCTGCCAGGTGAACAGGAACACTTACCTGCCCGTGTGGATGTGGGTCATGTGTACAGCAGAGAAGGGGCCCCTCTCTGCAGCACTCACAGGCTTCCCCAAACATTTAAAGTCTCCCTGGCTCTGAACCAAGAATCCCTCTCAGAGCCAACAGCTTACAGCCCATTAAAGACCCTGTGCAAATGCAAACACTCTTTCCATTAGACTAGGAAGAAACAAGAACCACGTCTTGGGACCAGGCTAGCAGTTGTTGAAACTAGACTAGGGGCTGAAGTCCCCGAAGAGGAAATATCACTGTATTAAAAACCACAGCTATGTCCAATGCTCACAGTCAATTACACGGGAGACCAAAGGTGCCGCTGGAAACGCTACGAGGGAAAGCAGAGCCCGCCACACTCGGGGCAGTGCTGGTTTGGGGAAACCAGCAGCACCGCTGGATTTTCGAGCTGCTTGAGGCTTGAGAGCTGGTGTGTTTACTGGTGAGGAGACTACATTAGTACCTGCATTAAGTCATTTAATCCACACCACAAGACTGCGAGATCAGCGTCATTCTCATTTACCCAAAAGAGAGGCACTAATTGGTTAGAATCCCAGATGCTGACTGGGCCACACTTATTGGTGAGCAGACATACCACTCTGAAAGCCTCCATCTTTCTCGCCCTTGCTTCTACTCCGCGGAGCCCACCACCTCTTTCTTTACAACCACTTGAGAGTGTTGGCCACTGCTTTGGGCTTAAGTAAGACAGAGGCTCCATTTAGGCCTCAAGTCCAAGCTATATAATACACTTGAGCTTTGTCGGAATTCTGCACGGGAGTCACTAGGCACTGACCCAGATAAAGTGTTTTCTGGCACTTTATTCACAACATAAATCTTTATACTGTGAATTGGATGTAATAGAAATGATTAAAAATGAGCACAACCACCATCACATGGGTATTGGTCCTATGAGATTCCCGTGAGAAGGCAGCCTGGGGCACGGGAGAAGCCACCATGCACACAGCACAGCACGTGCACTAACGTGGCATCTCATTCTGTTGCTGGTGGCCGAGAATGGAGCTGCACTTTTCATTTCGTGCTCCCCATGCCGACATCTTATTTCAATTCTCTACTTTATTGATTATAACAACGGATTATGATGACAGTTCCTATAAATTCTATCAAAATATACTTTGTAGCTATTAAAAACTTTATTAATTACATTCTTACAGAAAAAAATGATTTTGTTATTGCAAGTATAAAACTCTTGAACACAACACTATGTTTCCTTCAGAACATTGGCTTTGATTACTTAATGTTTAGCATATGACTTCTCAGGAATATAACTAAGCATTATAAGGAGACACATTACACTTTGTTTCCCATATGTTACTGTCACAGAATCTCTCTCCCTTGGGGATCCCACAGGCAGGATTCAGGCATCTCAGGGTCTCTGGCCATTCAGAAACATGACAAGCTCACCAGAACATAGCGCTGACATCATACATGATGTGGTCTAAGTCACACAGCCAGTGCAAGAAGACAGAGCCGGGACACAGCCTAGGATTATTCCCACTCTATCCACCACGCCTGCCCCCAGTCAGCCTGACATCCAAGGCTGGAGAGGCTGGAGACCAGCCTGTCTGAGACGACAGGGACTCAGCAAGCAACAGGCCGATGTGAAGAGTGATGAGGTTTCTGGCTGAAAGAACAGCCACAGGAATGAAAGAGATGCACGCTGGGCCCAGGAGTGGGGAGGGAGTTCTGAAAAATGTCCTCAGTCACCCCAACAGGAGTCGCCTCTGAAACTCCCTAGCGAAGGAGGAACCTTGGGAAGGTTCTGCTGCAGCGGGTTCTAGAACAATGGCTCTCAACTGGGGGCAATTTTCCCCACCAGGGGGCATTAGATAATGCCAGCAGACATTTTTGCTGGTCACAACTGAGGGTGTGGGGGATGCTACTGGTATCTAGTGGGTAGAGGCCAGCTATACTGCTAACGTGCTACAATGCATGATATCGTCATCCCTGGTCCCTTTCGCCCCCCGCACAGTTATCTGGCCCCAAATGTCAATAGTGCTGATGGTAAGAACTTTCCTCTAGAGTAAGCAAGGAGTTTCCTTGACACTCCGCAGCCTTTTTCTCTGCATAGCCTCATTACTGGTACATGCAGAGCAAAGGAATCCAGCTCCCAGTCACCAAAGGAAGAAAAGGGCACACAATTAGAGGGAGCAATGGTCCAAAAAGAAAGGTCTAAAGGGAATAGGAATGTAGGAGTGTATATGTGGGGACCTCCAGCTGTACCCCTGGCCTGGAGCATAGAGCTTGAGTAGGCCATCTTGGTTCATGGCTGGTGGATGTTAATATGGGCTATTTTTAAACAAGGTTGCTAATAAAATGGCACATCAGGGGATTCCCAGTGAATCTATTAATAGAGAAACTTCTTATGCCAGTTGATTAAACTTGACACTACTAAGGTTAAATTGGGAAGATACTTGGACTGGAGTTGTTCGATTGGGATGGAAAGAAGTGCTGCTCTGATTCATTACATGGTTGAGGTAGGGCCCTTGCAATGATTGGGCGAGATCCCAGTCCACTTCGGTGGATGGTGCTATGCCCCTACATGCGTGGCTGAAAGAATTAACTCTACCTAGAGCTGACACATCTCAGTTGCTCTTCTTGGGTTCCAGGGATACCTGGCCAGATAGAAGAGGTAGGCTATGCAAGGTTAACAAGCTCCTTATCCTGGATTTGAGCATCCTTCTGACCTATACTGCCCTCCAGGCCCAAAGCTACACTTGTGACTCAAAGACATCTGTGATTTATATCCGTCCAACCACCTGGGCAAAGTGAAACAATTATCTAGCTGGGGGGAGGAGAGAGGGAGAGGGGTGATGGGTTACCCCTAAATACCCTCCTAGCTTAACATGCAAGAATCTCAGTGTTCTGGATATAGGTCCATGGGAGACTGACCTCAAAGAAATAGGGCAGAGACACCCATTGCAAGAAGCTAGGTGAAGGGGGCAGCATTTGGGTAGCCCAGCCTTCCTGTGCCAGCCCTGGGCATGCTTTGTTGGCCTTTCTTGTCCCTGCTTTGATCTCTTTCCCCCCACCACATCCTCCAGCTCCTAAGTCATACACACATACATTCCTCCAGATGCCCTCACCTTCGTGACATCAACCCCCTCGACCTCTGTACCTCAGCCTCCTAAAAGTGCCAAACACACATAAGGCCATACCTCCAAGCTCCTCCCCATCCCCCATTTCCATGAGACTTTGTAGAGGACAGACAGGCAGCAGGTGTGCAGCAAGACTTCAAGGCAGATAAACACAGTCCTGCAGCCCTTGGTTCCTCAGAATACCAGGGGCCAGCCCACACAGCCTATGGTGCATCCAGCTCTTCTGTGCTGTATTAACCTTCAGAGCTGTCTGGTGACCTTTTTTTTCTTCCAAGAAGCACACCCTATGCTTTCCAGCGGTGTGGTCAATGAGAACACCAACAACCAACAGAAGGGGGCTCTGGTCTCTGTCTGAACTTGGGGAAGAAAAATGAAAGCGAGTGCTTTGGAACATCTGAGCCAAAAAACACATTAAAGAATGAGAAGTTCTAGAAACAGGAGATTCTTTTTAGTACTGGAAAGCCACACGAGGCAGCAGAAATCAGGCGTGGAAGACTGAACAGCTCAAACCACTGAAAAAAGGATGTCGCTCCCAAGGAAGGCAGGTTTGCCTGAGTCTGGCAGGAAGACGCCTGCCCCAGCCTCTGAAACTGCCTTTCATGCTCTTCATTCTCTTACTTGTCATGCTGAGTTCTAACCATAATCAAGGG
The DNA here is from genome assembly GCF_902729225.1 of Pteropus medius. Classification (NCBI taxonomy): domain Eukaryota; kingdom Metazoa; phylum Chordata; class Mammalia; order Chiroptera; family Pteropodidae; genus Pteropus; species Pteropus medius. Next base: position 5,841,093 of record NW_024354911.1, read on the forward strand.
AGCACCGTTACGCTCCAGGGGCTGTGTGCATGTTGTACATGCATCACTTCCGATTTCTGGAAACGTCCCAGCAACACAGGCAGCCCGGGAGCAGGCATCAGTGCACCCGTTCCATAAATGAAGAAATAGAAGCTCGGAGAGTAACAATCTTGGGTTAAGTGGACAAGCTACGTCTCAACTTGTGTCCGCGTCAGGAAGGTTTTCTGGACTTTTCAAGAGAAGGAACTTGTCTTTATCCATCCCCTGCACCCAATGCAAGGCCAAGAAAATGGGAGGTACCTAATGAATGTGTGGTGGGTTGAACCGAGCTCTCCTAAGTTCATGTAGGAACACTAGTCTTGATCTCCCTGACACGCACAGTGGTCTTGACAGCTCCCTTGGAACCAACTTCTCTGTTACGCCATCCTTATTCTTCTTCCTGCTTCTCTGACAGTGACTTCTGCTGCTACTCCTCACTGTCCTTCCTCCAAAATCCCCAACTAGCATAAGATGTTTTTTCTTTTCTGTGTTCCTGTTCATCCATACTCACCGCTTGTCTAGAATGAGTCAGACAATGTGACTGATAATAGTTACCTGGAATTTCTGCCAATTCCTTGACATCCACATTTCTGAAACTCGTCTCAATACCTTCTCACTTCACCCCCTCAAGATCACCTCCTCTTTGTGACACTTGGGGTCTGGTGGCTGTGCTGCCTCTCCCCCAACATCCAAGGCTACAAAATGGAGTTATTATTTTTCTCTGAGTCTTCTTTACCCTTCATATCTGGTCAGTTAACAATTCTTCTTGGTTCTTCTAATCATCTCTCCCATCTGACCCTTCCTTTCAATTTGATTATAACTCCCCTAATTTTAATCCCAAATTTATATTAAAAATCCCCACCTACTTCAGCTTGGGCTTTGAAAGAAGGTAGTCCCAAGTTCAAATGCCGGTTCTGTCATTTACAAGCTCTGTGGCTCTGGGTGGGCGGTTCAACATGGATAAGCCTTAGTTTTTCCTCCTGGGTTAACTGCACTCACTTTGCAGGGTTGTTGAGAAAGATAGAAATCATATGTGTACAATATCTAGAAGATGTTGAATAATTGGGAGCTATTATTATTGTTGCTATTATTATTATTACCAGCTGGTTTCCCTGCCACCAGATTCTCCCCACCCCACTCACCCTACAGACACTCCAGTTGACAAGATAAATGTCCTCTCTACCTACCTCCATCAATTGGATAATTCCCAATTCTGCCTTCCCAAGCTACTCCGGATCCTAGCAGAGGTTGTCCTTCACTGAACTCAATAATCTCAGTTGTCTTTTTAACTTTTGGAATGGAAAACTATATTTGCATATACATATCTAAAGGTTTTAACATTTCTTAGCATCTCCCATGGTCCAAGTACCATTGGATATTCACAAACATTGCTTTTCCACCTTCTATAATGATGAATGCAACACCTTTGCACATAAAAGTAGTCAATAAATATTTGCTAATGGAAGAAAACGGTCCTCAGCGAGAGCGTGGATGGCACGTCCCACACTGTGAAGGCACAGACCCAGTCCCACCCTGGGCTCCTGTGTGCCAGGCTGTTTCATTCTTCTTCCTGCTCCTATGGGAGCCACCAGCTCTCCCCAAAGCAGCTTCTCTAGTTGGGCTTCCAGGTTTAACAGCCACAAGGAGATAACACCTACGGTTTTCATGCCTCTACAGCGAAGCCACTGAAGTAAGTCTTATGATCAAACGGTGCAAGTGTGAAGCCCTGAAGTGGATGCCACCGAAGACCAGGAACTGCTGGTGGCCAGAAGGCAGAAGTACGCATGTATTCTGAGGCACCAAAAAGCGGATACAGCCTTGGACTGGTAGGATCTAAATGGGCTTGTGGGGGCCTCTCGCAACAGGGCTTACATTTAGGGTAGAGCCTTGGTTTCAGTGAGAAAATGAGTGACAATCAGGAACCGGCCCCAGCAGGGCAACAGACCACCAGATGGGGTCATAGAGAAACTACCCTTACACTCCAACAGGTGCCAGAGGGGCTAAATTCATCCCCTGGGCCCAGAGTGTTGAAGTAGCAGACTAATTCCAGAGCCTTCCACACTGCCCTTAGCAAGACCTGGGTGGGCTGTGCTTCTCGGTGACAGATCACCACTTCTGCTGGTAGCTGGCTGGGGCTAAGCCAGGGGAGGTAACTTCTACTCAGCAGCAAGAGAAGCAACCTGAGCTTGTGGAAAAGGGATTTGGGTATCATGTTCTATCATCTTTTAAAAGGGAAAAAGAAATAGGACACAGACTTAATACATCTGTCATATGTCTTTCATGCGTATCTTCGGAATACTTCCGTGTTCTTAACAAGCCCAGCAGTCCTTCCTTTAGGTAACTGTGGTTCTGCAGCACTGGCCTAGAACCAGAGTGTGTGGGGGGGGGAGGGGCGGAGGAGGAGGAGGGAGGGTCTAGAAATCCTGGTGGTTATGAGTCATTAGGAGTTGTACCAACTGTACCTAGATGTTTATTTCACTATGTCATACCACCATGTTATGTGTGTTAACATGGCGATCTTCCGTTTTAGTGCTTGTCACTATTACTCACATAGATCTGTATGAGGCATGCCACGAACTGCTAACCCAATAGGCAACCTGCGCCAATTGGTGACAGGCTGGTTTGAAGCAGAATGGCCCCTTCTGACTGGGGATACCCCATCCACTACAGAAGATATAGAGCAGGGAGCCCAAGTGAAGATTGTGCTAATACTCAGATTCCCAACACTGGCCCAGCTCCTGACCAAAAGCAGGGACAGCAGCAAGTCCCCCAGGAGCCCCGCCCACTGCACCGGAAGTCATTTGTGTTCCTGTGCAGCCAGTGGTCTGCAGCCGGTTTTGGCTGGGGAAGTCCCACCGCTCATTCCTCTCCTAAACCTCCCTAGTGTACAGCCAAGTCTCCAATTTATTCAAACTTTAAAAACAGAAACATATGAAGAAAAACGACTCCCACGAAGGACGGAAAACTAATCTAACAAGCCATTACGGCTGTGCTGAGCACTGTTGGGGCATCAGGGCACCTGAGAAGAGCAGCTCCCAGAGGGTGACGTCGATGACATCCCGCAGCCATATTTATATCATCCAGCCTAGGGACAGCTGTGATGGACAAGAGTATGAAATCAAAATAATCAACAATGATTTGAGGGACCACCACATACAAGGAAGCATGCTGGGAACTGTAGGCGACTGAATTAAGTCTATGACATAGTTCCCATCCTCAAGGGTTTATAACCCATCCACGAGAATATCACTGAAATATTTGAAAAAGGGCTCGCAAGACAGTATACAAAAATAAAAAAAAGTCTTTTAAAATTCAGAAAGCACAAAGAGGTCAAGAAGACTACGCTAGAGGAGTGGCATTGCCCTGGGGTACTATATATCACCGAGTATTTGAGCAAAAATGCAGAGGAGGAAAAGAGAGACATGGCCTGGAGACCCAGGAGTAAACTGGTTCATTCTATCTAACTCTCACACAGAAGGATGAAAGAAGATACAACCAAGAAGGTGGGCTAGGGCAGATCTAGAAAAGCCTTGTGTAAGTCCAAGGAGCTTGGTCTCTATTCTAGGTGCTCTTAGCAGCTGCTAAGGTCTGGGGCAAGTGGGATAGCAACCAAGTGTAGAGTGAGGGCTCAGGCCCAGAGTGAGTTTGAATTTCTGTCCCACCACCTGTCAGTGGTTAGGAGCCTTGGCCAGGTTCCTAACCATTCCCAAGTCTGCCTCCTCACAGGTAAAAGAGGGATAATGATAGTGTCTACTGATTCATGATGTTGCTGTCAGGTTGAAATGGGATAAGAGACCATGTGGCTGGCACACAGCAAGCACTTGATGGATGTTTGCAGCCAGCAACAGGAGTACGAGCATGTTAGAAATAGGACTCAGAGTGATGCATAGACAGGAGGAGAGTGAGACTGGAAAGTGGGTGGCTCTCTGGAAGGCTATCACAATAATCCAGAAACAAGATAGCAGAGGCAAAGGCAAGAATGGCCACAGTGAGAGGCATCAGGAAGGAAAGGTGGACCAGAGTAGATATTGACCGGATAACGCAGCTTAACGCCACTGAGATCCCTCCCCTGAGGAATCAGAAGAGACGGCAGTGCCTGGAATAAAAACAGGAGAGTCTGAAGACAGAGACAATTTGGTGGATATAAGAGGAAGTTCTGTTTACAGATGCTATTGCCAGGCCTGGACCCACAGCAAACGTCAGGCCAGTGCCATGGATCTGGGGAAGGGATCCCACAGAAAAGAAGGTGTACAGAGAAGTACAAAGGGACACAGATGGCAACACTGGGGAAACACTCCCGTTTACAGAGCAAGAGAAGGTGAAGCAGTTAGTAAAGGAAAAAGAGAAAGAACAGAAAGGAGAGGGGGGCCAATAGTCAGATGATTCAGGGATAGAATGAGAAGTGCCACTTAGAAGGGCACTTCTGACGTCAGAAAGGACAACTTTAGTGAAGCAGGCAGGGCAGCCGTGAAGGAGAGAGTGAGTCTTGGTGAAGGTGGTGATAGGAGTCTGGATTTGGGAAGCCTATGGCGCTGACAGCTGGGGAGTCTCTACATAGAAATGTTTCTTCCCTATAGGACCCAATGCATCCCAAAATTCACAAAAGATAAAGTGAGCAAGGAGTTCAGTTCCTGTGGCACTGCTCCAGGAACACAGCTTCCTCCTGACTATTCTGGGACAGTGTCTGTCACCCATTTCAGCCTCTTGTCAGGGAGCCTCCAGGACAACCACTGGTGTCAGCAGGCCTTTGGCTGCTTTCCCTCCTATTTTGTTTGGCAGAAAACTAGGGTTGTGTGGGAAGGGGTGTGGGGAAGGGTATCCTGCAAGGGTATCTGTAGGCAGACATCAGGAGTGACACCTGGGTAACTTGGGCACCTGCATAGCGCTGATGCCTAAGGCCGATGGCTCCCAGCCCCACTGCACTTGAGAATCACCTGTGATGCTGACAAAGCTACCAACACCAGGACCCATTGCCAGCCACACTGATGCAACTGGTCTAGGAGGAGGCCCAGCGGCAAATGTTTTGTTTATTTCTTTGTTTCTTTTTTCTTTCCTTCCTTCCTTCCTTCCTTCTTCCTTCCTTCCTTCCTTCCTTCCTTCCTTCCTTCCTTCCTGCCTGCCTGCCTCCCTCCCTCTCTCTCTCTCTTTCTTTCTTTCTCTTTTTTTAACTTCCTAGGCAATTCTAGCTGCTGCCAAGATCAAGAACCACTTCCCAAGGGGTTCTCTCTAATGAACACATTGGGCACACGTTCCACCAATGAACTTTTTAAATTAGCGGTTTGGGAAGTGCCAGTTAAGACCGTCTAGCTTAGCAAATAAAAACAGATTCAGCTTGCAAGCCAGCCCCATCTGATTGGGACTGACAGCTACAGAGAGATGAGAGGGGTATCAAGCCCACAAACAGACTCAGTTTAAAAGCTCACAGTGATCCTTTCAGCTTGGGAGGAAGGGGAAATGGCTGGTTATGTAGGCATTTTGGGTCTGGCTTCTCTTAACCCCATCACAGCCCCCACAAAACAGACTCAAATAATTTGAGCATCAAAGACCAGGTCTCTGACCTGGATGGGCGTCCGATCGCAACCTCTAGGACAGCGGTTCCCAGGGTGCGCTCCCCAGACCAGCAGTGTCAGCACCATCTAAAATGCAAATTATCAGGCCCCGCCCAAGATCTGAATCAGAAACTCTGGGGTGGGGCCCAGCACCTGTGTTTCAACATACCCTCCAGAGAATGCTGACACACCCTACAGTCAGAACCAGTACTCTCGGGAACCTTACACATTCCTAGGCTCAGCAGGACCCACTAAAATAGAATCTCTGGCAGTAGAGCCCTGGAACCTGTACTTTTTAAGACCCTCGAATGGCAATGATGCACATTTGGGCTGGAGTCCCACTAACTGCGTACTGCTTTCTGCGAGATGTTCAATTTCCTCAGCGGCATCCCTGGAAATAATCAAACTACTCACAGAGACCTGCTTGGTCTCCTGCTTGGTCACCGTGAGCAGCTCTCTTATCCTTATTTTCCTCTCATAGGATTGGATTGTTCTTGTGACAGTGAAAGAGAGCATCTAGCTTAGGGTTTGGCCATGTCTTGGGCACTCAAAAGATGATTTTTGTTGAAAAAATAAAAAAGGGATGAAGAAAAGAGGAAGCAACTATAAGACGAAGTGAATAACTTTACTGCTCATGTGGAGCCCTCGTTCTGACTACGATCAAGCAAAATGACTGAGATGATGACCCGCATGGAGCACAGATAAACACTCCATGGGCAGTCACTCTGACGGCCTCCTGAAGGAGCGTACATGTCCACATGCACAGCGTGCTCCTGTAAATGTACACTTTGGCATTTTCCTGTCAAAAATCACGCTAAAATAATTATTTCAATGAATGTTAGAGCAGCAAGCTCAAGTCAGCTCTTGGCTGGAGGCTTCTGCTTCGAGGAAGCCAAAGACACCAGAACATCCATTTTCCTCACCCTGTCATGTGTGGAAAATTTAATTTACCTAGTTAATGGTGTGGGCCATGGAAGACAGACAGGCAGAACGGCAAGATGGTGAAGAGCACAGTCCCGTATCTGCAACTTGGACTTGGGTAGCCTGTCCTGGACCCAGACCAGTTCAATCTTCCTATTCACCTTGGGTTTTTCACGCCAGTACCTATGGCTTCCTCCAGCCTTTAGGGTAAAGCGTGAGTTCCTCACCTCCCCTTCGAGCCCTCCAGATCTGTCCCTCCCACCTCTCCAGTCCATTCTCTCCTCTACTCAGAAGAAACCTCTGTCGATGTGGCCCCCTGAGAACCTGGAACACAAACCTCTCCTCACACTGCTCCCCGCCTTCATCCAGGCCTCCTTCTGTCTTCGGGACTTGTTCTCATTCTTTGAAGCCTAGGCCCCCATAATCTTCCCTGTCAGTCTCAACCCAGAGGGCTCCCTTCCTCCTCTGACCACCTACACTCTTCCGCCTCCGGTCTCTACCTTGTTTTGAAGTTATTTCCATTCATACTTCACCCCCTCCCCCCCTTTCTAGCTTATGAAAGAGCTTGACACACATGAGCAGGATGACCGTGCAATCCATCATTACACTGGATCACTTTTGAGTGAAAGGAGGTGCTATTAATAATTACACCAGGATAACATGCATAAACAAGGATTGTCTCAGACGAAGCCAGATGTCTGGTGACCTTAAAATTAGTTTTATCTTATGTTTCCTTATATCCCTCTCAGCACCTGGGCCTTATAAACATGAGTTGATAAAGTGAAGTGCTGGGAACTAAACTAGCTCTCGATAGAGGCTTAGGAAGATTAATCTGGCCATGCTGTGTATGGGAGACTGAGAGAGAGCTAAAATAATAATGGCTCGCAGTTATGAATAGAAATGAATAAGTGACATGCTGCTTTTATTTCTTTCTCTATAGAAATGCAAATGCAGCCCAAGGGCTGATGTAAGGTTGAAACAAGCCTTGCATGAGAAATGTGGTTTGCATAGTTTAATACAATTTAATATCTACTCGTGGCCAGCTAAGCATCTGTCTCTAATTCCACAGCCACGGTCCTTTCAAAGTCACTGCCTCTGGATGTAAGTTTCTCAGACAGAATGGGCCTGTGTGCAATGCCTGGAAAGCAACAGCATTTGGCCAGCAAGTTCCCCTCAATCCCCATCAAGCAGCCTTTCCCGTTTTGTTTTTAGCTCCAGGGGAAGGACAATGGACAAGTCAATCAGTGCAGATTACCCTGCACGGGGAAGAGAGACACCTGACAGCCAAACCCTTCACGAGTCGACAGGGACAAAGGCACAGGGTAATCGGGGTGCATGGAGAATGCAATTCTCATCAACCTTTGGGGTTGCCTTATTGTTTTTGCTCTGTTTTCCAGAAAGTCTTTAGAGGAGGAGAGAGGGCTTGGAGGAAGGCAGGGCTTTGCCTATTAGCAGATATTTCAATGCGATCACCACCCTCCCCCCACTCAATGTCAGGGATCAGCCCTTGCAAAGGAGAAGCCATCAGACAAGGCACGACCAAGGGCTCCGGGCTTTTCTGCCCTGCTGCACACTCGACCTGCCTTCCGCTGCTGAAAAGGCTGTTTTCCACTGAGCATGACCCATGTATGGAAAAAATTACACCTCTGGTTTGTTCTCATTCATACCCAACCCCACTGAACTAAAATTGCATGGAGCAGAGGCCAAGACGGCTTTCCTAATACAACTAACATCTGCCAATTCTACACATAAGGGCTAATATCAGTGATGACTAGTTAAGGAATCTTGAGATGTGGGATTATTTATTTATTCCTTACTCTTCACTGCGCAATATAAAGGCTTTCATTTGAAATATAATTCATCACATGAAATGCCTAGCAGTAACTGGGATCCGCATTTTACAGATTATAACGTCCTAAGTTTTGCGGTAGGTTCTGGGGATATAGACTTGAGCGCCCTAAGGACAAAGCGAATGTCACTGAAGTTAAATGATTTGCCCAGGATGACTTGAAGTCCTGCTTAGGAGATCGAGAACCTAATACGCATGGAGAACCTGCCAACCCTGTGACTTTCTCAGGGAGGCCTACCTGTTGCTTCCCCCAAGCCTAAGCTCAGTCACTTGAACAACCACTTCAAAGTTGAGTAGTTTGCCCCAATCACATAAGAGCATTATATAATTAAGGGCCCATCACTTGAGAACTGGAGATTGCTGGAGTGGAGTGTCAGGAAACATAGGCTGCTCTCTGATGAAAACGGGTCACCCAAGTTGAAGTCACTTAACCTGAGGCAGAACCAACGGTGCAGCCCCAGCTCCCAACGCCTCCCTGATACACAGAGGCCGTCTCACCCATTTGCCTCTGTGTCTCTGTACTTGCTATTCCCTCATTCCTGAGTCTCCCTCTGGATAATTCTTACTTGGCTTTTAAGACTCAGCTTAGGGAACTGCTCTTTGAGCCACAATTTCATCATCTGTAAAATGGGGATAATCATAGCTTCTACCTTACATGGTTGTTTTTAGGATTAAAACATAGATAATGTGTAGAGAGTACAGTGCCAAGCATGTAGAAAGTGCTCAATAAATGTTAGTTGTCACCATCAGCATCATCACTCTCCTCCGTGATCCCAAACTCAATGTCCAGAATGGTCATCGCATCTGTCCAACTGCAACCCAAAGTTATCCCCCATTAGGCTCTGAGCTCCTCCAGGGAGGGGCTTGTATGTTACCTTCACATCCTCGGTGCCCCATATGTCGCCTGCACACAGAAAGTGCTCAAAAAACCTCCTGCATTGTTTGATGATTAACTCCAGACTGGACTATAAGCCCTCCTTCTGTGGGTCTGCATATCTATGTACTGTGCCTTCCCTGTGACAGGCGCCTTCCCTGTGACAGGTGCAGGAAGAAAGTAAAGAGAACAGACGAGATGTTCTCAATGCTACTCGGAAATTTTCTCAGATTCTGCATAATTCATTTGTACGTTACCATTTTACGCCCTTGATTTTTCTCTAGCGCTTTCTACAGAGGCTGATTTTTTTCCCCTAAAACTATAAGGACAATGACTTCAAAGTGAAAAATTAAAGCAGATCCATGTGGCCTCAGCAAAAGGAAATCAAGGTAGGCCAAAGAGAAATCAGGTAACATATGGATTTATGGTCCAAATCATAACCTGTTAGCATAAAATATTAACATGAGAAGGGAAGAAAGACACTGCCCTACCTTCCAATAGCCAACATATTTTGAAGAACATTCAATATAATAAAATTTTAGTAAAGGCCCTTTAAATTAGGTATAACTCGTTTTCCATATTAAGTTCTTTATATCTGGCTTATATGGAGTCCTGTGTCTGGGACAGAACTGAAGGTATGTTATGAATGATCACTTTTTGCTCATAGAATTAATAGTTTTAAAGAGGTTTGTCTTAGGGAAATTTAGATGTTAGTACATCTGGTACCAGTAAGGTAAGTTCTGTGGCCTAAGGGCTTAGCTCCAAAGCTTTAATCCAGTTGACATGGCTGGATTACACCACGACGAGCCTTGTCAGTAGCAGAAGCTCACAGTCAAGAGTAACCACAGCGGGGGAATAAAGGGCATGGCTTTCAGCACAGGGAGAGCCAGGAAAAAGGGGTCAGGGGACAGGCTGGGTCTCAATTTGTTACATGAAAACCCAACAAAACAAAACCCTCCCGTCACACTTCAAGTCAGCCTGAGGCTCCTGGTAGACAGTTCTGTGTGACCAGGAAGAGATCTAGGAACCTAAGTCTAATTAGGGCACAGACAGGGGACATTCGAAGCAGTGAGTCCTGCTCTCTAGAGACCAGAAGGAGATGGTGCTGCCTATGCTGACATGGACAAGCATCAGTGGGGGTAAGAACCTTGGGACAAGTCATGCAGATTTGAGGCCATGCTTCTGCCACTTGGGAGCTGCAGACTTAATGGTCTTAATGGCTCCAGGCTGAGGTCTCCTCACCTCTGAGAGGGGAATAAAGGTATCTGTCTTCGGGGGTGAGTGCGGACGACTGCAGGCCAGTCCTTATCCCATGCTTAGAGCCTGGTGCATGGTGAACACTCTCTGCTTGTTAACTATCAGTGCTCACTCAGCAAGGGCAGTGGGAAAAACGCGATCCAGGGATCAAGGGCCTGGCAGTAGGATCTTCCTCTGTGTGATCCTGTGACCCCTGCTTGTTCTCCATAGTGATTAGCAATAAATGCCTTAAGCTACGAAGGGCTGGAGGGGGAGGGCCTGTCTTTAAGGGCAGCTCTGAACAGAAGTGCCATGAAGACTGTGTCCCTCGTTCCTCTTTCTAAAGAAACCCAGGAGATTGAGAAGGAGGAGGATACTTCGAAGAGGAGCCCTTCCTATTAGGAAAGCCTCAGGGGTGACAGTAGAAGTATCCCTGTGGTTCCAAATACATAGTTACGAGGCACAAGTACCACGCAGCATGGACCTTCAAAAACAAGCTCAGGGTGAAGACAACAGCAAGTAACCAGGGCCCTCACTGGTAAGCAGGGTGCAGGGGCCACCATGCTGCCTCTACAGGAAGATTTACCAGTCTAAACAGATGGGCCTCAACTGGGGTGATTTTGCTCCCCAGGAGACATCTGACAACGCCTGGAGACACTTTTGGTTGTCACAATTGAAGAAGTGTCTTATTGGCATCTAGTGGGTAGAGACCAGGGATGCTGCTCAACTTCTAACAACAAAGAGTTACCTGACCCAAAATACCAACAGTGCAGAGGCTGAGAAACTCTGGACTAGGTAAATCAGGCCTCGGTAGACTGTGCCCGCAACGTTAGAAGGGAATCACTTTGAGTAGAAGCATTTCGGGGTATGTGGAATGTAGTGCAAGGCGGGCACTTCTCATAACAAAAACAGCAAACGATGACAACGAAAGTCTCATAATAATATTTACTATGGGTCAGACAACATCCTTTACCTATAACTCATGTAATCTTTCCAACAACCCATGCGATAGATACTATTATTATACCCACTTTACAGATGACAAAACTGAAGTACAGGACCTTGACCAAGGTCCAGAATTAGTAAGCAGTAGAACCAGAGAATCAACTAGGCAGTCTGGCTTCAGAGTACAGATTCACAGAGTAGGCACTTGATAAGTGTTTGATGAATTAATGGGAGAAAATGAATTTGGCCATAAGTAAAAATATGCATCAAATATACAAGAAGCAATACACTGAGAATAAAATTAGGAACAAAAGGCCAGACTTCTCGTCTATTTCTCCACACTAACCAAGGAGTGAGCATCCTGTGGTGGGAAGCCGGCTGGCATGTAAAAACTCTTGCCAAATCCCTCCATCATTAAGAATCAGGTAACATCATCATTTGGAGGAGGTGGACCACTTAACATACACATAAGGACAGTGGCCTCAAGACTTTACTATAATTCATTTCCTTTTCCAAAGATCAAGATTTGTGGTGTAAGTGATGTTATTCTGTCTGTCAAAATTTTGTTTTAACTGTAATCTGGTCTGGAAACATAACATAGAGGGGAATTTAGAAGTTATTTAAGAAGCACCTTTTTATGGTTTCAGTTTTGTGTGTATAAGTGTGGGAGGGAATGGAAATTTCAAAAATTAAAGTATAAAAATACTCATTTTTCTTATAGCCAGTTATAGTCCCAAAGTCACTTTGTTGGGGTCAAAATACACGCAAAAATCTATTCCGTATAATTTGGCCTGTTTGTAGTAAAAGCACATTTGAGATATGTAGATAATAGAGTTTTTTTCAGATAATAATAACAAATTTATAATGTATTTATTTTTAAATACTGTTGCAAATGTAACTACAAACTTCCAAAAGAAGAAATTTATAAACTTGGATTGTACATGTTTCTGTGAAGCAGGAAAAACACTTAGAACAAAAAAAATAGTCACGATATACAAAAACAAATTGTTTTTTGCCCCTGAACTTAGTAGCAATTAAATACTAAAAAATAGCTCTTTAAAGAAATCAGGGCAGAGGGTATCATATGGCAGGCACACAAAACTCAGTGGATATCATTTTTGCCATTAAAAATGTGGGGTGGTTTCCTCCGTTTTCCCATCTTATATTATCCCATTGTCTGCTTCTTCTGATGGTCCCTCAGCATCTTCACATATTTCTAAAAATAGAACATGTGATCCGAGTTTTTCTAGATCTTTCTTGTTTCCTTTCTTGATTTGGAGCTTTCTAAAAGATAACAACTCCTTTCTAGAGATGGAGGGATCTGAAGCAGGCGAGGGTTAACCAAAGGAGTTGAAGGCAGAGCCACCATGATGAGGAGGGGGATGGCTATGACTTCCTTCCTTCTAGTCTTCCTGGCACCAGGCATGGTGGTTGAGACCAGGATGGATAGAACCAAGGCTCCTCCTTCTCTACAGGAGAGATCTGATAGATACCACAAGGCTCGGAAGACAAAAAACCGATTCAAGTTAAGTCAGCCAAGGCTGGAGAAGGCAAAGAGGTCCCCAAAGGCTTGGCAGGCTGGGCAAGGAAGTCAGTAAAACTGAGTTCTAGGCAATAAACATACTCGGAAAAAAATCAGGAATCTGAAGGGGAATGCTGGCCCTAAACCGGGAAGAGGCTCAGAGGCCAGGACTACTCCATTATGCCTAAACTAAAAGCCTGAAGATGTCTTCTTTCTTCTACATTGTAAAAGGGTTTCCAAACACAGTCTTAAGCTTGCTGCTCTATTTGTAACAGAAGCAGATTTCATTTTTCTGCCATTGGATTTGAATCCAAGAGATCTGGCACACCACGAATTAATGAACATTGACATTCTTCCCAGTCTGTAATAAAGTCTTTTTACTTTAATTTTTCATTTTTTCATAAATAGAAATACTCTTAATTTTTCAGAAGCAGTCAATGATATTTAGGCCATTAGAAAAACAAGGCCTGACAAATACCAGCTGGAAAAGACACAGTGCCTGCTTCAGAGTCAGCTTCCAATTCTGGAAAGGTTCTGCGGCTGGACACTCGCTAATGAGAGTGCGCCTTATGCTGCTCTTTGAGGAGCATCTTTGTTTCCTGGTAACTCTCAAAGGACAGTCCCTCATTACTCCAAAGACTTTCACTACCATTTCAAAACCGGATTTTTATGCACTGCGTTGTCTTTTTCCTCTTTCTCCCTTTTTTTTTTTTTATTGAGGTGTAACATTCATAAAATGAATAAAGTACACTCATTGTTAATGTATGACTTTTTACACTTTTAAAGACCTAAATAACCGTTTCGGTCAAGATTAAGAATATGTCTAACATCCTGGAAGGTTTCTTTATGTCCCTTGCTAGTCAATACCCCCTACCAGTATCCATTAATTTGATTTTATTTTCACCACGAATTAGTTTTGCCTGTTCTTGAACTTAATATGAATGCAATCATATTTCATACTTCATTTTGCATCTGGCTTCTTATGGTCAATGAGAAAAATTCATTCAGTCGTTGAATGAATTCATGTAAATGAATTCATGTGAAATTCATTCAGTCGTTGCTCATGTCAGTAGTTTATTTTTAATAGATTTATTGAGGTATAACTGACATAATAAATTGTACATACTCGGAGTATACAATTTGATATGTTTTCTCGTATGTACTCACCCATAAAACCATCACTGTCATCAAGATAATGTATATTATATCCATCATCCCAAAAGTTTCTTTGTACCCCTTTGTAATCTCCCTTTTCCCCCTCCCCCTTATTTCCCACAAACACTGATATTCATTCTGTCATTATAGATTAGTTTCCATTTCTTAGAAGTTTATATAAATAGAATAATACAGTATGTCCACTTTTCGTATATATTCTTTCACTCAGCATAATTATTTTGAGATTCATTCATGTCATAGAATGTATCAATAGTTCCTTTCTTTTTATTATTCAGTCATATTTCTTTGTACAAATAAACTGGTTGTTCCCAGTTTATGGCAAATAAAGCTACTATGAACATTCATGTACAAGTCTATGCATGGATATATATTTCCTTTTCTTGTGGGTAAATACCGGATCATATGATAGGTATATGTGTAATTCTTTAAGAAACTTCCAAACTGTTTTCCAAAGTAGTTTACCATTTTTATAGTCCCACCAGCAGTGTATGGGGGAAACAGTTTCTCCACAAGCCCATCAGCATTTGTATGATCAGTCTTTTTAATTTTAGCCAGTCTAATAGGCATGTAGTCATACCTCATTGTAGTTTTAATTTGTATTTCCCTAATGACTAATGAAATTGAGCATCTTTTCATGAACTTATCTGCCAACCATGTATCTTCTTTTGTGAAGCATCATTTCAAATCTTTTGCTTATTTGTATCAGGCTGTTTTTTTCCTAATTATTCAGTTTTGACGGTACTTTATAGCATATTCTGGATACAAGTCGTTTATCAAATATATACTTTGGAAATGTTTTCTCTCAGCATGTAGCTTGTCTTTTCATTCTGCTTTCTAGAACAGAAGTTAGTTTTTGACAAAGTTCAATTGGTCAACTTTTTGTTTTTATGAATTGTGAATTGGCTAGTCCAAAGTCACAAGTATTTCTTCCTTTGTTTTCTTCTAGAAGGTTTAGAAACAGAAGTTTTACATTTAGATCTATGGTCAAATTTTAGTTAATTTTTGTATATCATGCAAGGTAAGAACTGGTTCATTCTTTGCATGAGGATATTCAATTGTTCTAGCATTATTTGTTGAAAAGACTATCCTTTCTTCACTGGATTACCTTGGCTCCTTTGTCAAAAAAAAAAAGTTGTCCATATATTAGTGGGTCTATTTCTATACTTCATTCCGTTCCACTATTTATCTACCTTTATGCCAATAACTTGCTATCTTGATTGCTGTAGCTTTATAATAATATAAATATTATGTAGTATAACTCTTGTAATTTTGTTCTTTTTGAAATTTGACTACTCTAGGTCCACTGCAGTTTCATAAGGGTTTTTGAATCATTTTGTTAATTTTTACAAAAAGTCTGCCGAAAATTTATTGGAATTGTGCTAAATCTACAGATCAATTTGGGGAGAATTTGATAAAGGACATCTACTCAAAACGTTATCTTAACAATACCTAATTCCTTGACTCATAAACATGGTATATTTCTCCGTTTATTTAAGTCTTTAATTTTTCAACAATTTTTTGTAGTTATAAGTATAGTTATAAGTATATCATCTTTTTTATAAGATGTATCCCTAAGTATTTCATATTTTTCAGACTATGAAATAAATTTTTTAATTTTTTATTATTCATTGGCAGTATATAGAAATAAAATTGATTCTTTGCATATTGATCTTATATCCAATAATGTAGCTATTTTAGATTTGATCAGCTCATCTATAGACAATTTTGCTGTCTGCAAATAAAGACAATTTTACTTCTTCCTTTCCGATCTGGATGCATTTTATTTCTTTTCATTGCCTGTCTGCACTGGTTAGAACTTCCAGTACAACGTAGAGTAGAAGTGGTGAAAGAAGATGTCTTTGTCTTTTCCTGGTCTTAGAAGGAAAACATTCCGTCTTCATCATTAAGTAGATTAGCTATATGTTCTGGGCATATGTTCTTTATCAAATTAAAGCAAGTTTCTTTTTATTCCTACTTTGATGAGATGTTTTATCAGGAACGGATGTCAGATTTTGTCAAAACTTTTCTGTAATGAGATAATCATATGGTTTTTCGTTTTTAGTTTGTTAACATGATGAAATATACTAATTCATTTTTAAATGTTAAACCAACCTTGTATTCCTAGAATAAAGCTTGTTAATTATGATGTATTATCACTTTTTATAATATTGTAGTTTGATAAAATTTTATATGGAAGTTTTGTATTGATGTTTATAATGGATAATCACCTATAATTTTCTTATAATATCTTTATTTAACTTTGTATGTAATGCTGGTCTCATAGAATGAGTTGGGAAGGTTGCTCCCTCTTCAGTTGTCTGGAAGAGTTTGTATAAAGTTAGTATAATTTCTCCCTTAAATGTTTGTAAGAATTCACCAGTGAAGCCATTAGGACTGGAGTTTTCTTTGCAGGAAGGCTTTTAACTATAGATTCCATTTCTTTAATAAATATAGAAATATCCAGGTTATCTATTTCTTCTTCAGCAAGCTGTGGTAGTTTGCATCTCTCAAATAATTTGTCTTTTTCATCTAAGTTGTTGAATTTATAGGAATAAAGATACTCATGGTATTTCCTTATTGCCCTGTTACTCTCTACAGGATTTGTAGTGATATCATCACTCTGTCTCCTGCTAATGGAAATCTGTTTCTTCACTCTTTTTTCATCCTGATCACTCTGGTTCAAGATTTATCTATTTTCTTGATCTTCTCAAAGAACTAGATTTGGGTTTAAATGGTTTTCTCTATAGTTTTTATGTTTCTATTTTATAGATTTCTGCTTTGATCTTTATTATTTCCTTTCTTCTTACTTTAATTGCTCTTCTTTTTCTAGTTGCTTATAGTGGAAGCTGACATCATTGATTTGAGGCCTTTTTGTCTTTATAGGTATTTAGTTTTATAAATTTCCCACTAAGTGCTGTTTTAGCAATATCTCACAATTTCTGATATTTTGTTTTCAACTTCATTCAGGTCAAAGTACTTTCTAATTTCCCTTTCATTTCTTCTTTGATCCCTGACTTATTTAGAAGTGTATTATTTCATTTCCAAATATTTGGGAATCTTCTAGATATCTTTGTTATTGATTTCTAATTTAATCCTATTGTGATCACAGAACAATCTGTGACTTGAATCCTATTACATTGAGACTTGTTTTATGGCCTCAAATGTGATCATGTGGTAAGTGTTCTTCATACATCTGAAAAGAATGCATATCTGATTTTGTCTGCGGAAATATTCTACATACAATGTCCATTAGGTCAAGTTGGTTGGTAGTCATAGTCAAGTTTTCTATGTTCTTGCTGACTTTTTAATTTATATACACTATCAATATTAGGAAAGGAGTATTTAAATATGACTATAATTGTGTATCTGACTATAACTTGTCTGTTCCTTTTTAAATCTAGGTGCTTATTTCAAATTTTATATCAAATTTTGCTTCAGTAATTTGAAGTTCTATTATTAAGTATGTAAATGTTTAGGATTGTTATGTCTTCTTGATGAATTGACCCCTTTATCATTCTGAAATGACCCTCTTTATTCTTGGCAATATTCTTGGCTATGAAATCTACTGTATCTGATTAGTAACAGAGACCCTCCAGCTTTCTTCTGATCAGTGTTAATATAGCATATCTTTAACTTTTAACCTATTTGTGTCTTTATGTTTAAATGTGTTTCTTATAGATAGTATACAGTTGTGTGTCTTGCTGTTTATGCAATCTGTCAATCTATGCCTTTTAGTTGAGGTGTTTTTATGATTATTAATATAATTATATTTGTCTACCATCTTGCTATTTGTTTTCTAGTTGTCCTATATATTATTTGATCTCTTTTCCTCTAATTCTGTCTTCTTTTAAATTATTAGAATATTTTTATGATTCTATCTCTTGTTTTGGCTTGTGAGCTAAAATTCTCTGTTTTATTACTTTAATGATTATTTTAGGGTTTATAGTATACATCTTATCAGAGTCTACCTTTAAGTAATATGATACAATCTTACATATAAGAACCTTACGATACTATACATCCATTTATCATCTTCCAGCATTTATACTATTATTGTTTTACATTTTACTTATTCATATGTTATAAACTCCACAACACATTATTATTATATTTATTAAAGAATCAATTTTTATACCATGACCAAATGATATCTATGCCAGGAACACAAGTTTGGATAAACATACAAAAATCAGTTAATATGATACACCATTTTAATATAGTAAAGGGGGAAAATGAGGCAATCATCTCAACAAAAGCAGAAAAAATCATTTTACAAAATCTAACATCCTTTCATGACAAAACACTCAACATCTAGGAATAGAAAGGGACTTCCTTGACTTGATAAAGAGTATCTACAAAAAACCCACAGCTTATATCACACTTAATAGTGAAAGACTCAAAGTTTTCCTCCTAACATCAGGAGCCAGATGAAGATGTCTACATTTGTCATTTTGTATGCGATACTGCACTGCACTTTCTAGCTGAGGCACTTAAGCAAGAAAAAGAAATAAAAAGCAGCCAGATTTAAAAAGGAAGAAGTTAGACTATCTCTAATTGTAGATGACATGAGAAAAAATAAAATAAAAACAAATAAAGAATAAATCTTTAGAAGAGATTTAAATAATTTTCAAAATTTTATATAATTATTCATGTAATTATCCTTTCTGGTGTATTTCATTCCTTTGTATAGGTCCAGATATTCATCTGACATTTTCATTCTGCCTAAGAACTTCCTTTAATAATTCCTGTGGTACAGGAATTATTAAATTTAATAATTTTAAATTTAATAAATTTAATAATTTTAATAAATTTTAATAAATTTAATAAATTTAATAATTTTCATTCTGCCTAAGAACTTCCTTTAATAATTCCTGTGGTACAGGAATTATTATATTTCATACTTTGTATGTATGAAAACATCTTTATTTTACCTTTATTTTTGAAAGATATTTTTCTGGGTATAGAATTCTAGGTTGACGGTTTTATTCTTTCAGTACTTTAAAGATGTTTCTTTACTTGCATGAGTAACAGGAAACAGAACTCTTCTAAGTCAACCCTATCTTTGTTTCTGTGTACGTAGTACGTCTTTTTTTCTAGGAATTTAAAATTTTTTCTCTTTACCACTAGTATCACTTTATCACAATATGAGTTGGTATGATTTTCTTCATGTTTCTAGTGTTTGGGGATCATTAATATTCTTGGGTTCGTGGTTTCATCAAATTTGGAATGTTTTCTAATATTATTTTTAAAATATTTTTTGTCATCTCCTCCCCACTTCTTCACTTTTGGTACTCCAATTGTATATATATATATATAAGCCCATTTGAAGTTGTCCGAGAGCTCACTGATGCTCTGTTCATCTTTTTAAATTCTTGTTTTCATTCTGGAGAGTTTCTATTGTTATATTTTCAGATTCACTTATCCTTTCTTCTGGACTGTCTACTATTGATCTGCTATTAATCCCATCTAGTGTATTTGTCATTTCAGATTTGTCATTTTCATCTCAAGAAGTTTGATGACTTTTTTTTATCTCTCTCCTGCCTCTATTTACCTTTCTAAATATATGGAATATAGTTTTAATAACTTTTAATATCTTTGTTTTTAAATTCAAAAATCTGCATCAGTTCTGAGCTGGTTTTGATTGACTATTCTCCTAATTATGAAGAATAATGTTACTGTTTTTCTGTTTCTGTGCATGTCTAGTAATCTCCGACTATATGCCAGACATCTTTATTTTTACCTTTTTGGGTGCTGGGTATTTTCATATTCTTATATTCAAGAACTTCGTGCTAAGATAGTTAAATTATTTAGCAGCAATTTAATTCTTTCCAGTAGTACTTCTATTCTTTGTTAGGTCCAGAACAATACACAGTTTAGGCTCGATTATTCCCCCCAGGACCAAGGCAAGAGTGTCTCGAGTATTCTCTCCTTTACCCCTGAATTATGACTGTTTAAAGTCTGGCTATGGGAAAGAGTCACTGTTCCTGGTCTTGTGTGAGTACGGGGTACCGTTCCCTTTAAAGATTTGGGACAATTCTTTTCTGGTCTCAGATTGTTTCTCCACACACATGTGCAGGTCATTACTGTACTGTATCCTTGAGTAAAAGCCCCCAGAGATCTCTGCAGTCTCCTCTCTGTGAAGTTGTCACCTCTTTGCTACTCTGTTCTGTAGACTCTCACCACCTGGGTCTCACTGTACTTTCCGATCCATCTCCTTAACTCAAGGAGTCCAGCAAGTTCTTCCTGGATTTCCATTTCTTTCCCCCATGCTAACGGTAAGAAATTCTCTCAAGGCAGTTAGCTGGGGAAATTTTAGGGTTCAACTCATTTGTTTCCCAACTCTGAGGGATCACTGTCTTTTGTTGACTGATACCCAGGGTTTTGAACATCACTGTTTCTTATATGTTGTCTGGTTTTGTTTTGGTTTGTTTTTTTTTTCAGGTGAGAGGCTAAGGGAACTCTGGTCCCTGTTGTTCTATCCTGGCCATTTTGTTTTTGTTCTAGATGAAAGAGTAAATCCAATCCCTGTGGTTCTATCTTGGTTGGAAACAGAAGTCTGTATTTTAGTTGTTGTTTAGTATTATCTTCTATGGATAGGCTGTGATTTATTTATCCACTCTTGTTGATAGACTTGGATTATTTTCGATTTGAGTTATTATAAATGAAACTGCGATCAACATTCTTATGTTTGGGTGAATACATACACTGATTTCTCTTGGGTAAATACCTAGGAATAGACTAGACAGATCATTGAATGGGCATATGTTTAGCTTTAAGATACACTGCCAAACAGTTTTCCAAAGGGGTCCATTATTTTAAACTTCTACCAGCAATGTATGAAAGTTCCAGGTGCTCCACAACCTCATCAGCACTTGGTATTGTCATTGTGTTTCATTTTAAGCTTTTCTGGTGGTGTCTCATTTTAATTTGAATTCCCCTAAGGCTTAATCATTTCAATTGGGCAGCTTCTCATATGCTTATTGGCCATCAGAATATCATCTTACATGAAGAGTCTGTTGAAGTCTTTTGCCCATTTTAAAATCAGATTGTTTTATTTTTTTCTTAATGATCAATAGGGGTCTTTTTATATATCCTGATCATAAATCTTTTGTCAAATATATTGCAAATATCTTCACCTGTCCATGGCTTATTTTTTCACCTTATTATGGTGCATTGTGATAAATAAAAGTCTTCAATTTTAACATAGTACAATTCTTTTATGGTTAGTTCTTTCAGTGTCCTGTTTAAGAAATCCTTGTCCCAAATCATGAAGATATCTTCATGTTTTCTGTTAAAAAGCATTATTCTTTTTACCTTTCTTCTTGAATACAGCAACCATAATATCTAAAATTTTATATAGCCTTAAACTTGTTTGCTCTTCAATAGGCTTTTTGTTCAATATGCAACTTTATGACGTTGTCAAGAGGCAATTTGAAGTAAGCTGTACATCCTACTGCAGTAATAGTAGACTCTAAACCCATTACAAGGTCCCCTGATGTTCATATTGTGACTTGTTAATCAGTTAGGAAAACAAATATTTTACTTCACCCTTACTTCATTCTGTAGTGTCTCTGTTCTTTTTGTTTGAAAGTTTCTGTAAATAACAGGTCGAAGAGCATTTCTCTAGGAGTGAGTTTTTACTTCCTTTGTCTAGTTTTTCATTTTTTTCCTTAATTCTCTATAATAAACATGCATACTTTTAATAAAAAAGTAAACTTAAAAAAACATGTCTGGCAGTCATGATTAAGCACATGTATTTTTCCCCATTTTCATACAAATAAAATAAAATGTTCCACAATTCTTTCTTGTATAGGTTATATTGACCATACACACTATGACTTGTAAGACAATTTGCTCCATAAATGTCTGTTGGACAGGCAGTAGGACAGTTTCATTACTTAAAAGCTTTCTACAATCTATGTATTTTCTCTTATTAATAATGTACAATTTTTATTAAAGTCTTGGACAAGCTTTTCTTGCTCTTGGTTCTACCTTATCTGCAAATGAAGCCAATGAGTTTTAAAAATAGAAGCATTAAATAATTCCCCAAAACAGAGGTTAAGCAATCCTTTTGAAACTGTCCGTGTTGCAGAAGCAAAAAGAGGACTTCTCGACAGAAATATCTGGAAAGAGCTACTTACACTCTGTACCAGAGTCCTCTTTTCCTGCACTATTATGGGACAATATTTACAGGCATGTATCTAGTCAACCAAGCAGCACTTAGAAGTGCATAGTTTACTTGACAGCATTTTCAAATTATGTCTTTTCCTGAGAATAATTTACACTGTAGAAATGATTCCATATGCTGAAGTTGGACATGCTATTGTAATGAGAAAGAAAACGAGATGTCTTTTAGTGGGTAGATTTCATATACATACTAAACTACAACAGTACAAATTAGTAATGCTGTCCCTTAAGAATTTACCATAAATGGTTGCATTTTGCTGCTTTCTGCTAGAAGTGGATTTTGCCGCAAGACAATGGGTCAGCAGGAATTCGATTATGATTTATCTAAGTAATGAAAACAATTTGATAGCAATCATAATTCTTATGTTTTAATGAAAACATATACTTTTTTCTAAACTCCTTTGTGTTCCTTAAAGTCCCAGGACATCATTTCTAACTTCGAATTGCAAAACATGTATCCTTGTAGTTAACTCCTCTCCATCATACCTTTAGAGCAGTGGTTGGCAAACTGTGGGCCACGGGCCAAATCTAGCTCACCACCTATTTTTGTAAGTAAAGTTTTACTAAAACACACTCATGCACAATCATTTACTTATTATCTATGGCTGCTTTTGTTCTACAAAAGCAGAGTTGAGGAGTTGTGGTAGAGACTTTGTAGCCCAGAAAGCCTATAATATTCACAACTGATCCTTTAAAAAAAATTCTGATTCTCATTTTAATAAGTGTCTCCTTATTTCTTATGCGGCAGAAACCAATGAATGCTACTATTGTCAATATTGCTTCTCCTGCCCTAGGAGTAAGTTTTTATTTCCTTCTTTTTGTTTTTTCATTGTTTTCTAAATTCTCTATAACAAACATGCATAAGTTTTGCAAGATTTTTAGGATATAATCAAGCAAGATGACAGCCACAGCTCCACAAAGCTCCAATAAAACACCAAAAGGAAATCCACTGAGAAGCACTGAATCTTTCCTTCTCCAGGGTGAGGGACAATAACACTGGCAGCCAAAACGTATATAATTAATTATACTTGAGAACTGTCCGGGAATGTATATTCTCCAAGTAAAGGAATCTATAAGTGATTCAAAAAAATTTTTAAATCTATCTATTGCAAATTTCTTAATAATATTTTGAAAAGGAAGTACATATATCAATATATAATACTTTTTGCACAATTTTTAAATTCAGCATTCTAAAGTAAATCATAAACCATTTTTTTCTTCATTGCTCAGATCAAATACTTTAAGAAATATGAAGGCAATATCTATTTATGAACCTTTCAGTCTATATATTTATAAATAAATCAGACTAACTTGAAAAATTAAGAGAACAAAGTAAATTGGCATTTATAAAATATTTTTAGCTATGATGGTCATTTGAGCAAGAACAGCTGAAAAAGAACACTGGTAGACTGAATCAGCTATTAACAACCAAATTAATAAATAATATAACTTAATAATGAAAAGAGACCATTGTCTTAGTCTATTTTGGCTGCTATAACAAAAATGTCATAGACTGGGTGGCTTATGAACAATGTAAATTTATTTTTCACAGTTCTGGAGGCTGGGATGTTCAAGATTAAGGAGCTGGCTGGTTTGGTGTCTGGGGAGAGCCCATTTCCTGGACTTGTGTGTCCTCACATAGCAAAGGGGGCAAAAGAGCTCTCTGGAATCTCTTTTATAAGGGCACTCATCCTCTCATGACCTAGTCACCTCCCAAAGGCGTCACCTTCAAATACCATCACACTGGGGATTAAGTTACAACATATGAATTGGCGGCGGGGGGCGGGGGGAGGAGGAGGACACATTCAATCTACAGCATTCTGCCACTTCCCCCTGCCCCTCCGCCAAAAATTATATCCTTCTTGCATGCAAAATTCATTCCACTCAATAGCCCCAAAAGTCTTAACTGGTCCCAGCATCAACTTTAAAGTCTAGGACCAAAGTCTTATCTAAATATCACCTAAATCAGATATGGGTAAAACTCAAAGTATGATTCATGCTGAGGCAAATTGCTCTCTCTAGCTGTGAGCCTGTGAAATGTTATGCGCTTCCAAAATTCAGTGGTGAGACAGACACAAGACAGACATTTCCTATCCAAATAGGAGAAAGAGGAAAGAAGAAAGGAGAGACAGGTTCCCAGCAAGTCTAAAACTCAATGGGGTAAATTCCATTAGACCTTAAGGCTTGTGAATAATTCTCTTTGGCTCGATGCTCTGCCGTCCAGGCCCACTGCCTTCAGTTTCGCTGAGTAGGGATTGGGGCCCAAGACTCCAGGCTGCCCTGCCCCCATAGCTTTGGGCAGCTCCATCCCCACCACTGCTTTCCAGGATTGGGGTCCTGGGACCACGGCTACACTGAAAGGCCTTGCTAGGTGGAGGTAGCCATTCTCCCATGGGCACGTTGGGTACAGCCCACACCTCATCCAGCCACTGGAGTAGCATCTGAGGCAGCTGAGGAGCTCAGTGCCACAGTGCAAGGAGAGGAGACCACCAAATGAGGTGGTACCAGAGGCGAGCCAGGTCCAGAAGGCACCAGCAGCCCCTCCTTTGCTTTCTTCCATTGTCTTAGACTATAGCTTCTGGCTTCTGTCAAGAGGGCTGACTAATCTCCTTATCAAGTAGTCTCTCCATCACACCCTTAGTGTTCTTTCCCAAACAGGCTTTCTCATTCTTTTCAATATGAATATGCTGAGAATTTTACAAACCATTAGGCTCCGTGTTCTACTTCCTTCCCAACTGACAATTCCATTGTTAAGTCATTTCTCGTATTTTACTACAGTGAAGAGAAACCGGGCCACTCCTTTATTGCTTCAATAAAAATATCAAATTTTGTCACTTGCAAGTTTTACCTTCCACAAAATACTAGAACATGAACACAGTTCAGCCAAACTCTTTGCTGCTTTGTAACAAGCATGGCCTTTCCTCCAGTTTCCAATATGTATTCCTCATTTCCACCTGAGATCTCATCAGAATAGCCCTTACCATTCATATTTCCTCCCCTTCTGTTCGAGATTTCTCAGGTGTTCTCTGAGAAGACTGAGCCTTTCTCTACAGCTCTTCTCTCTTCTTTCTGAGCTCTCATCAGAATCAGCTTTAACAGTCCATTCAGAGCAATGTAGGATTTTTCTAGCATGTATCTCAAAACTCTTCCAGCCTCTATCCATTAGCCAGTTCTAAAGCACCTCCACATTTTTAGGGATTTATGACAGCAGCAACCCCACTGCTTAGTGCCAAGTTTTGTCTTAGTTTGAGCTGCTAAACCAAAGTACCATAGACTGGGTGGTTTATAAACAACACAAATGTATTTCTCACAGTTCTAGAGGCTGGAAGTCTGAGATCAGGGTGCCAGCATGGCGCCTTCTTCCAGGTTGCAGATTTCTCATTGTATTCTCACAAGGCAGAGCAGTAAGCTCTCTCAGTTGATTCTAATAAGGGCACTAATTCCATTCACTCCTGTGACATAATCACCATCCAAAGGCTCCACCTCCAAACACCATTACATTATGCGTTATGTTTCAAAATATCAATTTTTTTCTTGGGGGGGGGACACAAATATCCAATCTATAGCAGTTGTCCTTTTTTATTCTTGAAATTATGAATGGGGATGACAGAGTGAAATGAGGGAGTATAAATTTCCTGGTGACTCCAACAAAATGATGCTTAGATCTTGGCCAGGTTTTCCATTCATTCAATCATATAACATGCCAGGTTGTATTCCAGGAGCTGAGAATATGGCAGTGAACAAGACAGGCTAGATCCCACTGTCATGGAGCTGACATCTGAGTGGGGGATACAATACAATATAGATTTATATCTGGCCCGGAAAAACAAAGCTAGAACATAATCCACAGACCTAAAAGAAATTAGACTAATCAGACGAGAACGTCAAGAACTTCTACCAGGAAGTTCTGTGCACATGCTCTCTTTTCTGGACTCCCTTCTCTACTGGACTTCAGGTATCAAAATTCTGTCTCAGTAAAGGTTCCAACCAACTCAGTCACACTTAAATACACACGAGTGCCCTACAATTCCTCTCGGCGGCGCCTACATTACGTTACCCGTAGATGTGAGGCATTCCAAGAAAGGGATTTTCAGGACCTTCTCAGAGTCACTTCACACTTCGGTTTCTAAAGAAACATTTGTTATGCACCTACTCTGTTGCAGGTCAGCACTAGGCTTGTTCGGGCAACAGTGGATAGTTCATTTACAATGAAACACACAGAGCCTGAAGGGACATTTGCTTGATACTGTCTGTCTGTCCCTCGAGATGTTCTATCTGCCTGTCTCCACCCAGCTCTGTGCTCCCTTCCTGCCTGGCTGCTGGTCAGCAGTGGCACAGTCCTATCAAAGATCGTTGTTCCCTATTAGGGGTCCTCTTGCATAGCCACGGCCACAGCTATAACTATAGCTCTCTCTCTCTAATCATTAACACCCTCTGAAGATGGGTGACCATAAAGGGGGTAAATGCTCCATGCTGGTGCTCCACCACTCCCAAGTATGTAGAGTCTTCTCACTGACCTCCCCTCAATAGCTCCATTCCAATGGACACAGGCTGCAAAGCCAGCCCTGCTCTCTGATCAGAGACTGACCCTGGGCACCAGCTTTATTCTTAAGTTCCAAGGACTCAGGTGGGATCGGAGGGCTGGTGAACATTCTATAAGTGGTGCTTACTCTCAGAATCAGCGGTGAATCACATCAAAATAGAACAAAACTCAGCGTGGTGACTGGAGAGACCCTGGTCCCCTGTACAGAGAAGGCAAGCCTCTGAAGGGCCGTGACTTACCTTTCTGTGTTCAGTGGAGGGCTGTGGGCAGATGAGCTGGAATCTAAACAGCAGCAGGAAACCCAGGGCACTGAGAAGGAAAAACAGCAACAAACAGAGCTGTGAGTATGTTCCAGGCTGCAGTACCCAGAGGAAGGCAGCGTCTCCATCTCATCACTGGAAGGGAGAGAATAGTCCAACCCAGGCCCTGGGATGTGACCCACTGAAGAGGCAAAGGGCCAGCCCACAGAAGGGGAGGCAGCACAGTGCTGTGGGCTGGGCCAAGGCAGGGGGCAGGCCTGGGATCGAACCCGGCTTTACCGCTTACCAGCAAGCTTTCTAGGTGAGGACCTCTAACCTCTTTGAGCCTCGTCTCCGCCACTGTAAGATGGGGATAACAACGGAAGCTAGCTGGGAAGTTTGGGGAGAACTGAATGAGATGAAGCACCACGTCTGACACAAAACAAGTGCTAGTGTATGCTTGGTCCTCGTGGAGCTGGTACTGTCAGGCTGAGCGGGGATTCGGAGCCTGGCCAGGGAAGTTCCTCTCCCATACCCAGGCTTTCCTCAGGACCTGTCCTCTGCCTGTCCTTGACCCTTTGGTGTCACATATGTTCTCCATAGGTGGGACTAGCTGTGTTAAGCCGCACTGTCACCAGCCCTGATTAGGGCTTGTCATCAAATAAAGGGAAGGTGCAGAAATAAGAGCCAGCTGGCCCCGAGACAGCAGGGCATGCTGGGAGAGCGTGGAGCTTTGGATTCAAACACATGTAGGCTAGACTCCCAGCTCCACCCTTCTCATCTGAGGGATCCAGGGTAAGCTAATGTCTCTGTGCCTTGATGTCTTCATCCTCTGTAAGGATCACTGAGGATGACAGAGATGAAACTGCCCAACATAGTCAGAGGAGACAACTATTGTCAAATAATTTAAATGCCCGAAGTCCCTTAATTTAAAGTCATCAATGGCATTGTTTTAAGCATCCTTGCAAAAAGGCCACTGTTCCTTCTTAGCTGTCTTTTGAGTCCTTTTTTAGGGTTTAACCCTGAGGACAGAAGTTAAGCAACCTGGTGGTTCTTGGCCTTGTTGAAACCTACAACGTAATTAAAAGATAAGAAACACTGCTTTGTCCAAGATAAACTCACTGTGCGTAGGTGGAGATGAAGGAAGCTGTCTGAATCTGGGGTTAGGGCTTGTGGAGTTAGAAAAGGCTCCCACCATCTCTAAGAATTCTAAATTCCACACCAACCCTCATTTCATATGTAAATGAGCATGGCCTTAGCAGACCACACAGAATGGAC
The DNA here is from genome assembly GCF_902729225.1 of Pteropus medius. Lineage (NCBI taxonomy): Eukaryota > Metazoa > Chordata > Mammalia > Chiroptera > Pteropodidae > Pteropus > Pteropus medius. Next base: position 5,869,430 of record NW_024354911.1, read on the forward strand.
TTGGACAGACTGGCTGGAAGCAGGGTGAAGAGACACGTAACCAGGTGTTAAATGCATCCTTTCTACTGCTGTCTTAGAGCTGCAGCTGAGGACCAAGGGTATTCCATACACACACATTCCACTAAGAAGGGCTGTAGGTCTATTCAGGACCAGAAAAAGAGGTGGCCCCCACCTAAGATGTCTTCCAGCGATGGGGCAGGGGCATCTCAAGGAGTGGGTGCAAACACGGTGGTGGGAAAAGAACAGCTTTTTTCTAGTTGTATCTTTACTGGATTCAGTTTATCCTCTTAACTAAGGAACACATTCATCATGACTCAGGAGTCTATGCCCCTTGGTTGCAAATCACCTCTGTGTCTCAGTCTCCTCATGTGCAAAATGGGAATAATATCAGCGGCCTTGCTGACCTCAAACGAGTAAATGTGCGAGAAAGCACACTATGAACCATGCCTACAAATCTGAACTTTTTGTAACACATTCTGGCGCTGTTTACTCATTTAAAAAGAAAACCTGCTTGGTGTGGTTTTGTTAAAAACAAAACAAAACAAAAAACAAAACAAAAAATAAAAAACAAGCAGCAGTCCACAAATGTGTTCCACTTCAGCTCCTCAAAGTTCTTGGTAGACACCTAAGCCCCATATCTGTAAGGCAACCAGGAGCGGTTTTGCATGACCGCTCATTCCAGGTTGCATTTCCATGACTTTGAGGCAGACTTGGGGCAGGAGAGGGAGTGAAAGATGGAAGAGGAAAGATTCTAGGTTTTTTGCTGTCTCAGAGGAACTGCATTCCAGGTTGTCTGGTCAACTCTATGCACAGATATTCCTACAGTTCGTTCCCTTACCTCCTTCAGATGTCTTCCCAATGCTGTCCCTTCTCCAAGAAGCTTCCATGACCCTATAAAAAACAGCACTCCCTCTCCCAGCCTAGCCTGTTTTTTTCCATAGCACTTACGATCTCACATATTATGCCTTTATTCAATTAAATTTCACCCTCTGCCCACTAGAATATAAGCTCCATGAGATCGGAGAGTTTGTTTTGTTATTACTTCAACCCCCAGCATCTAGCAGTGTCTGCTATATAGTAAGAACTTAATTCATTGAATTTATGTATGATGCTACATCATCTTGACAGCCTTTGAAGTGTCAAGATAAGTGGAAATCGTGTGAATTAACATATTCAAAAAAGTCCAAAGTGACTTTGGGAGCTTTTAAAAGTTCTTTTATGAGAGATTCATTAAAAAATCAGGTGTGCTTCGCATTTCTATGTGATGTCCCCAAATACTTTCTCATAGGATTGACATGAGGTATGGCAGCAAAATGTGTTTTGGTGCCTCTTGTTGCAAAAATGCAACACAATGTCGTATTTAGACATTCAAATGCACCTTTTCTTCATCGAGCTAGGCCCTGGTGCATAGGAGAACCCAATAAAATTCATTCTGGAATAAAACCTTAGTTATTAAATGGGCTCTGCTCTGAATGGAATAGAATAAATTCCCCCAGAGGGGAAATTATTCTTTGGCTGCAATAACAGCAGCCAGAGCAATATATAACCCCAGGGGCCAGAAGAAACTCTGCCAAGGGCTGAAAGTTTCCCGCCCCTGCTAAGTAGACTGTTTTGGGATACCCCGCCCTGCTCACACATACCTATCTAATTGGTAGTCTGTAGCTGTGCCCACACCTCTCCAAAACACTGACAACTCAGCCCAAAGCCTTGTTCCTCCTAACCCATTTTGAAATTAATGTTTGGGGAATGTGAGAGCACGTGTGTGTCTGTGTGTGTGTGCAACTCAAGTGTTATTTCACTTTGATAGTTTGTTTTGGCAAACTGCTCCCAGCTTGCAACGTTTTGACAGATTGAAGGCTACCAGGGCCTTTGGCAAACAAATCACACGCTCCCCTCCGAGCGGCGGGGGAAGCCACATTCCTACCAAGACTTTCCAATTCACCTTGCAGGAGGAACAACCCAACATTTCACACCAATCAGAAAAAGAAAAAAATTATGCTATTCCCCAGCGCTGTTCTAGATTTTAAACACTCCATCATTTCATTTCCTCATGTAGAAAATAATGTTCACTGAAATCTGGTACAAGTTCTACATCATGGCGCTGGGGCTCTGGGTTTCGGTATTTGCCTTGGCCCGCCCTTCCCCGCCCCCACCCTAACCACCCTTCCCCCAGTGAGGGTGGATCATGTCACAGCCACGGTGCACCTCGGATTACCTCAATGACCTCTACACCACTTGAGCAGATCAAGTAACAAAATAAGGAAAACAGAAAAATAAAATCTTAACTTCTTTTCTTCTTCAGTTAATACAACCCAAGAGATATTTTGGGAGCAACCTGATCACTAATAAAATTATATCGACCTTAGCAAAAGAGAGCCAAAATTTTAGCTTTGAAGTGAAATCTCTACCTACTGCACTCTGGAGATCAAAAATGTTTGCTAAATGTGGATTTTACTGTGTTCAGCTCAATCCTCTGCCTTCCTCGTACAGCAGTTAAGAGTAAAGGAAGCAAGACAGGGAGATGGGTTACAAATGACGTTAGCCAATGAAGACTTGATGGTTACTACTGATGTCAATATTTACCAGTATTATTGCATTTAATCTCTACGATCATCCTATCAGACACTTTTATTATACCCATTCTGTAGGCTAGGAAATTGAGGCACAGAGAGGCTGTCATGTACTGAAGGGCACACACTCCTACTAAGTGGAAAAGCCTGATTTCAATGCTAGCAGTCAGACCCTTGGCCTGGCCCCTTAACCACTGTGCTCTGGGGCCTCATTAGGAAACAGCACACCTTTAAAGCAAGCATTTGCATTTTATCACATCAATTTTCTTCCCCAGTCTTATGAACCTGTGGCTTCACACATCTGTTTTACTTTCTGTCATTGCTTGCAAAAATAATCAGAAAATAAGTGGATGTAATAAAATCATGTTTATCCAGCCTCACTAGAGAACAGTCTAAGTTTTAAATAATTGAAGCTAACCATTTAAATTCCAAACTTAAAAAAAAAAATGCATTCTATTTATTTCCTCCGCTTCTCATACAGAGCATGAGAGCATGCTGAGCTTAAGCAACCTTTCTTAGATGGCTCAGAGTCATCGGTGTGAATGTCGACCAATCTATACATCATCAGGTGGTGAGGCCTTTGAGCAGAGAGCACTTTGGGAGCCCAGAATCTGGGACGTTGGCCCTTGGCTGTCTCCACCCTGCTGTAAGGCATTGCAGATTACTATAGATAAGTCTGTGACCCCTTAGTCCGCTCCTTTTGGGTCGGCCTTGACCTTGGAAACCTTTAGACAATGAAGCTACAATCACACCAAGACCAAACAGGCTCTGGGAGAAGGGCTGCCTGGCTTTCTTGGAGTAAATGTTTCCATTTTAGAGCATAGACTTCAGGACACCTATTCTTATTGCATACTTGTTTTTATTGCTTATTTCCAGGTTCTCCACTCTTGCAATCATTTGTGTTTTATGGACCAGGGGGTCTGAAAAAGTGGTGTTCTGTCACCATACAGCTTTTTAAGACACCGTACCCTTTGATAAATTCCCCTGCTCAATGGTAGCTTTCTTGAAGAATTGATTTCTAATACATCTTTGCAGCAAGCGGGGCAATTAGCACAGACTTGGTCCAAACTAAGGGCTAATAGATAACGAGTGAATCAAAGAATGGGAGAATGAAAGGAAGAGAGGTGAGAAAGAAGATGGAGGGAGGAAGTATTAGTCATTAAAGAAATGCAAAGTGCTGTTGTGAGTTTTTCATCAATAAAGTATTTTCTAAGTGGACCCCAGAATTCTGTCATAAAAATAGAAGAACTGGGAAAAGGAAGACAATCCTAAAAGAAGGATTTCTTATAAGTTGGAGTTATCAGTTCTGATCCCCGGGGGGTGAGTGTTAGCCTGAGGCCTATAAATCTATTGGGATAAGTAAAGGATGGGTACCTGGCATCCCAATGATCACACCTTGATTCTACTGAACCTCTTTGGTACAGAATGTTCTAGCAAATCCCACAATCGAGTACTGAGTGATGAGGACATGGTCCAGGTGCAGGGCTGTGCCAAGCGTAAAGAAAAATCAATACTGTCTGAATGCCTGCCATCTTTTTACAGGAAAGAGTTTGCCAGGGCAGTCCTCCAAAAAAGCATTTTATTTCCTCCTGGCCTCTATGCCTACCATTCAGATGGCCCCTACTGGGCATCCCACAAAACATTCCAGCAGGTTCTTCCCTGGTACACTTGTACTCTTCTGCTCCCATCAGGAAACTTGTGTTCGTATAGTCAACCATGTCCCCAAACCCATTGATGCCAGTCACTGTGTAATTACATAAAATATTCAAATAATACACCAGTCCATGAACAAAGCACACACACACAAAAAAGAGTAGTTGTTAGTTGTGTCTACAAAAACGAAGCTGAATGCTTTGGAAAGACTCACTAACGGCAAGTAGCCAAGAAAAAAACTGCTGGCAAATTAGGTGTGGATGAGACAACTGTAAATGATTAGGGGCAAAAATAATAAAAATCTAGACTTATTCTGTACTCAGATTGCTTTGCAAATGTCTTTAAATTCTCACTCCGCTTTAAAGAAATCCAAAAGGAAACCTTAGATAATACTTATGAGTGTGGTATGTGCAAGAAAGACAATGAGGGGTTCATGCTCAAAGAAAAGTCCTCGGCCTCACATCAAAAAATTGGCGAGTGAATGTACATGTGTTTTAAGTTAAAAATAAACTGTTAAAGGTGTGTGTGCATCATTTGTATGATTTTTCTGCTTTAACGTACTTTTGCAATTAACTAATGATCCTAATAAGGAAAGGAAAATTTTCTACTCTATTTTTTTACACAAAAGATAATTACTAATTTATTCATTCAGTAGTTAACAAATATTTATTAAGCATCAATTGGGTAGTGGTTTAGATGTGGCTTACACAAACTCTGTCCTGTCTTATTAACGCCATGTAGTTTAATACTTATGATCTGAGACTGGCCTCTCCTCCTCCATCCGTTTTCTTGGTCACCGGCTTGACCCCACGATCTTTCCCAATTATTATATATTTCTTTACCCCTGAGGGCAATCTCGGTTTTCACTAATTAATCATACCTCAAGTATCACTACCTTGAGCATTCTCTTTCTCACAAACAAACACATTTTCTTCACCCACTTCTTTCTTCTTTTCTGTATTTGGGATCTTTTTCAATTGCTCCAAGAACAACCGGCCACCTTTCTCTTTCTCGTTTCCTCAGTCCCTTTTGGTTGTATTTCTAAGCGAAGTAGCTGACAGGCATTACAGTAATGTTACTCTACTGAAGTGTATATGAAGAAAAAGGAAAGCCTTTAATTTGTAGAAGACTAAAACCAGACACTTGACCTAGGGCCATCAACCTGTAAAACGCTTAAAATGATCCAGAACTCTCCATAAAATCTATAAAAATCACCATCTAACTTTGTAATCTCTCTAATTACATCTGCGTTTCTTCAGAAACTACCATTTAAATTGAGAATCACTGAATCAACTTTATTTCCTGCCAATTTAACTGATTGTTATTTTCAATCATTTTGTTTTTTTCTCTGTTTTCATTTCAAACATAAAATATGTCAGTTACACGAAAGCCCTCCAAGAGGTAAAGGAAGAGCGCTGACCAAGGAGACTGGCTCTGAAGAGATTCCGTCGGTCAGCCACGGCAGGCAGACATCATCACTTGTTATAGTGCTTCTAGGGAGGAAATGGTTTTCCTTCCATTCAATCATTGAACAAACGCATAAAGATGTAATTGTGCATATCAAAAAAACAAAAAAGTGCACAATTTGGAGCAAGTCTTCAAGAAACATAAATACTCCTGATCACTGAGTACCATTTCCTCTCTAACTTGGAACTGGTGACAAACATTCCCTAATCGAGCCTTGACTAACCCTTTGGTCCGAAAGAATTCTGCTTACCCTGCATTATGAATGGCATCCAGAGCTTGTCCAAGGTTCAGTGACAGCCCACTAACCAGTTCCACCAAGAGTTAAGATCTTATGCCTCCTCTGCTACTGGGTTTAACTGTGATTCTTTTTTATTACAACAGACGCTGAGCAGAGCAGAGATGCTCTTAATACATTCCTACTCAGGGCTGCTCTGCCTCTTTCAATGAGGAAGAAGCTGGCTTTGTTTCTCTGGGGCTTGGCAAAAACTGAGGAGGGATTTTTAAACTAAACCTCCGTATATCAGAATTGTGAATCCCTTAAATGTTTTTTCTTCTCAGGGATTTTCTTGGCAACTGAATTCTAATTCTGACCTGTTTTCCCTGTAGGTAGAGAAATTCTCCAGCATTTCCAATTGATCTTTATGCATTTGGTTGCCTTGAAAAATGTTAAAAAGCTCCTAATATGTGTGTATGTATTTCTCATCTATCAATTTTATCAAAGACCTCTTACTCTTAAAGTAACCAGAGGCCTTTGCCCCCAAAATTTTGAAAAACATTTAGACAAGACATTCTAGGTTTTTTTGTTTGTTTGTTTGTTTTTTAGGTTAAATATATTTATTTGGCTCTAGACACAGAAAGTACAACAGTTTATTAGGACCTGGCTTATGAAGGAGACCTGACGGAAATCTCTAGCTGAGCTCTCCCGAAGACTCGCCCATCCTCCTAATTTATGTATTCTTTCCCCAGTTCTTACAGAACTCTTGGAGAAATGTCCCACTGAGCAGCCCCGTTCAAACAACCCCTTAGCAGGACCTGGGCGCAGAGGCCTGTCAAGACTTCCAGAGTTCCGCCATCAGAGTAGCAAGGCGACATCTAGCTTTCTGCTACTTCCACCTTGCTCATTTCTTCTAACCTGTGGGCAATTTCTCTGAAATAATGCACAGCTTGCAGGCAAACCCACCAGGATCCCCTTGAAGGGAGATGGCCACCACACCACATATCATTACAGGAGGTTAACTGTTCACAGGGGCATCAATTAAAATTCCGAGACATCAAGAAAAAAAAAACTTTGCAAAAGGGACTTCTCCCAAGTAACACCATTCCCGTGCAGCCTGAGTGGCCATGATTTTGAGAGTCTTCAATACTGTTAGGGGCTTTTCTGATGGCAGCCAGACTTAACACATGTTTACAAGGTGAACCCACCTTTGTCTCTCCACTGCTCTTTTCAATCCAGTTCAATATATGACTGTGACCACCACTTCTCTGTCCCTACTGGGTCCTAGTGCTCAACTAAGCAGTGGTCCTGAAGTGACCAAGTGATCCAGCTGCTGTGGTTTTACATCGGTGTGATGAAGTTTCCACAAAACGGATGTATATTTCATGTCTTGACATATCTTTTAAACTATTTTTTAAACTATGGCTTAAAAATGTACACATGCTAAATTAGATCAAAGGCCAAATACTAACCCTGAAGAAACCATAAAACATCAATGGCTAGATTTTGCAGGGGTCTAAGAATGGAGCTTTTCCTGACTTCTCTGACTGTTTCTAACATGCTGTGAATGTCACCGATGAAGAAGGTTGTAGCTCTCCACTTCGGGCCTGCGCAGGTCTGTTCATGTAAAATTATATAAGCAACTACAGACTACCGCTCGCGTGCGCGCATGCGCACACACATACACACAAACACACGCACACACACTACACTCAATTAACTGCCAGGCGTGGGCCTCAGAGTAATTACCTGGCAAATGCTCGAGCCATGGTTGGGCAATCCCACATGGCACCATCACAATAACATACTATAGACCATTTTACTTTTTATTGTGCAAGTTCTGGGCATTTGGGCTTAATGTATAGTTAGGCAGGGCAAGAGGCGGGGAACTATAAGATATCATTAATGATTCAACTCTAAAACAGAAATTTCCTCCTTCTCCTCTTTTTAGATTCTGAGTCAATTAATTTAAAGACTATCTTGAGATTACGAGATGAGTTTCATCAAAGAATTGTTACTAATTGCAATTACTTAACTATGTGGATCAAAATTTCCTTAATACTATGCAGCTAAAACAAGTGTAAAACCAACTAGATGCTGAGGTTGATGAACCAGCTATCAGCCATAAATCCTGATTTCAAATTTTGGTGTTTATCAAAACGGACTCAATGATCTCATGTGTAAATATTACAAGTTTGAACTTATAAAATAAATGTATCTTAATAAAATACTGCCGTTGGCTATTTTATTTGCTGAGGTTTTACAAAGGATTTTGACTGCAGAATTTTTAAAAGGGTCTATTGCCTTAAAGCGTTTGAAAAAAGCCTCAATGACAGGGACTACAGTTCCTGAACGCAGAGCCCTTTTTCTGACTCTACACTAGAGAAATGTGGCACACAGGAGTTAAAGATTCCAAGGACTGGTTTTCTGATCTACAAAACAGAGATACTAATGCTTATTCTACCTACCTCACATGGTTGATATCAGGATCAAATTTTAAAAATGTAGATGAAAGTCATAGATGTTTTGAGGAGAAGGGACTAGAAAGGTCACCTTTTAAATAAACCAGGTCAATTAAGTGAACATCTGAGGGGATGCAGTCAGAGGACAATATTTTTCAAATTCTTCGGGTAATGCTGTTATGCAACCGTGATATCTATCCACTAACCCAGTAACATCTTTATTTTTAAAAATTTGAGACTTAAAGATGAAAAATTTTTTATTAAAAAAATAATAAAATAGCGGGGCATAGTGTAGGACTCAGGTCACTTGGATCTCAGTACAAGGACCTCTCACTTCAGCACACAGCTGCTGAGGCCTTGGCCACTCTTCCAAATAGCACACTTATCACAAATGTGGACATAGTATAGCAAAAATATCGGTGAGATGCAGACCTTCAAGGCTGTTACTCTAAGAAACTATATAGTAAAACTCAAATATGAGATTCTTATTCTCTTTTTAAAAGGTTCTTTACTTACCTGAGAGATCCCATGAAATGGGAAACCATGATGCTTGGGGTCCAGGAAAAAGCAAAGTTTCCTCAGAGATGTTGCCAATTTTCTGCAGGTGGGGATGGTGTTCAAACTCCTATAGAAGGAACAACGATGCTATTTTTAGCATGGTTTGCTTAGGAAGACTCTACAGTCTAAGATTCTAGAATCTAAGTAGGCCAATGAAACCAGAAGTGAGCAAATGGAAGACATTTAAACAAAAATGTCACTGACCAGTACGGTCACCAGATTTTCTAACTGAAGTCTGATTATGTATGAACAAATTTACAGGACACTCGGCTCAGTGACTGATTCACAGAAGTGCAATAAATGACTATCAATATGATTACCTCGGACTCCGAGCACATAGCAAAGTTGACATTTGGCAAACCTGCGTTGGAAATTTAGCCCCATCTACTAAAGACGACTTAACCATAGGAAAGTTATTTTGCCTCTGTGTCTTGGTCTCCCAAACTGTATATTAGGGATAAAAATACTGACTAACAAATAAAGAAAATGACATACTGACATATCTACAAGATAGATGAACCCTTAAAGCACTATCCTAAGTGAAAAAAACCAGACACAAAAGGACAAATATTATTTGATTCCATTTATAAGAAATGTTCAGAACAAGCAAATCTATAGAGACAGAAAGTACATGAGTGGTTGCCAGAGTCTGGGGGTGCGGTGGAGCTCATGGGAGACTCCAGGTTTTCCTCCTGTGGTGAGAAAACTGTTCTAATATTAGACTGTGGTGATTATTGAACAGCCCTGAGAATATACTAAAAGCCGATGAATTGTACACTTTTAAATTGGTGAAGTATGGCATGTGAATTATATCTCAATAAAACTTTTTAAAAAATACTGCCCAGAGAATACTGCAGGTTGTTGTGAAGATTAAATGAGTGGACATTAACCCAGTGCCTGGCACAGAGCGCCTCTCACTAAAAAGTAGCTCTGATGATACTATGCAAGAAGGGGTGAAGCAACACTTAAAATGTGTTATCACAGTAAAAAAAGATAAATCTCCCTCACCTACAAACACTACTATATTCAGAAGCCCTCACAAAACAGAACTGCTAAACATTGTCAAGTGAGCCAACAGTTTCAAAGCTTATAAACAGCATCAGAAAGCCCGGGATAGGAGGTTTGATTGAAATGTGATGGAACTTAGGAATCAAAATCATGGCCCAGGCTCCTCCCCTCCAGCACCTCCTCTCAGAGAAAGACAAATAAATGAAGTGAGGTTTCCAGGTGTGTGCTGGGGTTCTCCCTAAGAAAGGCAGAGTTTTCCAAGACCATTGGTTTCCAAATTCTTCCTTTGAAAAGGACTTCACATTTCCTTCTCACTGGAAAGGGAGGATTGAGAGATAAGTTACAAAAACTTAAAAGACAGTCATGAGAAGCAGAAAATTCCATTTGCAGGAGGAAAAAATATCAAGATTTCAAAAGTTACCACCAGCCCTTTCTGAGGGTTAAGAAAGTAAAGCCTCTTAACTGTAATCACCCCTAATTAGCTATCAGCAACTCATGAAATTACTCACGGTACTGAAGACCCTTAAATTCTTGGGTTTCAGCCAGAAGTTTACTGAGATCCACCAGGAAGAAAGCCAGCAAGTGCAAACTGGAACAGTTAAAACTCCTCTGAATCCAAGATGCAGTCTTGCTCTTGGCTGTGGAACAGGTATGTACAAAGATGGGATTTAACTTGGGAGTCAAGTAAAATCTTTGCCAAGCTCCTGATGATGATCAATAATTATTTACTCAGTATGTGGAGTGCTCAGGTCCTCTCCGAGGGATTCAAGAGAAGGATGAGTCAATGCAGGGTCTCACTTTACAATCTAACTTAGGAGGGTAGGATTTAGGGGCATGGAGTTATCTGGGAAAAGGATGGTGATATCCAGAATAGCACAGGGTAAATGTTGTTACATGGAGGCCCTAAGTGCTAATCGAGCTAGTTCAAGAGAAGGAGAATCACTGCAGAGGGCTGGTCAGGCACCAGCAAGGAAGACAGACTTAAAATCGGCCCTGAGCCTACGCAAGTCATAAGTGAATAATCCAGAGCAGTTGGTAAGAGTGGACGCTCTGTAATCTGAATGACGTGGGTCTGAGACCAGCATCCCCATTTATTAACCAGGTGACCTTTGGCAATTAACCCTTCGTCTTTCAATTTCCTCATCTGTAAAATGGGGATACTGTTTATAACGACCTTATAGGGTTGTTGTAGTAGATGTTTATTGAGACTGCACCTGGGTGCTAGACACAGCAGACATGATCCTTGTTCTCAAGGAACTTAGGTGCTAGAGGGCTATATACTTTAAACAAGCTGAAATACAAATAAGTATAAAAATAAAGTTGTGAGATGAGCCATGAAAAAAGGTCCAAGGTACTTCAGAAAGTACACTGGGCAGTGGTCAGAGAAGGTCCCTCTGAGGAAGTGACCTTCATGGCGAGGCTTGGTGAGGGGTGAGTAGGGGTCGGCCAGGTGAAGGAGGTAGAAAGACACCCCAGGGAGAGGAAATCTCGAGTGTAAACTCATGTGAGGAACTGGGAGGAAGATGGAAGCAGGGTGGCAGGAACTTGGCGATCAAAGGAGAATGTGGGAAGAGTTGACCCCACATTTACCAGAATAAGGTAGATGAGTGGTTGAGGGGGACAAGGGAAAGAAAGGCATCAAAGATGACTGCTTCCAGATTTCTGCGGGATAGAGCCAGCAAAAGGAGATGCTAGCAGAGCTTCTGTGGTTTTGTCAGGACAGGAAGGGCAATGTGGAAGGAAGACAGTATGATATGAAGCAGTGGTTTCCAAACCTGATGAGAAGTCAACCAGAAAAGTATCTTAAATTAGCAAAACAATTTGAAGATAGATTTACGACAGCTGCTAATGACCATGAACCTTGTCCTCTGTGTGTACTTTGCCTTCAGATATTTGCTGATAATGGAAGGAAGCCATCGTAATTAGCATGTCATTTTAAAATATTGTTCCTCTCATCTTTAGCTCGCCCTTTTAAAATGTATATTTTGAATGTATGTTTTACGTGCTCACATGATACGTTGATAGGCTTTTTAAAAAGCAAATATATGTTGGAGTTGTACACTCCAATATTTTTTATTGTTGGAGTGTACATCAAAAAAATTTTAGGAGACCACTGCTCTAGAATGTTTCTTGTCAGGTTTGGTCAGTCTTTTCTCCTGACGTGGTTGACCCAGGAGAGCTTATACCGGCTCTGCCATTTCCTTAAAGTTGACTTGTGCTTCCGTGACTAGTACTGTGTTAAATCAGCTCTGCCTTTCAAACTCTGGGTCACGACCCATTGGTCTCTCATGAAATCAATTTCGTGGGTCATGATCTGCACTTTTTTAAATAAAATAAGAAAGACTGGAAAAGAAAAGAAAAGAAAATACCAGTGTTTATCACACATAGAAGGATAGGTGTTTCTTACTGTGGTTCGGTCAGAAACGTTTCAAAGCCCTTGCTCTGGAACCCAGAAGACGGTAAAGATGTCTACCTGTGACTGGGGGAATAAAATCGTAAAGACAGGCAAAGCCAAGTTATCCAAGCCCCTGGAAAGTGGCGCCAGGAGGATTTTTGTTGCAAGGGGCAAGAAAGAGCCACTGTAGGTTCTGGAGCAGGGAAGGACCTGATGAAAGTGAGGTTTCCCAAAAATGCGTCTGGCAACAGTGCACAGAGCAAGCAGATTAAGTAAATATGCCATCTACGGAGCCGAGTCCCCTTGTGAGGTTTGCTCCTGTTGATTTATCACCTTTCTTAACAGTGAACAAAAAAATCTAACAATCTCGTTTCTGTTAGAACATACGCTCCCTGGGGGATGGAGGCCCCACCTCTTCTCCTTTCCACAGAGATCCTACAGGAAAGCTGACAAGTCACCTGATTTTGTTCGGGCCAAAGTCGAAGTCCCCACACACCAGGAGGAAGTGGAAGAAAGCATCAAAGCTCAGGATGGCAGGGACAGAAAGAGGGGCCACAACAGACCTAACCCAGAGCAGAGAATGGCTCCTCTGACCCTGGGAGATGCTGCTGTGTCCTCAAACCATGGCGCTCTGCTGCTCCTTACCCACAGGCCCGCTCTGAGTATCTTCCCTGTCCCTTCCCCTCAGGTCTGGAAGACCACACCTGATATCAGGCCATACTCCAGAAGAGAGGGTCTTCTCAGCCTCTCACATTTGGGTTCAGAAAGGCCACTTCGCAGCCATGTCCCAACTGCAAGTGACAGTTCCACCTCCTTCCCTCCCACACACAGCTTCCCCCTCTGGAACTCGCACAATGTGAAGCAATCACCAGGACCAACAAAAGCCTCATTCCTGGGGGAGAGGAAATGACTCACCAGCACAACAATGAAGACCAGAGGTTTCAGAAAGAGGCAGGTCCAGACCCCAGATCGGCACCCAGTAACACATGGTGAGGTCGAGTCTCGGAACCTGCCTGTTCCTCTGCAAAAGCCACCTTCTGAGGGTCCTGACAGGCCGGAGCCTCCACACCGGCCACATCCTGCCCTGTCCTGTGCTCGCTGACATCACCAACGTGTTCTCTGGACCCACTGCCTTTTACACAAACTTCCTTCTCACAGAACCCTTGCCCACTGTCTGCAGCACCCCCTACCTGACACTCCACGTGTCTGTGGACAAAGTACCAGGATGGCGGCTCCCAGCGCCGGAGGAGTGTCCCACCCACCCTCGTCTTCCTTTATCAGGGAAGTGGAAGAGCCAGGCACCGACTTTTACTGACCAGCAGATACGGGGCATACATCATGTTATTTAATCCTCACAGCAAACTGAGACCACACAGCGGGTCGAGGGCTGGGCTGGGACTGAACACAGACCGCCGACACCAGGGTTGTTCTTTTCATTCTAGTAGACTCACTGCCTCCCACCTAGTAGAGGATCATACATAGCTAGACACTCAATAAATAAAGGAATGAATGGATGAATGAATGAGTAAACAGATGCTATCCCAAGGGACTGGGTATACTTCATAAATTTCCTGGGAGACAAAACATTTCAGGAATGACTGTGTATTGTGCCATGTATATCACCTAGAACAAAGTGAGCCAAGATGAGCCGTTTAATAACCTGTTATTTCAGATAATGAGACTGAAGATGCTAGAAAACATCTACTAACTAGTGGTTACTGTGTGTCAGATAAAGTTTAGGAGCTTTACACATGTCAGCTCATTTTATCCTTACAGCAACCCCTGAAGGCTGTACCGTTGGGAAATGGAGGCACAGAGAGGTGAACCAACTTTCCCAAAGTCACCTAGCTCATAGGTAGGAGTCAGAATTCAAATCCAGGCAGCCACAGCCCAGAGTTTATGCATCTCATCATCATTTGACACTGCCATCTGCCCCGTATGAACAGGGATGACTTAAATGATCAAAACAGAGGTTGCTGGTGTAAGTATTTTCCCAAGTGTCGCCTCCAGTACTAGTATGGACATAAAGGAACTTTGTAGGCCTCAGTGGATATACTGCATGAATTCCTCAAGTCAAAACACAGCAGAGTGGCCTTTTGGTCCCTGCAGGGCTGACACCAGTCCCCTTATGTCCTTGAGCATTCACATGTAGGGCAATCAGGTCATCAGCTAACGAGCACTCAGTGCCTACTGGGTTAGGTTTCATGCAAGATACTCAATATGACGGGGAGGGGAAGAATCCCTGCCTTTGAAGAGTTTATACGCTTATTGAGGCAGACGAATAAATAAATATGCAAGTGAATATTGCCTTGATAACGATAAATTACCTCAGACTAAGTGCCCGGTGGTTGCTGTAAGCAAAAAGGAGCCCCAACATTCTAAGGCAGAAACTAGCACAGAGGACTTTACGGTCAGCATCTCTAAGTAGGCACTGTACTCAGGACTTTATGTACTAGCTCAGTTAATCTCATAACAACTCTATGAAATAGATAACACTGCCCCCAGGTCACGGAGGAGGAAACTGAGGCACAGAAGAGCTGGTGGATTTTCCATAGCCCACAGCTAGTAAGCACTGGTGGGCTTCAAAGCCAGGCAGTGTGATTCCAGAGTGCGCCCTCTGAACCCGGCCTGGCTGCCTCAGGGGCTTCAGGGCTGCTTCCATGGACCAGGAGGATTTTTAAGGGATTAGAATAATCAGAGCCAGGATCTCAAGCATAGGGAACTGACAGCAGGTTGAAGGATGAGGTCTGGGGAAAGACAAAGGCTTCTGCAATCTTCAAAAGAAAATGAGGGACTTGTGTGTTTTGTGAATGAACAAATCTTCTACTGGAGAGAGAGCACAGTGTGAATGAATGACAGGGGACAGAGGACCAAGGAGCCACCAGTGCCCAGTGAGCCAAAAGGAAAGGTGAAGAAGGAGCAAACTGGGAAGTGGTAACCAGAGGGGAGGCTATCCTGAGGTGGGGGTCAGGTGGAGAAAGTTGTGCAGGGTGTCCCCTGCACCCCTCAACTGAGAAGATGCGGTGGATCTTCTCAGGAGAAGGAACTTTGTCTGGGAAGGGAGAAGGCAGCCAAGAACAGCAGTTTGAAAGCAAGAGGCAGAAAAAGCGGTGTGCTTATTTCTTGAAGGTAAACCCTGCTTAAAATGAAACGATTATCCAGAGCAGGTGGGAAGAACGGTGGGAGAGATATCCTTTGTCACTGTGAACAATATGGTGGGCAAATATATCAGCCAACAATGGTGGTACAGAACAGGGGTTAGAAGCTTAAAAGGAAAGAGGGCATCTTCTCTTTTAACAGATACCAAACATCCTCTGTTTATGCTTGTCCCTCACTGGACGGGTAGCTTCTCAAGGCAAAGCCTATGTTTTCTTATCTTTACATCTTTACTTACCTGTGCCTGGTACAGGTGGCCATGCAGTTAGATGAATTAATGGATGAATGACATGTGTCTTTAATAGACTTCCTTTTTAGAAAGTAGGATTCTTGTCTGCTTTCTCTCTGTCTGTTATCGCTGATGCTTAGTGAATGTCTACGACCTGCCCTAGGACCAGAAGAAAGGCACTAACCCAAGGCAGGTAAGTGCTGCCTCCAGGGAGGGTCCGACTCTCCTGAGCCCTCTGGTGGCCTTCACCGCTCACCACAGCCCTTTCAGGCAATCCTACCCCAGGCAGCCAGGCACTGGGGAAGCTGATCTTGGAGCCCCAGGAGAGCCACATTTCCAGCTTCTTCCTTCTGGGCCTGGGGCAGAGGCCAGCCAGAGGGCTGTTCCTCTAACACTCCCTCTGCTCTGGGTCTTTGCTGAACCCCCTTGCAGAGCCCATCTTCCCTGTCATATTCAAACTTGGCCACAGAACTCATTTCTTCCCATTGAACCTCCATACTGTAAACTGGCTTGCCCACAGACACATGAAAACCCACAGAATCTGACTTAGGAAAAAATGTTGAGAAGATCTATTTAAAACTCCCTGGATACTTCCAAGCTACACATTACAATGACTTTTGTTACTTATTAAAGAAAACACCTGACTTCCCCTTTCTTACCTGGAGAAACGGGGTAATCAGCACAGATGAGTTAAGGATTTCAATACAAATTGCATCATTTTCATGGTCTTTAACATTCATGTGATTTATATTTGTTTTTGGTCCTACAAAAAACGTTTCCCAGGTAACTAAGGAAAAGATTCAAAGGCAGAAATATCAGGGAGGCGAGATGTTTAAAATAAATGAGCCAGTTGTTCCTGCTTCTGTACCAAGTTGTGTTTTAAATTTCAAGTGGCATGATACTGCAGATCCAAGGGAGAAATGCATTTAGAGTAAGAGCACTTTTTCTTCCCCAAATATTACTTCCTAGTCATTTGATTTACAGCATTTGATAAACCTGGTTAAATTTCTTTACTTCTGTGTAAATCACATAAGACCTCCAATTTAGCACTTGTTACAATATATCATTATGATTTATGCTTGTCTTTCCTCCCCATAACACAGGATCACGAAAGAATAAAGACTCTTCTCAAAGACTTATTTTTATATTCCTGATGCCTAGAGCAGAGCCTGGGGGCACAGAAGGTATTCTGTGATGACAGAAAGAACTTATATTCAATCTCGCGTGGAGGCCTTCTCTTAAAAGCATGATTATGCTGTACTTGCAAGGTACTGATGCCCAGCCTGGGATCTGAACAGCCACTTTACTCTTTCGTGGTAACTAATTGTTTCTGAAATTAACACCATCGAGGATGTTCTCTGCCCAACTTCTAAAGCCTCCAACACACAAATAAACAGCTGTGATGGGATGCAGATCACTGTACCTAGGAATCAAAGCCACCCAGAGACACATTCCAGCCTTCCTCCGCACTCAGACTCAACCACTCTCCGGCATCCTCTGCCAAGAACAGAGGATGCAGTTATGAAAGGAAACAAGTCAGACAACCAGGGCTGAGCTCTGCATGGAAGCCACAGATTTTCTGTGTGCCACCAAGGCCTTTTCTAAGATGATGTTCCAGGTCATTCCAAAAACCGATATATTCTACAGGCACCTTGGTCAAAGGCAGATGGCCCTGAGACTAAAGGCAGCTTTGGCTCAGGCTAAGCTACCCTCCTAGTCCACCTTCCCTTCCTTATGATACAAGGCCCAGGTCCTGCCATCTACGAATGGCTTTTGTCACTCTAGCAAGCACCTGTGTACATAGGTGTGCAAACATACATGCACACACATATGCAAACACACGTGTTGGGGAAGGAGGGTGTACCAAGTACGCTAACACAAAAAGAACAAACTCATAGAGAATAAATACTACATTTATCCACAAAATAGATCTAGGTAAGACTTCAGAGCTGGGTGGAACTTCGATAATGTGGCGTTCTTTTAGGAAAAAAAATCTATAAAATTATACATGCTTATTGAGGAAAATTTGAAAACTATGGAAAAACAAAGTGGAAAGCTATAATTATTCACAATCTCATAATCCAAATTAACTACTATGGTGTTCTTCCTTCTGGTATTTTTCTACACAGAATACTTATACATATTATCTGCATGTTTTACATATAATATTTCTACATAAACAAAATCGCATATACAGTTTTGCATTTTCTCACTTTAAATCATAAGCAGTTCACTAGTAATATTCAGAAACATTTTTAATTACTGTATAATAGTTCATCCTATAGAAGTCAGATAACATATCTAATAAGTTCCCTTATTGTTGGAATCTGTGATAAACACCTTTGTATAAAATTCTTTATCTGCTTCTCTGCTTAGTTCCTTATGATAGATTCCTAAAAATAGAATCACTAAGCCAAAAGTATGACGATTTAAGGTCCATCATACATATGGGCTGTTTTAAAAAAGAGTATATTCTCCTAAAATCCCACATGTAGTAGATGAAATAGACACATTTGCTAATAATGTTAGCTTTATAACCTTTCCTAATTTGATAATTAGTTAGTTAGGCTAACTGCTTCAATAAACCATCCCAGAATCAATGGCTTAACACAGCAAAAAAGCTTTTTGCTCAGTTCACTGTCTGATGTGGGCTGACAGGGGCATTCTGCTCCACACAGTCATGCAGGCATCCAGAGACCAGTCTCTTTTCATCTAGAGCTCCACCACTATCTAGGGCTTCAGAATCCTTGGTTTTTTTTTTTTTCTATGCAGTGAACAAGCAAGGGTAAACAGAAATTGTGGAAGATTTAGCTAACAGCTTCACAAAGGTAGCTTAGATCACTACCACTCATATTCCATTACCCAGCTTAGTCATATAACTATACCTAACTGTGAAAGAATGGAAAATGTGGTCTGCCTATATCCCCAGGAGAAAATCTTTTGGCGAACAACTCCTGGTACAGGGTGGGCATTCAACGTGTTTGATGCAATAGGCAAAAAAAAAAAAAATCATCTTAATATGTACTCTTGGTTATTAAATTGGAACAGATTTTCACTTTATTAGCCAAGTGTACTGTCTCTTCTTATGACCTCTTTTACCAAGGTTTCTATAGTGCTCATAATGTTTTGAATTGATTTTCAAGAGCTCTTTCTAATATTAAGGATGTTAATGCTTATTTTGTCTGGGACTCTTTTTCACTCTGATTTTTGTCTTTTAACTTTGTTTATAATTTTTATGTAAATAAGTTTTTATTTTATGTCTTTAAATCTATCAATTATTTCCTTTGCGACTTTTTCAGATTCACATCACGGAATCGTAAAGCACATGCATACACACACTGAAAAGCTTGGAGATTCTAACTCAACACCCCAATTTCATTATTTTGTATTCATGATTTATACACAAATAAATTAATATTCAGTGAAATACAATGACTGATGCAATGTTTTGCAGCTAATTAAAGGCAAAGCAAAGCTAGAACTAGGGATTTAAAAAACTTATCGAATGTGTAATACATGACAGGTTATGCTAAACACTTTTCAAACATTATTTTGATTGATTCTCAAGACAACCCTACGAGGTAGGTGCTACTGACATCCCCATTTAACAGAAAAGGAAACTGAGGCTTCAAGCAGTGAAACAATGTGAGTGAGGTCACAGAGGTAGTAAGTGGCAGCCACATGATCTGAACCCAAGCCCACTTGATCGTTTGAGCCACGGCTTGTCTTAGCTCTTAGGTCTCCTGACCCATTGCATCAAACGGACAGTCCCAGGAGGGCTGCCTGGTACATGACACATAGGCTGCAGTCTGGACCTCAGCCAGGGCAGATGCTGTGTGTGAGGTCGTGCTTGGCCCTGTTCGCTCCAGCACAGCTTTGGCCTTGAGTCCAGGATGTTTTCTCAGTGCCCCCACACATTTGCCTGTCCAAAACACGTCCAGGCTCAGTGTGCCGCAGCCACCATAAATCAGCCAGCCACACGCTCTGCCCTTGATGCTTTTGAACATCAGGGGAAAGGATTTGCCTTTTCCTGCTCAGCTCTCAGGGCTTCGGCATTGACATTTGAGTTATGTCATTATTTTTTTAAAGGACAGAAATCTAGTCGATGATTTGTAGCAATCACTGCTGTGAAGTGTATGCCAAGAGGCTCCCTATATCCTTACAGAAGAAAGCAGAAACCCAGCAAATTAGTCTTACTTCCTTGACACAATTCTGTGATAGGCCGGTATTAGGTAAAGCGGAAATCAGGAGCCATGATTAAAAGATATGATAATGCGAAAAAGACAGCCACCTCATGAATTAGGAAACATTTCAAGGAGGGCAAGAGAGCAAGTCATTGGCGTCAAAGGTCACCCAGAGGTCAAAAGGGACACTAAAAGGCAATTGGGTTTAGCATCAACAAAACTATTATCATATTCTTTTTCTTGAGCTCCATTGTCAATGGCCATGAAAACCCGTTTTCTTCCTGTCTCTTCTGTTGGTCTCCCTGTGACCCAAACCAGGACTGGAAAAATATCAGCAAAACCCAGCCCCCACTAATGAGCTGTGGATTCTGGGTAATGACTCTTACACTCTGACCTTTTTATTATTTCTTGCTGAGATCTCAAACGCTAACATCTCGAAACCTATCCCCTCATTCAGACTGTTACTTTTTATTTCTAGTTTCCCCCTACTGATAGCCCACTCAAGATGAATAATAAGAGGACCCAGTTACCAGCTCCACACCGAGTCCTTTACCTGCCGAGGTTTCCTACTTTGGTGATGGCATCATCATCCTCCCACTGAATAAAGCTCAAAGCTTACCTGAGCTTTCCCCTTCCCATGTGCCCTAGGCTCAGTTTTTTGCCAACTCTCAACTCTTTGTTTGTATTATCTCTCAGATAATTCTCTCCACCAACCTCATCCAAGTCATCATTCAGATAATTACAGTTAGTGTTTCTTTGATTTCCCTACGCACCTCCGTCAAAAATCAGAGAGGCATATTTCTGGGTTCTCTGTTTTGTTGCATTGACCTATGTGTCTATCCCTCTGCCAATACCATATAGTTTTCATTATTATAGCTATATAAATCTTGAAACCTGGTAAACTGATTCCTCCTACTTTATTCTTTTTTAAAACTATTTTCATAAGTTTGACTATGATGTATCTTGGTATGAATTTCTTTGGGTTTATCCTCTTTGGAATTCACTAAACATCTCGAATCTATCAGTTTGTGCCTTATCTTAACCTTGGGAAGTTTTCAATGATAGTTCATTAAGTACTTCTTTTCAGTCCCATACTCTGCTCTCCTAGGACTTCAAAGACACATTGCATCTTTTGCTATAGTCCTACAAGTCTCTGAGGATCTGGTCTTTTTTTCTTTCCCCAGTCTATTTTCTCTTTGTTGTTCAGAGTGGGTAATCTTCATGGTTATATCTTTAAAATCACTGATTCTTTCCTTTGTCATTTCTATTCTTCTGTTTAGCCCATCCAGTGAGATTTTCGGTTATTGATTTCCATTCTAAAAATTTCATTTGGTTCTTCTTTATATCTTCTATTTGTTGCTGAGACTCTTTTTTTCTCATTCGTTTCAAGCATGTTCATAATTGCTCATTGAAGCACCATCATGATGGCTGCTTTAAAATCTTTGTCAGATAATTCTCACACATCTGTCATCTCAGTGTTGCCATCAATTGATAGTCTTTTTTTCATTCAGTTTGAAAACTTTCTGGTTCTTGGTAAGATGAGTGATTTTCAATTGAAACCTGGACATTTTAGCAATTATGTTATTAGGCTCTAGATTTTGCTTAAACCTGACACTGCTTCAGCAGGGTATGGGGTGCCCCACCCCATTATGGCCAGGGGGAATAGAAGGTCAGGTTCCCTACTTGGCCTCCACTGACACCCGAGGAGGAAGGGGGACTAGTCCTTACTGTTGAGCAGGGGTGGCAGCTCCAGCTCCTCAACAGGTCTCCACTGATACTTCCCTGACCGGTGGGGCAGGAGTGCCTCACTATTGTGCCTCATGTGGCCTTCACCAGCACCAGTGTGTGTGTGCTGGGGTCTGGGGAAGAGGAGGAAGAAGGGGATGCATGGCCTTATTGCTGCTGGGTGGTGGTAAGAGTCCTGACTCTCCACTAGGCCTCCTCTGACCACCCTAGTGGGGAAGGGATGGGATGTCTTAGTGCTGCTGAGTGGGAGTGAAAGTCCTGGCTCCCATATGCCCAAACTGAGAAATAGGCCCTCGGAAATGGTCTACGCTCTCACCATTCATTAAGGAATGAAGAATTAGTGATTCCAGAGATGAGGAATGGGTTGCTGCTGGAGGTCAAATGGCAAGTTGATGGCAAAGTCAGAACTCAACACCCACGACCTTAGCTCCAAGACCACTTGTCTATAAACCAAAGAGCTCCTAAGGCACTGAAAGAATGCCAGCCCTCAACCCAATATAATAATGAAAAATCTAAACAGTTGGAGTAGAATGGCTGCCTCCCTTCACATCCTGCCAGACCCCAAGGCCAGAATGCACACATGGTTAAGTGCCATCATCCCCTAAACAACACAAACACACGTCTACTCAAAACAGACCTTCCATCCAACACATACAGTAAAAGCACACTCATGAGCCAAGAACTACAGTATCACAGTCACCTTCAGGGCTGGTGGTCTTCCATCTGGAGAGGATTCTGGCTTTCCTGCCATTGGAATCCCTGACACCAAGATACACCCAGGAGCTGCAGAATTCAGGGCAGCCTGCAGGCCAAGCATCCCTCTCCTGGCTGGAGAGCTAGGTCTGCACCCCACTGCAGGCACCTTCCTTGGGCCCGGGGCCTCTCGTCTGGCCCCAGCCAGTGGTCTCAGCACAGTGCTGCTTATTCTCCAGTAAGGGAAAGCTAGCGACCTGGGAGGGGAAACTGCGTTCTAACAGCCTTTGTTTTTGTTTCCATTTAAAAAGGTTACCGACTTTATTGCATGTAGAAAGAACCAAAGTAACAGTTTCAAAGAGGCTCAGCATGTTTTGGAGCTGACCAAATATACAGAACTTTAGGGTGGAGAGGAAAAGAAAAGGAGAGAGGGAACAAATGCTTATTCCACATTCACCATGCTCCAGACACAAGCCTTGATGTTCCTCCTCTGGCTTTTACAAATAAAAAATGCAGCCAGAATCAAGTTCCAAACCCCTACGAAAGGCCATCAGGCTGTTGAGAGTCAGGCAGAGTTGCTAGACTCTAGGATGGTATGAAATAATAAACAATTTTATGATATGTAATTTGAATCATGAAATTTAATAAACTATTTGATGCAAAAATTTCAAAATAACATAATTTAAATGGTTAAATTCATTAGAATGACTACTTAAGAATTAAAAATCATGTTGAAGTAATGTCCTACACTGTTATCACCCAGGCTGATAAATATCCACAATCTTTTAATAGAATTTGTGAATTAAGCTGTACTTCTATGAGCACCAGAACGTCTATGAATGATTTTGTTGACTATTGGGATATTTTAAGTCACTCTTTTTACAATTTGAAACAATTTTCAAATGTTATATCCATCTAAACCGAGGATCAGCAAACTCTGGCCAGTGGGCCAAACCTGACTCACTGTCACGTTTTTAAATGGCTGAATAAAAATCGAAAGAAAAAAACTATTTTATGATGTGAAAATTATATGAAATTCAAATTCAGTGTCCATAAATAAAATTTTACTGGAACACAGCCCAGGCCCATTCACTTATGTATTGTCTATGGCTGCTTTTGTACTCAAAAGGCAGGGCTGATTAGTTGAAACAAAGACCATATAGCACGCAAAGCCAAAATACTAATTCTCTGGCCCTTTACGAAAAGTTTGCCAACCCCTGATCTGGTAGTGCCAGATTAAAACACACCGAGATGATGACAGCAGCATCAACCCGGTTGGCTGTTGAAGAGGCCAAATAACTGTCACAAGATACCAAGTGGGCAATGTGAGCGAACCCACTGTGTAATGTCAGGCATAACAGGGACAATGTGAAAAGCAACATTAAAGCAAAACTGTGCATTCTGAGAATATATCAAACACACAAACATGCTCTTTACATTTATTCTAAGGGGGAAAAATAGTCTGAATTATGAAAGATCTGAATCCTGGGAGATCTTCAAGAATGCAGCCCTTTCACAAAACATAACAGGCTTCTACTTCCTTTCTCTCCCCACCCTCCCATCTCGCGTTGTTTCCCTTTGTTAAGGTCAGGGAATTCCCATCAATCTCAGTCTGATGCTCTTCTGGGCCCCCAGACTTCCGACTGCACTAATTAGTGATCATACTGATCACCCTCTCCACCTGCCCCCTCAAGGCAGCAAGTCACCCAAGGCAGGAACGTCATCTTTATCTTTAAGCTGAATGGACCTTGCAGTGCTCATTAAGGCACACAGTAGGCCCTTTGTCTCACTGTAGGAATGAACATTGTACATATGCTGTCTTCTCTAACTCCTACGGCACGTACAGTGATTATTCATCTACTTCGCGAACGAGGAAACTGAAAGATGTTAAGCTGTTCAAGCCACACAGGCAATAATAAGTGACAAAGGCAGGACTGGAGTTCACACCATTTACCACGTAGGGGCTCAGCGAGCATTGGGTTCAAGAGAGAATGAATGCATAGTGGTGTCCATACAGAACCACTAAAGAATATTAGCATGGTCTCAGAAGTTGCCAGGACCCCACTTCACTACGCTTAGTGAAAGAAGCCAATCACAAGAGAAAGACAGACAGACAGACAGACAGCCATTAAAAATAATGGTCATCATTGGCTAGGGAATTACGGATGATTCCTATGTTTCTTCTTTGTGTTTTCCTGTATTTCCTACGTTTTCTACAATAAATATACCTTACCTTTGTAATCAGAAAAAAATAAAATATTACATCTTAAAAAGCCAATCAGCAGTGCTGTCTTAGCATGCGGCTTTTGATACCTGGAGTTAAAAGCCACCGTGCTGCAGACCTGGCAAGGCTAAAATGTCTGCATAGAATCCAAACTAGGCAGCCTGTGGCAAAGACAGCTATAAACCCTCTAGGCCATTTCTCCAGGGCTGGTCCCCTGTACCCACACAGGCCTTTCCAGGACATATCCCCTTAGGCTTTGCCAAGCGCATGAGCCTAGGGCAGCCCAACAAGGTATCTGAAGGAAAGAAGTTGGGCCTCCCTTCTTCTCCCAGATTTAGGAACCCAGCCAGCTCCCACCTGCCTCCGCCTCCACACTCAGGGAGAAGCATTCACTGCACCTGCCCCTATTTGTACGGTTCTTTCACATCTGCCCACAGTAAAAACCGGGCACCCCTTTGAGCCGCATCTGTTTTGAGACTGTAACTCCACCCTTTCTCTAAGCAAAACAGGCTTTAAAAGTGGGTTACACAACAATCAAAAGGAACGAAGTACTGATACATGCTTCAACATAGATGAACTTTGAGATTCTTCTTATTATTAGTGAAAGAAGCCGGTCACCAAAGACCATGTATTATACGATTCCATTTATATGAAATGTCCAGAATCCATAGAGACAGAAAGCAGATTAGTAGTTTCCAGGGAGTGGGGGAGGAAGGAGTAGGGAGTGACTTCTAATGACATGGAATTTCTTTATAAGGTGATGAAAATAATCTGGAATTAGATAATGCTGATAGTTGTACAACTTTGTGAATAAATTAAAAGCCATTGAATTATATATACACTTAAAATGGTGAATTATAATTAGACTTTTCAACGGATTACAATTAGACTGAGGCCCTAAGTGGCTCATTAGTTCCACAGAGTACATGTTTTAAAGTCAGATGAACTGGAATTCAAACAAAACTCTGACGTATACTGGTTGTGTGAGCCCATGTAAGTTCCTTAACCTCTCTGAGCCTCACGCTTCTAGGCTGCAGAACAGGAATAATAATGTCTAGCTCACATGGATTGTTTGAGAGGACTAAATAAGTTAATGCAGTACCTGATACGGAACTCTGTAATCGTGGTGTCTTCTCCCTTAGCTGGCCAGAAGATCCTTTGAGCTTTAAACAGAATGAAATTCTCGGCTTCACTAAAGTCAAGCAGGGCCTGGGTACTTGTCTGTTCTGGAGGCTAGAATGTCAGTTCACACCCTATAATGAGACTTCAAAACTTGAAGCTATGGCTCCACCTCCAAGGCTCACCTATAACTGGCAACAAACTCCCTCACACAGTCTCAAAGTGTCTCATGTCCACTGACAGGTCCAACCCAACTCTCAACCGTTGATAAGTGTTACTATTATTAGCTTCAATCAAGGATGAGACAAAGGGGTCTCAGAAAAACCAAAAAAGGAAACAGCTGCAATTCGCACCAATATTTTTAAACTTTTAAAAAATTCCACTTTGTTGAATGATACATTTAATTAAAAAAAAAAAAAGTTTACACATGAAAAGTAAAGTGCAGGTCAGCAGTATCTTTATAATACTAAAAAAACAAATCAAAGACTTTCTTTTTAACATTCCTCCCATTTTCCTCATAAAATGTTATTATGAGCCATGTGCTGGGAAGAGAGCTGTCTCCACAGCTCCAAGTTTTGCTCAAGACAGCTACCCTCTCTACTCTCAGCCACTTCGCTCCGGCTGGCTATCAGGTCACAGCAAGGCTGAGGGTAGAGCTGTGTGGAAGTGGCCATGCCACAAGAGGACCAGGCAGGAGTCACTGCCCACTCCATCATGTCTGGCTGCCAAGCGTGGAGGCAGGGGCAGGGAGTGTAATAAAAGGGCAACTGGAGGCCAGGTAACCAGCAGCAACGGGAGGGGCGAAGGGGACCAGAATTCTAGGCATGTGAGGGTCAGGGGTCAAACAAGCAAGATCAATCAAAGAGTAGTTGTCAATTCACCCAAAGCAAGTTGTAGAGGCCGGGAAGAGAAGCCGCTTATATCATTCCCAAAGGAAATCTGGTCTCAGATCTTATGCAGATAAGTGAGAAAAAAATGATAGCTAACATTCACGTGGCACTTCCATATGCCTGAGACAGCTTTAAGCATTTTACATTATCATGAATCTCATCCATTACCTCCGTTTTTTTTAATTTATATTTTTTTATTTTATTTTATTTTATTTTATTTATTTTATTTTATTTATTTTATTTTATTTATTTTATTTTATTTTATTTATTTTATTTATTTTATTTTATTTATTTTATTTATTTATTTTATTTTATTATTTTATTTTATTATTTTATTTTATTTATTTATTTATTGTTAGCTTCAAGTATACAGTACATTGGTTAGACATTTATATAGTTTATGAAACAACCCCCCTGACAGCTCTTTCCTCTGGCTCTCCCCCTAGCCATTGCATTAATGCTGACTGCATTCCCTATGCCGTGCTCCCCACCCCCGTGACCATCTATCAACTACTAATTTGTACTTCTTTAACCCTTCACCCCATTCTCCCAGCCTCCTAACTCCCCTCCCCTCTGGCCATCACCAGATTGTCCTTTATATTTGTGAATCTGTTTTTGATTAGTTTGTTCTTTTTGTTCCTTAGATTCCGCATATAAGTGAAATCATATGGTATTTATCTTTCTCTGTCTGACTTATTTCACTCAGCATAATAACCTCTAGGTCCATCCATGTCGTTACGAATAGTAGGATTTCATTTTTTTAATGGCTGAGTAATATTCCATTGTATACAGGAACCGTAACTTCTTTGTCCAATTGTCCGTTGATGGGCACTTAGGTTGCTTTCGTATCTTGGCTGTTATAAATTGTGCTGCCGTGAACACAAGGGTGCATAGATCTTTACAAATTCTTGTTTGGGTTTTCTTTGGATAAATACCCAGAAGTGCAATTTTACAGACTGGAACACTACAACACAAGAAGTTACAAAAATTGTTCAGGGACACACAGCGTGGCAGGGTCAAGGCCTGACATCAGGGGACCAGCTCCAGAGGCTCCTCCCTCAGCATCGCAGTGCTGCTGCCTGAGGGGGAAGGAGGCAGATTCCACTACCAGAGATGGCGTCCAGCCAGTACCAGACTCCATCCTCTATCTTTCTGAAAATGACAAGCAATCAGAGGCACTCCGTTTCAGGAGGAAAAGTCTGTTCGGCAACTACAAATTTGTAACTTGCTGATATGATCAAAAGCAGCATGTAGAGCAGACTCCCAGCAGTGTGTGTACCCATTTTCAGAAGAAATTAATCACCCCTCTCTTGATTGAGCCTCCAAGAAAAATAGTTAAGTCCAAGATATGGTTTGTCACCCCCGCAACCCCAGCCTCTGGTTGTCATGTGGCTGCATCTTCGCCATAAATCAAAGGCCATGCTCCCCTTTCATCAGATGCCTGCAGATAATTCCCTTGCCATTTCCCCGCTGGGGCTCAGAGGCCACAGCCTAAAGGGTTAACATCTCATTTCCTCTCATCTTTCAAGCCTTAATCCCCATCCTGAGCTAGGTGCATTCCAAGCCCACTTGGAGCAGGTCATGACGAGCCCCAGCCCATAGCTGGCCCTTCATTTCCCCTGG
The DNA here is from genome assembly GCF_902729225.1 of Pteropus medius. Lineage (NCBI taxonomy): Eukaryota > Metazoa > Chordata > Mammalia > Chiroptera > Pteropodidae > Pteropus > Pteropus medius. The sequence goes on from NW_024354911.1 coordinate 5,897,621, forward strand.
CAGGAGATTAGATGGGGCACTCATTAATCACTCATTACTTGGGTCCTCACTGCTGGCCAGCCCTCAGGCGGCCAGCCAGCTGGATGGGAGGGTGGGGCAGACCCACCCTGCCCAACCCAGGTCGTGGGCCGCCCAGTGCCACCATTCTGGGACAAGACAGCACAATGCAAGCCTGGCCCTCTGTCCTCTGGACCACGCCTGAGAGGAGAGGGGCTAAGGGAGAGCACCGCAGTGGTACCACCTAAGCAGTCAGCTTTGGCAAGGCGCATCAGAGAAGACAACTGCATGGTACGTTTAGTCGAAAGATTAGGTAAAAAGAAAAGATGAGTAGAAAGAGGTAAGTGTTTCAGGACAACTAACCATCAGTAAAAAAAACTGCTGTCTCTACCTGTTTGTTAGCTTCTGGCTTCTTCCTGGAGGTCTCTAAATGGAAAGTGGAGGAAGAGAATACAGAGGGGAGCGGAGATATTGAATGGAGAATTCATTATTATTACTGAACAGCTGGGGGTGTTCATTTGCTGAGTTTCAATATAAGGTTGCAATATTCAGCCCTTTAGACAAAAAAGCCCTGGACCTGAGGGGGCCTGAGATTATATATTTTTTCTATAGCATTTACATTGAGCACCAAGGACCTGCCGAGCACTGATCAGGTACAGAGTAGTTAAGAGAAACAAGATGAGAACTGACACTGAGCATCAGCTATGTGCTGGGCCTTTGCCTAATGTTCCACTTGCCTGTGCGCTGGTCCCTACGCCACCCTCCAGGCTTTGGCCATCCCTTTGTTACAGATGGAAAACTGAGGCTGGGGGTTAAAGAGGGGGAAAATAAAGGCTTCTAGGATGAAAGGAATCTGTCAATGATGATACACCATGCTTGGAGGGAGACAGTGGTTGGCAAGGCACGTTCAGCCCTATTTGGGGAGTCCTAGCCCATTTCTTGCCCCTAGGAAACTTGAGGTTCCTAAACCGACCAACCCTGATCCTTCACCGTCAGAGCTTGCTCGGGCCCAGAAAGAAAATGACAGTGAGCCCGATGGGGGCAGGGCCTTCATGCCTTTGCAGGGAGGGCTGGAGTTGGGGAGTGTGCTTTCAGAACTGAACTGAAGACCCCTTTGACCAAAAGAGAGTTCGCTGCCTGATCTGGGCCGTGATGCTCCATTGCTCACTCCTCAGAGTCAAAGTCAAGGCCTCTGCTAAAAAGGAACATGCTACCTGGGATAAAATGGCTTATTAACTCACCACCTGTCACTAACGCCTCATTGTAAAAGAAGCCTAGGGCAGTAGTCCTCAAACCTGAGCGTGAAAAAGAATCAGCTGAGACACCCTTAAAAATGCCAATCCCTGGGCCTTGCCCCCACCCTGGAAACTGTTTTTGTTTGTTTGTTTGTTTGTTTGTTTGTTTGTTTGTTTGTTTGTTTCACCAGATCCTAACTCTGATTTAGATGTTCAAAAGACAACTCTTCCAGGAAAGAAGACATAGTGGAAAGAGCACCAGACTTATAGACCGAGTTCTGAGATTTATGTTCAAAACCTGAATTGTCGACCTCAGGCGAGTGACCCAGAGTTTCCTTCCTTATCAAATTTGGATGATAATGTCTTCATCACAGGTTCCTGGGAGGATTAAAGTGCCAGGCACAGCACACACCAGTGCTCATTAAACGTGACCTGAATGAGGTCGTCAGGCCAACAAGGCTCCAGAAACCAGAGAATCGGTTTTGGCGGGTTGGGGAAAGAAAGGGTAAAAGAGGCCCAGCAGATGAGGCGTGTCCCAGCATTGGTGCTCAGGTCCTGAAGAGAGGGGATCCAGAAAGGTAGCAAGAGTCTGCAGAGAAGCCTAAAGTCAGAACCTTCCATGAAGCCCCCTTTCCCCAGCCAGCCTGTGTCATGTGTTAGCACCTGATAGAACATTTCTAACCCATTATTTTCACAGAGAAGGCATTCAATAAATACACACGAAACCTTTATATCCACACATACATAAATATCACAATTCTGCGTGCACGCACACACACACACACACACACACACACACACAAAAGGGAAGAAATGTGGAGGAAAGAGGAGAAAGGAAAAGTGGGATGGTAGGTCAAACCCAGTCAAGCCACATTTTCAAGTCTGCTGGTGCTGGTAAGAAGCCAGCACTGTGCCGCCCGCCTCAGAAAGACCCAAGGAGGAGTGGCAATGAGGCTCACCCACTAGGACACATCCAGGCTGAATACAGAGCCAGTTCAAAGAATGCTGGAAAGCACAGAAGGTGGTTCCAGGGAAGAGAGAGAGGTGTGTGCAGGAAGGCTGGGATACGCTTCCTGGCAAAACTGAGATTAGTAGAGGAGAAATCTGAATTTCTGAGCTGTGGGTAGGGAGTATACAAGATCATGATTAAAAGACTGGGTAAGTGGAGAGAAGAGTTTCAGGCAAGGAAGAATTGGGGGTGTTCATGGATCAATAAAGCACACTGGAATTAAGACAAGTTTTAAATGCCCAGATGAAGAATGGACTTGATGCAATCCTGCCCATAAGAGCATTTTCTAAGTCTTTGCCCAAGCTCTTCCCCCTACCTGGCATGCCCTCCCTCCCTCCAACCTTTCCCGTCCCCTCGGACTCCTCCTCATGCTTCAAAGCCCAGCTATAATTTTCCTAGTCCTCTTATGCAGAAAAAAAAATGTCTCCCTCATCTGTATCTCCTTGATGTTTTGCACGCCCTTGATATTCTGCATTGTTTTGTAGTTATTTCTTTATGTCACTTTCTCTCCCAGGTGGCCATTAATCATCTGCAAGCCTGTCAACAAATTGAAGGCAAGAATATTGTTTTGTTCTTCCTTTAAGCTCCAGCACATAGTAACAGTCCCTGGCACACAGCAGATGCTCAAAAATATCTGCTGGAGACAAATTAAATAGAAATGAACACTGGGGAGCCAGTGTGATTTCTTGAGAAGAATGATGTGGTGAAATCAGAATTTTAGGAATATTAATCTGTCAGCATGAAAGAAGATGGATTAAAATGAAGAAAGAGATTCATGGCCAGGGATCACGAAAAGAGATTATTACTGTAATTTGGCCATAAATTGGGGGCAGAGGGAATGGAAACAAAAAAATAATTTTCTGACATATCACAAAATAATATGGAAGAGGCTTGGTAATGCATGAGCTATAAATGTAGGGAGTCGGATGCGGGAGGTGGGGGCACTCACACATTGAGACTCCTGGACAACTAGGAGAAAGGTGGGGGACCAAGGACAGAGGCAATACCAGGCTTCTCTCTAGGACTATTGACTGCAGTCACAACAAGTATTTCTAGGCAAAACAAAAACAAAAACCACAACACCTCCAAATTAGCATTTCCAACCCTGATCTTACTCACCAACTCTGGGTGTATTTTATTTTATTTTTTTTCTAACAGTCAGTTAGAAATATTTCTTCTTGACGAGGGAAACTGAGATGAAGATCAGGCCAATCTGGTCCTCTGCTCAGGACTTGGCATGCAGGAGATTCCATAAGCTCAACCCACCAGTACTCTCCCAAAGAGGCCAGCCCCACGCACACTTGTTTCAGTAAGTGCTCCAGTATTCTAATCACCCACTCTCATTTCCCAGGCGGAGACCTCTGGGAAACCCCTGCTCCAGCCTGCAAAGGTTTATAGGAAAGTCCCAAGACTCCCAAGTGCTTCTTCGCATTAATTCCAGTGCTAGGATTTTGTTTTCTAAAGGAATTCAACTATGGTGCCAACAAAAATCTATAGGAATTGAGGAGTACTGTATTTAAATTACCTTTGTTAAATGTTTGCTTCTTTGTATATTGAGACCCAGTAAGATCCCATTAAGCCCAGCCACTTTATCACTTTATCAATGAAGTAGAAGTCGCGTGCAGGTTTGACAGGTTTTAAGAGCTGTGTTACCTTTGCAAAATCTTTAGACTATTCTGTGCCAGAGTGCCTTCAGCTGTGAAACGACAGATGTACAAGATAATTCCTTAGACCTCTTTTGGGTCTCTATTTCTTCTATTCCAAATTCCAACAAGCATCCCATGATCGCTCACTTACTGCCTGCAAAGGGGCGAAGCGCTGCGTGTTGGGGTCACAAAGGAGACAGGAAGAGACGCAGATATGTACATTTAATAGGCTGTAGTGGAGGCTGGGGGGCGTCGGGCTGGGTGTGGGCTGCTTAGGAAACACGAGACCCACAAATTTCCAATGCTAAGGGGGCCTGAGAACACCCTAAAAGCTCCTTCTGGAATTAAGACTGATGCTATTTCAAAGTAAAAAATATTAACTCCCAGATCCCTAAAGCCCCAAGGTGAGCTAGCTCTGTAAAAGCTAATTCTATGAGCGCGCCAAGGGACTGCAGGTACTTGGGCTGCACTTAGGGAAGCGTCCAGAGTTGACGGCAACGACCGATCCACTCTGACTCCCACAGGCGCTGCGTTGCCGCAGCTTAGTTGAGACACACGGATTTGAAGCTTTCTAGAAAACGGCGTGGCCGAGGCCCCAGGCTGGGGCTCGATGCGCGCCGACCAAGACTCGACCGGCCAGCTCTCCCGCCCGGGACAGGAGCGGGACGAGCCTGGAGTGGGGACGCGCGAGCCGGGTGTGCACTCGCCGGTGCCCTCTGCGGAGACCCAGAGAGCGCGGGCCCTGATTCCCGGACGGCCAAGGTTGCCGGTCCCTGGAGTTTCAGAGTTGGAGGGCGGAGGGGTGAGTGCTGGCGCCAGCGGGACAGAGCAAATCCTCCAGGAAGGGAAGTGAGGGAGGAGGCGCAGCCGTCCGCACAGACCAGGCGCCTCTGGCTTCCCGAGCCTGGTGCGGGCGCAACCCCGCTGCGCCCCGGACACACCCACTGCGCCCCACCGCCCCGCTCCCGCCCGCCCGCCCGCCCTGCGGTCCAGAGGGGGCCCGAGAGGCAGCAAGGGCCGGGCCGGGGTCGTGCGGGCGGAGCGCAGGGGGCGCGGGGCGCGCGGCGCGGGCAGCTCTGCTCACCTGGCGGTCAGCGTCCCGGAGCGGCCGGCGGCCGCCTCGCCTCACCTCGCCCCGCGTGGTTCCCGGAGCCAGGCAGCCCGAGCCCGCCGCATGGACGGCCGCCGCTGCCGCCCCGCGCCCGCCCTGTACGGGCTCCCGTTGCGCCCCGGTTCCGCGTCTGGCTGCGCGGGCGGCCAGCGGCTCGGGCGCGCGCGGAAAGCTCTGGCTCCGAGTTTGCGTTCGGGAGAGCCGGGACCCGCGCTCACTCGGTCTCTCCTCCTTCCCCCACTCGCGGCCTCCTGCTGTCATCTAGAGCCGCTCCTGCCGCCCCCTGGCGGCCACCTCAGGAAGGACCGGCCCCCAATCCACCTCTAAGATTGAGAGGGGCCCGTTAGGAGAATGAGAGAGGCTTGTCCCTGGGTACCATCCTGTAGATGGGAAGACACTCTAGACAGAGGCCACGAGGGCAGGAGGGTGGCGGGAGTGGGAGGAAGAGTGGCGCGGGCTGGCCAGGACCAGCCAAGCGAGAGGCAAAGATGTGAGACCAGGAGGTAAGCTAGGGCCAGATGGCAGAAGGCCTTGAATTGCGCGTGAGTCTTATCCTGAGGTTTGTGGGAGTCACAGAAGGACTGAAACAGAGGAAGGACATGGGCATTATCGCGTTTTGGAACAACCTATTTGGCTGCAACAGGATGGGTCTGAAGTTGAAGCCGGAGCCAGCAAGAAAAATTGCGCTCTAAACTAGAAAGGGCAGTAACTGTAAGATTAGCTAAGGAAGAACCTTCATCTAAAGGGCACACAGTCACATTCACTCACATACTCACACACAAGAAGAGCCTCACTGGGCTCCTCCTGAAGGTAAGATTGAAAGACAATTGCCCTCCAAATTCTAGCTAGGTCTAGACAGCTTGGAGGAGAGAGAAGACATGCTCCCTGCCAGCCAGCAAGGTCCAGCATTGCTTCTTGTCTTATTCAGGGTAATGTTTTGTGGGAAGAAAAACCTGCCACAGAATCATCATCATTGTCATCATCATCAAACTTGGATCTGTATATCCAAGCCCTTCTTTTTACTAATTGGGAAATATTGTCCCAAAGACAGCATGATCCAAATTACACAGCTAATTAGGTAATGCTAGGAAAATTCCTGGAGCCCAGTTTCTTGACTCCTAATGCAGTGCTACATTCTTTACATTCACCCTGAGGTGTTTAGAGTTGGTGAGGTAGGAAATAGACTGACAGAGAACATGTCCCTCCTCTTCCAGGAGGTGAGTAGAATGGCCTTAAACATTTGAAGAGGTTGTCCAGGTACAAGTAGTCTCCCTAAATATGAGTCAGCCTGTTTATCGCTGTCTCCAAAACCCTCCAGCAGGAATTGTTTTGAAAGGGCAGATGCATGGGTGGGACAGTGAAGGCGGTGGTAGTTGCCAGCTGCCTGCCCCAGAGCCAGGCGGAACAAGGGATGGGTTCTGTGTGTGGGAGAAAAAGGAGTGCAGCAGGGCAGAGAGCTCTGGTGGCGGAAACATGAACAGAAGAGAAAGTGGCAACCCAAGGCCAAAAGAAAGAGAACCAACTTCGAGTGCTGACTACTGGCCTGGAGCCTGGGCAGAGCCAGTTCTCACTGATACAAGCCGGCTCATAATTCCACACTTGATCAAACAGATTCTGATTGGAGGCGCCCGGTGTGAGTGAGATCAAATTCATGCTGAGTGTCACAAGTCCTATGGGTCCAGGTTAAGTGGCTCTAACAGCTCTAATAAACTCTGACCAGTTTAAACCATTTAAAATGATAGAAGAATAATAACATAACATTAGAATGTGCTTAATGCCACTGAATTGTACACCCCAAAATAAGATGGTAAGATGGTTAAGATGGTAAATTTTATACAATGCATATTTTACCACAGTTTAGTAAAAGAAAGCAAAAGTAATAAAACATGTTCAAATTGGATTGATTTATTAATTCATTTAAGAGAAAAAGTCATTTCAGTGCAAAAAAAGCTTGGAATAAGGTGAAGAAGGTGTCATGCAGTCAGAAAATCATTCTAGTGGGAGGGATAATTGGGGGATATGTAGAAGTATCTGAGATCAAATAAGAAAGGAGCGGAAATCTGGGATGTTCCGCCTGAGCTGAGTTTCAGAGGATGAGCAGAGTTCATCAGGCAGGGCATGGTATGAACAGGGCTTAGGAACAAAGGATATGGATTTTTTTTTTAAAAAAAACTAATTTTAGACTTATAGACAAGTTGCAAAAATAGTACAAAGTATTCCTTTATATCTCTACCCTTCTTACATAACCAAAGTACACAATTATTTATTGACCAAACTTGATCCATCTGACCTAGGCTGGCTCTTCAGAACTGATTCTGATCCACTTCAAATTTGGTCAAATTGTCGTGACCATATTTCGCTTACATGTCACCGAATGTTCTTTATTTAAAGTCAAGACTACACTGAGTGGGGGAAGGGGGAAGTAGATGAGGCGGGGGATTTAAATCATGTCTTCAATTAAAAAATAAATAAATAAAAATTTTTAAAAAATGACTACACCGAGGAATTTATTCTCATTTTAAATAGTGAGATATTTACATTATGTATAGGCACTAGTGAATATTAATTATTAGAAACAGTTTTTAATCTTTCAGTCCTGTTTTGTTTCTACTTTTATCACGGTTGGATAAGCTACCATCCCTTACCAATAGAGAGGACAAAGAAGAGTAGATGCCTCAGATCACAGAGGCTACCCCACGGTGTCTCCCTGGCGTGTCCGTGCCTGCTATGCACAACATCTTGGTGGGCAGGTTGTTAGTTATCCTCCTGCATATCTGCAGTAACAAGTGCTGACTACCTGGTACTGTAGGAGACTCGCTGTTAGAAAGCCCTTTTCCCAGTGACTATTACCCATTGACCCTAGAGGCGGCTCCAAAAATGACAGACAAAAAGGGTAAGCCCTCAGTCATGTGTCAGCTCTGTATCTGTATGACAGTCTTAATTTACACCTATCATCCTGTTATAATTATTAACTAATTATTAATAGTTCTCCCTTCACTTCATTGTCCCAATAGCGATGATGAATGACCTGGTCATCCTGCAGAAGACTTCCACCACCCACCTCGCTAAGGCGGCCCCCTGCCTAGAGCCACAGCCTCAGCATTCAGCCATTCCTCTTGGGGGGCCCAACCTGGAGCATGGTGTCGGCACATAGCACTAGCATGGGCTCCCAAATGTTGGAGGCTGGATGGCACACTGCCGAGGGCAGCTTCCTGGGATTTCAGAGCACGCAGAACTGGAGTAAGAGCAGAGTGTGAACAGACTTCAGGAAGGCAACTCAGACAACCGGTCCTCTGTGGGGCACTTATGAGTAACACGGCTTCTGCACTTCACCAATAAGCACTGACCATGAAGCATTAAACCAGCAGAGCATTTCTTGGGGCTAGAGTCCCAAAAGTTACACTTTGAAAAGCACTGCTCTACATTCTTGACACGCACTGGTGTTTTCATCCTTATGGCGTTGCAGGGGGTTGTGTCCCCAGCAGGGAAGGAAACCCCTATATTATCCCTATTTTGTTAACATGTGGAGGCAGAAAGGAAACAGACATGTATTCAAACCCCTAATTTCAGGCTCCAGCAATACCTTGCTGCATCATAACGCTTACAAAATTGTTCCTTTCATTTTCTTGCTTGTAAACCTTTGTAGACTGTAAAGTCAAGGCAAGCTTGTGCCCAGTGAATAATAAGGAACTAAGGAAGCATGGTTAACAAAGCAAAACAAAACACGAGCTGGTAAACTTGTCTTCAGCCATTTTTAAGTACCCTGGGTAAGCGCCGTAAGAAGCCTTCTCTCCCTTGCTTGCCTCCTTAACTCAGTTCCTTCTCTTCCTCCTCCAGGGGACGTGGGATGTTGACCTAAAACCTGAGTTGCACGTGCTCCTGCCTGGGGCAGGCTTCCTACTGGACCTGTAATCCATGACTAGGCAAGAGAATATCTGTAGCCACATTTCTGAGGACAGAAGCAAAATGATTTCTAGATGGAAAGTCAAGGTTTCCAGTGAAGTATTAGAATCTTCTGGCTACATTTCAGGTCATCTAATTTTTGTTAAAAGTGCAATCTTATTCTCTTTCTCGCCCCATGGCCAGTCATTGGAGATAGAAAACTTCCTGTTTCTTGGTATAAGACAACTTTTGTAATCCCAAACATTCATATTATTTCTCTTTTACCTCTTGGCAACTGATAATACTCAGAGCTAAGAGGCATCGCCCAGACTGAAGCCACTTATCTCCAGGAGTGGGAACGAGGAGCAAGAGAGAAGGTGGACACCATGGCTTCCAGACTCACAGGCTCCCTTTCTCCTTCTGATGATGATTAATTAGGTGAAGACAATGTCTATCTGTGGAATATGTCCATTTGCAAGTGCCTGTTCCTCTCAATCATAAGTGATCGTTCATCCTTCCAACCTATATTTATTGAAGCTGACTATGAAAGACCGAAGGGAGGATGAGAAATGATAAGCAGAGTCGAGAGGGGGCAGGGTGGGAGAGACCATTCTAGGCAGAAGTAAACACACCTGCAAAGGCCCTCAGGGAGACATGATGCACTCAAGGAGCCGAAAGAAAAGCTGTGTGGCCAGGGCTCAGAATCCCATTGACAGAATCCCATTGACAGAAAGGTGGGAAGTAGTGTGTGTGGTGGGGGGCGGGGGTGGGGGACGGGGCGGGGGAGGGGGGAGGCAGCCACCATCTGAATGTACTGGAGTCTTCCTAGGCATGGTTAATAATCCTTTGACAACCACAAAGGATTGCCTCCTTAACTCAGGCATGTCTCTTCAGAACAGATACAAGTCACAGGTTGAAGCAGTGTCCTGGAGCCCTCTGCTGTCCTAGATGCTAGATTTGGGGGAGGTTCTGGGGTCCCAGAGTGGAAGAAGTAGGCGGAGGCAGCTTGGAGTAGTGGCTACTAATCAGCCAATCCAGAAATCTATCATTTTGTAAATGATTGGAAAAACCATCCTCTGCAAATCTGTTAAAAGTCAGTGATGTTTATGACCATTTTTGTGAGTTGGGTTATTTTCAAATGAGCAAGAGGAAGCCTCCGAGGGGGTATAAACAGGGGCTGACATGATCAGATCTGTGTTCATCCAAAGGGAGAGAAAAAAAATCAGCCCGGCAGTATGGACACAAGTTTCTACTACTACCCGTGCCTTGTTTCCCTTGTCATCAAGACAAAAAAAAAAAAGGTAGTGCAAAAACATCATTCCACAATTCTTTTGTAATGAAAAGAAAATAAATGCAAAATAAAACAAATTCATCACTCTAAAAGAATGCCCTGTGTTTGCTTTCCCCTGCTTCCTGGGCGTCTCTCCTAATAAGGTCTCGTCCTTTACCCACTGCCCACGCAGCCCTTGTGACCAGCACCGCAAGTCTCCAAGACACCCGGGGTGAGAGCTCTCAGTGCAGGAAGCGGGGTCTCTCTTTGAGGCTAATCAGCTTACTTTGTGCCTAAAATTGCTGTCACCTTGGCCTCGTTGGCAATTTTCCCGCTTTAGCAAACTGACTTTCTTGTTGAATGAATTAATTTTTATAAAGTCTTAGAGATACTGCATATCCAGTGAGACTGGCCAGATATGGTTTGTATATAAACCCAGGGCACTACAGGCCACAAAATCAGTATCTAAGTTCATTGCTTTGCCGTGCCTGCTCACCTCTGTCTTGCCTCTATTTTCAGTATATAGGAAACCTACTATGTGCCAGTCATGACATCTCGCCATATTTCGCTGTCAAGATTTTCGTGGGTCCCACGTTCCTTTTTTTCGCCTTACTGTTTCCCGTCTCACTGTTCTCTGCATGATGGTGGAGTCCTCCATTTGAGAGAAGCAGTTTAGTTGAAGAAGGCAGGCAGTGTCACAGCCACCATGCCAGTATTACCCACTGGCCCTGCCATCGCAGAAATCCCCAACTGCGGAACTGCAATTGCTTCTTCTATAAAATGGGAAGAACATATTTATACTTATTGGGGACTGGCTCACACCAAGTATTGAAGCCCCTTCCAGCTCTCAGATCTATGATTCTCTCAGAAACTGCATCAGGAAAATTATGTGGCTCATTTTGGATCCATCTGGGAAAAGATGACATACACAGAGAAGTATGTGACTTCTTTTTTTAAAATTTTCAAGCTGCATTTGAAATGGCTCTTTTCATACCCTATAATGTAGAGGATTACCACACAACTGCAGTGTCACGGCGTGGCTTCAAGAGAAAACTCCGCACGGCCAGTGTCTGAAGTCATGAAAACTTGTCGAAATAGCGGCTGTGTTCATTTATTTGGGTAGGATGAGGAAAGGCCTGCCTGTGTAGGTGAGCCCTGGGATGGCTCCTATGTTCCTCTTGAATTAGGTGTCAGTCCAAAAGCTACATACAGGATCAACGCCCATGGCCAGCTTCTTCCTAAGTTCATATTTTCCTATTTCAAATCATGGAATTCTAGAGGTGGAAAGGAGCTCTTCATCTTACACAGATAAAGAAATGGAAGTGAGTAGCAAACCCTCACACTCTGAGTATGTATGTGGTTGATCGGGAACAAGGGACCACTGTGTAAGTGTCAGGCCAGTGATCTTTCCATTATCCCATAGGGGCCAAGCTTTGGGCCACTTCAGTGAGCCCCCTCCCCAAGGCCCCATACCTCCTGAGCCCATAGATGGAGAAAACTGGGGGTCTCATGCTGTCGGAAACAGCAATCAAAACCACTGAAAACATCTTGAGTTTCAAATCTCATACACATTAAAGCTGAGGGATTTAGGCCCTACTCAGAGCATATTTAACTTAATCAAGTTATGTTTTGCCTTCTTTGGGGTTAAAAACACTGCTGGGTCTCCTTTATGGGCTTGTCCAGAGGCTCATCCCAGCAGTATGGACACAAGCTGCTACTGTTACCCATGCCTCTTTCCAGAACTCTTGTATGCATCTCAGGTTTGTTCAGGAAGTTTTCTAAGGCCTAAGAAGCATTTCTTCTAAAGCACTGGAGAAACTGTCACCTCCAGGGCCCACAGCCCGAGTCAGGAATGACTGCCTCACCTTTATATCTCCATGGTTAAGGGCCATACATGCCCTTGTACCCATCAGAGAGCCAGCCATGTGAAAGTGGAGGTCTTTAGACAAGGCAGAGCTACCCTTGCATCAGCTAGCATGATATCCCAGGAATAAGACTGGAGTGGACAGGAAACTAAATATGATTCAGAAAAACAGTAATAGCTGGTTTCAGATATGTGATCTTCAGTAATCACTTAAGCTCTCTGAGCCTCAGTTTCCTCATCTGTAGAGTAGGATTAAACTCGCTGCTGACTTCCCTCAACTGAGGAAATGGGTAGGAAGTGCTCTCATGCCCTCTACCCTACCTCTTAGAATGCTAAATCTGAGAGAAGTTGGGCTGTGTGCTTGGTTTGTCCCTTTTGTCTGATCAGCTATATTGCCATTCTTTCATTGTCATAGGGACATTTCAAAGGATGAATAAAGGGTATGGGATCAAGCAGAGAACAAATATAAGCAAGAACAAGCGTGTAGATTAAGATATAAACTTCTCTAGACCCAGTCCTATGAGAAGAAAATACCACACAGTAGGAAAGAAACTAAATCGCCCTAACATGCAATTAGATATTGGGGTTCAGGTTGGGGGTGAAAGCAAAGGCTTGTTTTGTTTTTTGTTAATTTTTCTTTTTATTCTTTCTTTTCTCCTCCTCCTCCTCCTGCCTCCTCTCTTCCTCTTCCTCCTCCTCATCCTCCTCCCTCCTCTTCCTCTTCCTCTTCTGCCTCCTCCTCTTCTTCTTCTTCTTCTTCTTCTTCTTCTTCTTCTTCTTCTTCTTCTTCTTCTTCTTCTTCTTCTTCTTCTTCTTCTTCTCTTCCTTCTTCTTATTTCTTCTTCTTCTTCTTCTTCCTTCTTCTTCTTCTTCTTCTTCTTCTTCTTCTTCTTCTTCTTCTTCTTCTTCCTTCTTCTTCTTCTTCTTCTTCTTCTTCTTCTTCTTCTTCTTCTTCTTCTTCTTCTTCTTCTCCTCCTCCTCCTCTCCTCCCCTCCTCCTCTCTGTCTGTCTCTCTCTCTTTAAAAGAAACAGATTGTTGCAAGAAGAAAGAAAAAAACTCATTTTCTCAAGGTTAACTTTAATTTGAGGTCAAACTTTTTACTTGTCAGCATCTGAAGTTCCCTTGAAGCTAATAAGAACCATATTCTGTATAATGGTTTCATGAAGAGGAGACATCTGAGTTGTGGAAGGTACATGGGTTTTATAGTTAAATGACTATGCACCTGGATCCTGGCTCTGTTAACTTATTAACTGTATGACTGTGGACAAGTGACCAAATAGAGTCTGAATTTTTTAGCTCTGGAGTGGAGACAGTCCTTCGGAGCATGGTTTGGGTAGTCATCACTGAGGGCCAGCATTTCCTCCTTGGTGGAAGAGAGGATTCATTTCCCTCTCCCAGGAAGTTAAATGTGGCCATGTGATTTGTGTTGACCAATAGAATGCGACTTTTCTTTTTAAAAATTAAAAAAGGAAAAGTAACAATATCTGCCTTTAAGACTCTACAGATCATCACGTTATATTCCCATTGGTGCTGAGATTATGAAATCTGCTCCCAAGACATTGCCTCAGTTAGCCTGGGTCTCAGGTCTGTGATGAGCAAAGCACCCACCACTCCTTGTTGGATGTGTAGCATCTTTTACTGTGGTAAGTCACTGAAGTTTGGGTTTATTTGTTACTGCAGCAAAATCTCAGCATAACGTGACTGAGAGAGTGGTGGTTACAATGAAATGTGATGGTGTTTGTAAATACAATTTGGTAATGACAAAGGCTTGAAAAGCCTTGTGATTTCACTAGACAGAGGTGGTTATGCTGGTTAATAGCCCCAAGTTAAGGGGTAAATTCTTGTATAAGTCAGGCAGGCCACAGAAGGCTACAACTTTGCCCCAGACTATTTGTCCCTACCACGGGTCAGAATCAGGAAAATGCTGACAAATCTTCCCTAATAGATCTGCCATGGTGTCCTAAAAGCCACCTCTGCCTTAGAAAAAGCTCAAGTTAAAGGGCCACTCTCTGTGTCTTGAAATGTAGCATGCTTAGGGGAAATTCAGCAGGCCCTGAGGAGAGGCACAGCAGTGGGAGGGGTCTTGAGGAGCGGCAGTCTAGAAGTGAGGCCTGCATTGAGGTTAGGGGAGTCCTTGACGGTGGAAAGTGTCGGCACAGCTCTGCACGTGGTCCTTGTCTCTCCTCTCCTGCCTTGCTACGTGCTCTACCCTTCCATGATAATTTTCTTCCTCACTCTTCCACAATAACTTCTTTGGGAGTCATTCTTCATGCCACCCAAATCTAACCTCTGATCCTCAACTTCGGGCTCCTATTTCCTGGAAAGTTTGGCAACCTCTTGAAGTCAATGTGTTACGGATAGAACATATCACCTCCCATCTCACCACCATATCTGGATGAAGGGTAAACATCTTCCCAATCACTCAAGCTTATAATCTCAAGAGTTTTTATGTCCTTCTGGGATCATTCTTTTTTTTCCATTAATGTGAAAAGGGGAGGATGTAGATAAGAAAAACAACACAAAGTATTATTCAGGCCAAGTGAGATTGTGATTCAATCTTAGTGTGAATTTATTCCTTTGAGAATTTGTCTTCGGAGGGAATGTCTCTAATTGTGGATTCCAAAAATAGGATGTAGATTGCCTAATTTTTTCAGGCCATGACGAAGGGCTATTGCTAGTTAATGAAATTTAAAAATGCCACTTTTTTTTTTTTTTGCGATAAATGCCACGTATATAAACTGAGACACCATTTTCCACATAACAAATGAGCAATGATTTAAAAACAAAATGAGATGCTGATTCCAGAAAAGGTGGAATAAAGAAGGGTATGCTAAGCGCACCATAAATACTGGACGGAATAGATGAAGCAGCTATCTGAGGGCTCTGAAACGTAAATTGTAGCAGGCAGATTAGGGAAGGAGACCAGAATGCAAAGTTCACTAGACCAGCAGTGGATTCTCCATGTTTCTCTCCGGTGCTGCCCAGCCTGGATGCAGAGGCAGCCAGAAACTCAGAAGTGTGCACCAGGGGCGGACGGCTCCACGAGACGCCTTCTTTTTCTAAGAAACAAGAAAGGGGACTCCTGAGAGTCAGTGAGAGTGGGGGAAATCCTTTGGCTTTTGTTTCTTCTTTTTATTCTCCTTCTAGTCCCTCCTACAGGCAATAGGGTCGAAGCAGAGGTGGCGGGGATGGGAGTAGTGGCAATGGGCAGGCACCTAAAGCTCTGAGGCAGGGGGACCACTTTGTTTGAACAGAAGATCTGGTTTAAACTGGTCAAAGTTGTTTTTAATCAATAAGAGCAAAACTACTGAAATTAGAGCTGATTTGATCCAGTTCGAACCAAGAGACTTTGACAAATGTGACTTAAAATTGGTTTAATTTAGTTAGAAACCGTTTGCTTTGCTAAAGTCATTTTCCACTAGCTTTTTCTAACACAAGCGGTATCACCTGGCGGAATTCAAGTTCCTTCTTCTGAACGGTTGTGATTCTATTCGTGCCAGTCTGACCCAGTAAAGACAAGTCAGAACTGGGCTTATCTGGTCTCAATCAGCATGTTAAGCTCTGAATCTGATTTGTCCAAGTTGAATGTTTTATCCTGCTTGAGCTGACTGTATACAATTTTATCCAGGAAGGTTGGATTTGACCTGGTCAGAACCAGTTAAAAATCGATTTTAACTGACTTGGAATCAGTTTGCTACTTTGAGAACCAGTTGGTTTCTGTTAGAAACCTGACATTCAGAAATGGCTTAGCCAGTGCGAGCCTACTATGACCCACACTGACCCAGGTAAAGTCAGAACTCTTTAGCCTGGTCTGAACTACTGAAAAAAGTATGGGGGGCAGTGTGGATAGTAGGAGCCCAGGCTGCACAGGTTAGGGAGTAAAAGGGGTAAAGGAGAAAATGGAAGGTATTGCCTTTATACTCTTCTAGATATAGGTCCATATGGAGATTCGGGATCAAGAGATGATTTTTTTAAAATATGGATCAAGGTCCCAGAAGAGATAAGAGAGCATAGAATAGAGGGACTACACTGGGAACCAAGTAAGGACAAAAATATATTGTAATTAAATTAGGGGGAGGTGGAAATTATACGGATGTGGTAATGGTTAGTTTTAATATCACATGAAGAAAATTTTCATTTTTATCATAGAATCGTGAATTTGATTAAATAACTTATGTCGCTAATTATATTCTTTTGACACCTCTATCAATTTTCCGGTAGTTACAGTTTCCCCCTCTGAAGCATGTGGAGAGTAAACACACATCTATGTGTCCTTATCATACCTTCCCTGTCCCCAAGGAAGGATATGAACACAGGCGAAGGGCTGGAGGCTTTTGCCAGACAAGGGAGGACAAGTCGCAGGAGGTCAAGATAGCCACTCAGGAGACTCATGTTCTGGGCTGTAGCAAGTGACCACCTCTTCACTACCTCCTGTTGTCATGTAACAAGTGTCACGGCTGTAGCAAAGGCAATCGTCACCAACCTTTTCAATAGAGATGACCCTAGTGTTAGGATGACCATATGGCCCTGTGTGTCCAGACAATCCTGGTTTACATCTGAGGCCTCAATGTCTTTATTAATTTAATAGTGGCCCCTTTCTCTCCCCAAGTTGTTCTCAGTTTTGGCAACAAATTATATGATCAAGTTATCTAAGGCCCTATCTCCTCCCATCTGTCACTCTGTCCCTCTCTCTTTTCTCTTCCACGGAGATTGCATCCATTCTTGTAGCTTAAAATTACTTCTCTTTGAAGATAACTCCAGAAATTTCATCTCCATCTTTTTTTCCTGAGTTCCAGTCTGTAATTTCCACTGGAATAGTAAGATTATCACCCACTCAGTGCTGGTGGAAATGATACTGACTGACAGGTATTGCTTTAGCCTCGTGCCCATCATCCACTCCTGCCACCCAGAAGCCTGTCACCTGAGGATTTATTGAACCCAGCTCTCACACTAAAGAAAGATAGAAAATGTGTTCCCATGTTGGAAAACAAAAGGGTATTTGCACATATTGCTAGGGCTCCCCTGGAAAGCATCCAGGAATTGTTCCAGAAACTTCTTTTCCAGGTGTGTGTTTCTTTAAGGAAACATTGTGCAGCTAAAGAGGAACACTCCGGAAGGTGCCACTGGCTGTTAAGTGTTGCTGTGGCAGATCAACCTTATCATAAAATAGCAAAGGAAAGAGTCACGCAGGAAGCACGACATGAACGGGCAGAGTGCACACTCCACCTCCGAGGAAGCCACAGTCAGGTAGCTGACGAATTTCCAGAGCATGTACTTTAAAGGGACCAACTTCCCCGGCTGCAGACCCCAGCAAGGACATGCTGGATGCGAAAACAGGATCGGGGAGCCAGCTTATATTTCTGCTTGATCCCGGGCTCCCACTGCAGGCTGTTTTGCACCAACCTTACCCTTGAGAGAAGCAGGGGTGCCTGCTTTCTTTGAGAGCTGGAGGAGAAACTTGATGACAAGAGTGAAAGTCAACGGGCTAACACACCAGCCCCGGATGGACAGCTTGTCCAGAGTCAGGCTTGGACTGATTCATGAACTTTGTCTCTGAAGAGAGGAGGAAAAACTCCAGTGGGGAATTTCTGAACCATGTGTCCATGTGTCTATTTCTTTGATTACGAACTGTGGGCCAAATTCCACTGACAAAATGATTTTAAGACCATTTATTAGAATAATAAAAGAAGAGAATAGAGAACTTATGTGGTTGAATACCCACTAAGTGCTAAGCTCTCTGTTGGGTGTGTTATAGAGCGGAGTTTATTTAATACCTTCGCAAACCTCCCAGGGGAGCAGCAGTCAACTTAGAGTCTCTTAGTCAGGCCCTTAATTCACCAATCTGAGCCTCGGTTTTCACCAGTGTGAAATAGGCCGACCCTATCCCACCAGTGTCTACTACAGAATGATTGACAGCTTTAAATGACATCATAGCAGACAGAAGCTGCAACATATACAGCTCATTGAAATGTAATTAAACCTAGGTTTGAAGGGAGGTGGGCTGGCTCTTCTGATATGACTCCTGGATATTGTTCCATTCAGCAAGCAGTGCAGTTTGGAGAGGAGTCCGTCTTGCATCAAGGCAGACCCTGAGATGAAGATTCCAGTACATGGGAGGTGATCTCAAGAAGCATGTGAGGGAGTGAGGAGGTGAGAGAGGAAAGAAAGCTGATAGAGGTGTGTTAGTGGGTTAACACTGTGGGCAACTGAGGCTCAGTCCTCCTGGGGGGTCCTCTGGGCAACTGTGGAACTTCCTCAGAATTGCCTCACTGAGGCGGAGAGAGGAGGGGTTTTTATCCACCAACTGCTCCCACACTGGTAAAGGGTCACCCTTCTAGCGTTAACTCACTGGCACCTCTGGTCTAACCCAAGGAGGAAGCAGCCAGCTCCTGGGCCGGAAATTGCCCTCAGGCAGAAAGATAGAGGAAAACATTTCACGAAGGGAACTATTCACAGACAAACTCCAGGGCAGACCCAGGGCATATGGTTGAGTTAGACCCAGTGTCTCCTAAAGAGAATTCTGCCCTCCTGACCAGAAAAGAAGAAAAGGAGGATGCTGAGACAGCAGGGAGACGGAGTCCACACTGTGTCAAAGCCTAGACCTGAGAGATTAGAAATTTGGGCTTCCAGGGCTAGAGCGCTTCTTTCCCATTCCGCGTGTACTCCTCTCTCTTCTGCCCCCCACGCCCACATTTGACACATGCATCCATCTGTAGGGCCTGGGCAGGAGAATAGGGGGCCGAGAGTGCCCTCACAACTCCTTCCTAAGCAGCGATGCATCTCTCCAGCCTTGTTAGACAATGAGTAGAGCATTTATGGTGGCCACATGCTCTTAAGCCGGGGATCTTAAAATGATTCCGTTGGGACTTTAACTAGAAGGGGAGCTGCTTTCATTGGGGGCTGTAGAATCTAGTGGTGATGAGCAAGAGCTCTGGAGTAAGACCAAGCTGGGTTCAAGATCCGAAGTTCCAGTATATTCCCCTGGTCACCTAGCACTTCCCGCAATGGCGATTGTTAGATTTTCTTATTTCCCTCAGGGTTTCCTGGCCCCTCAGGAGCTGCCTTAGCCATATACTCTCTCTTTCCTACTCCCACCTCTCCTTCGGGTCCTGTAGCCACCTTGACGCTCTGTTCCTTCATTCCCCTCGCCTCCACGCCTAGGAGTCCCACTTCTCTTTGGCTCTCTGTGATGGCTGTCAGACCCGTGGACTATTTTCTTCCGAAGATAAGCTAATAAGACTGGGGAATTTAGAAAACCAGCCCTCAGAATCAAAGGGCTTTATAGTTATAAGATAACAAACTTTCTAGACTTCCAACAACAGCCTCCTCTTAGCAAGACCACCGTGTATGTCCCAAGCCTCCTCTCTCCTAGCCCCATAGATGTATGCTATATCTGCAGAAGGAAGTGAGGCTGGAGAGAGAGACCCATCCTTCTAGGAAAGCCTCCACATCTGAGTGGCTGTCTGGGAACCCAGAACTGAGTACATGGCAAGTTGCTTTTTAAGACCCCGAACAGTACATACAAGCTGGAAACTTGCTTTTCTCTATAGGATGGTCCAGAAAGGACAGCGGGCTTCAAAGCAACTTACATACAAGGGGGTAATTGCAGCCTGGGGAAGGGGCCATGAGTGAGGATTCCCCCAAACTTGGATCAAATCACTCTTTTTGAGGGCCAAATCAACAAGTCTATGAACCAGACAAAACCACCTTACAGAAGGCGAGGCCCGCAGGCCAGAACAAGACTCTGCATTAGTTGATGGATTACATTAGCACATCTAAAGAAAGAATGTGTGGAAACCAAACAGAAGTAGGTCAGCTTGGAACCTAGAAAAACCTCAATCACAAAAACCCCACTCGGGAAGAGCGCATCTCCACCCCACCGAAGGAGTCTGTCCTGAGCTGTACTTGGAGCCAGCTCATCACAGTCACCCTCCTGCTGGCTTAGTGTTGAATTGCAAACACCTAAGGAGTTCCCAGCATCAACTATTGGTAGATCTAAATACTCCTTCCTAGTCTCTGATCTGCCTCTGCTCTTTTATAGGTAAATGGAGACTGAGAATGGCATGCACACAGTGGGGAGATCCTGGTACAGGAAGCAATTACTCTGTGAGATGGGGCATGGGAAAGGAACAGTAGGAGTCACCCAGAAGAGGGTCGACAGAACGATACAGATCAGAATCAACACCTTCCTTTAATCCTACCTGATTAAAGAAATTTTCAGATTCTTTTGTGCAGAAGGAGCTGGTAATTAACTTTAGAACCCTACTTCGCAATGTCCATGTTGTGTCAGGGGTCTCCAAGACCACCTCCAGGTTCAGTGATTTGTTAGAAGGAGTCACAGGACTCAGTATGTGGTTGCACTCATGGCTATGATTTATTACAGCGAAAGGATACAGAGCAAAATCAACAAAGGGAAAGGCATGCGGAAGAAGTCTGAAGGAAACCAGGTGTAATTTTCCAAGAGTCCTCTCCTGGTGGAGTCACACAGGACAAGCTTAATTCCTCCAGCAACAAGCTGTAACAACAACACACATGAAATGCTATCTATCAGGGAAGTAATTAGAAACTCAGTGTCTAAGGTTTTTATTGGGAGTTGGTCATACTGGCATCCTATTGTAGCAAAATCCCAGACTCCCAGAAGAAAACCAGGTGTTCAGCATCAATCACATTGTACCAACAGTATAGGCACAGTGAGCTACCCTTATCATTATGGGAAAGTTTTGTATCAGTGTAGGGAACAGTTTGCTAGCCAAGTTCTCACATATCAGCCAAGGGCCGACCAAGCAGGCCTTTCTAAGGAGGACAGCGTCAGACCTGTTATGTTGACTCCTGCACAGATGTACAAAGTTAAACTTATGTTATCCATATAGTAACAGCATAAATTCCTCATTCAAAGGTCTAGGTTCAAGTATTATCAAAAAAATCCTTTGTGGTCCTAAAATAAAGCACTCCTCCAGACACTGATGTGGACATATCTTTCTACCAGGAGGACGCCATATGCTGCTGCCATCAAGAGTCTAGTGCTCTAAGGTGGCATAGGCCATGCTCCACCCCCCACCCCTGCCTTTTACCACCTCCATGCACTGTGACTCCTCACCGAATCAGGCTTTAAAGAAGCCTACCTGACCTGGACTGCTAAATATTGTTCACACACTGTCTCTTTCTCTCTCAGCCTTCCCCAAACAAAAATTGATCAGCATGGAGGTCCCAAGTACTGGTTCCCAGACTTGGAGGGGTCACACCCCTCACCTTAGAGAACTGTCTCAGGGCACTTTCCTGGAGGCAGCGGCACAGTGAAGCTCAGAGAGGAGCCCCTCCTTCTGAGCCATAGAAAGGTGCCTTCACACGGCTTCCTCCCTTCTCCATGCCGCAGTCTCTACCCGACCTTTTAGGGTTGGGACATTATTTACTTATTTTTGTCTTTCTGAAGTATTCTAGGTCACAGTGAAACTCTCTTTAGATAGTTTCTCAAATATCCTGTGACATATGAACTCAACCACCCTGAAGTCGATCTTGAATCTATGCAAAGGCACACTGAACCCTTCGTCTCCAACCCTACTGCACACAGTAATGACTTTATTCAGTTTACTTTTCTTTTCTTTTTTTGAAGGACAGAGTTAGGAAACCCACGAGGAGAGATTAATTCTCTCGAGCCTGACTACTTCAGTCAGTGCGTTCACGGAAGCCAGAGGTGGGTGCCCCTCCCCATCTGGAACATTACCTCAGTAGGAATTCCCCTTCTGGTTTTATGCCTCCCTCCAAATTTAGGATCTGGGCTGTATGTATG